>NW_022631000.1:14580169-15050772 GCF_010015895.1 Lontra canadensis
CTTTCTTTCTTTCTTTCTTTCTTTCTTTCTTTCTTTCTTTCTTTCTCTTTCTTTTTCAAGATTTTATGTATTTGAGAGAGAGCACAAATGGGTTGAGGGGCAGAGGGAGAAGCGGACTCCCTACCAAGCAGGGAGCTGATGTGAGGCTCAATCCCAGGATTCTGGGAAAATGACCCAACCCAAACGCAAATGCTTAACTGACTGAGCCACCTAGGTGCTCCCCTTTTCATTTTCTTAACATTGTTTTTTGATAACCAGATGTTTTTGATTTGGATAAGATCTGACTTATCTTTTTCTGTTTTGTTTTGTTTTATGTTTACGGCTTTCTGTGTCCTCTAAACATTTTTTACCTACTCCAAATCATGAGATTTGCCCCCTATGCATTATTCTAGAATCATTATAATCCTAGTTCTTGCAGGTTTAATACATATCAAATTTATTATAGTATGTAGTGTGAGACAGAGGCCCAGGTTATTTTTTTTCCATATTTTTTTCCAGTTATTCAAACATTTGTTGAAAAGACTTTCCTTCTCCCGATTAAATTATGTTGTTACCTTTGTCGATAACCAATTGACTACATATATAGAGTTGTTATGTGGGGGGAGGTTGGTATAATCTGTCTTTGTTATTACATATTTATAGAAAGTGTTGAAATTAGATAGTGTGAATGCTCCAACTTTGTTCTTATTTTTCTAGGTTATTTGGAATTCCACATGAATTTAAAAATCAACTTAACAGTTTTTCCAAAAATTAGGAAAAAAAAAAACCACCACTGAGATCTTGATTCAGACTGTATTAACCTCTAAGATCAAGTTAGAGGGAAATAACACTTTAACAACCTGAGTGCTCATCCCCAAATAATGGGTATTTCTCTAAGGCCTTTATAGTTTTGAGAGTATATAGGCCTTATGAAGGCTTATAGGCCTAAGTATTTTATATTTCTTTGCTATTGTAAATTTACTTTAAAAATTCATATTCAGATTATTTGTCACTACTGTATAAAAAGGTAATCAATTTTTGTATAATAATCCTGTGACCTTGCTAAATGCAATTAGCTCCAGTAGTTGTTTTGTATATTCTTTAAGATTTCTAATGTAAACAATTGTAAACAATTATAGTATATGTGTATACAGACAGTTTTACTTCCTTTCTTATCCTTATGCCTTTCATTTATTTTTCTTGCTTTATTACCCTGGATAGGATCTTTAGTATGATGCTGAACAGGAATTATAAAAATAGATATCCTCCCCTTATACTAAATCTTAAGTGGAAAACATTCATTTAGTCTTTCATCATTAAGTATGATATGAAAGTAGGTTTTCACAGAAGCTCTTCATGAGATTGAGGAAGTTTCTATATCATCAATAGTTTTTTGAAAGTTTTTATTATGAATACCTGTTAAATTACTTCAAATGCTTTTTCAAAAAAGATTGTATTTTTCTTTTGTATTCTAGTAATATGGTGAATTTACATTGATTTCTTTTCAAATGTTATATTAAACTTGAATTCCTGAGATAAACTCCAGTTGATTATGAGTTATTGCCCATTTTGTATATTGCTAGACTTTACTTGCTAATATTTTTAAAAAGATTATTGTGTCCAGATTGATGAGGAATAACGGCCTATAATTTTCTGAGAAGATCTTCTTCAGGTTTTGCTAATAGGATTATTCTTGCCTCATAAAACATTTCAGGAAGTGTTTTCTCCTACCATATTTTCTTAAAGAATTTGTATAGGATTAATATTATTTCCTCCTTTAACATTTCATAGAATCTTTCATTGAAACTATCTGGGCCTGGGTTTGTCTTTTTAGGAGTGTTTTTGATAACAAATTCAATTTTTTAAAATAAATATAGTGTTATTCAGATTTTCTATGTTTATTGTGTCAGTTTTGGCCACATATTTTTCAAGGAACTTACTTATTTCATTAAAGTTGCTGAAATTATTGGCATAATGGGCATAATGTTTTCATTAAGTTCCCTTCAATATCTGTGTGGTATGTAAAATCTATCCCCTCTTTCATTAGTGATATTGGTTATTTTTATCTTTTCTTTTGATATTTTTGCTAGAGGCTTATCAGTTTTATTTATCTTTTCTAATAAATTTTGCCTTTGTAAATCTTTATTGTTTGTTTTTTATTTTCTGGATTTTCGCCTTTATTATTTCCTTTCTTCTACTACTTTAGAATTTAATGCAATCATATTTTTTTTACTTAACCAAAGTGGAAACCTATGTTGTTGATTTTAAACCCTCCTTTCTTCTGATTTGGGAATAAAAACTCTAGATTTCTACTAAGCCCTTCTTTAATCCATACTGAATTTTCAATATAACTTGACTTAAAATAATCTATAATTCCTCTCATGATTTTTATCCATGCAAATTTTTAGAACTTACTTATTCAATTTCCAAATGGTCTTTTCTAGATACTTTGTTGTTTTTTATTTCTAGTTTAACTGCATTCTGAGCAAGGAACATGTTTCGTAATATCTCAATCTTTTGAAAAATGTTTGAAACTCATTTGATGGCCCAGATTTTGTCTACCCTAATGAAAGTTTCATGTGGAGGAGTGCCTGGGTGGCTCAGTCAGGTAAGTATCTGCCCTGGGCTCAGGTCATGACCCCAGGGTCCTGGGATTGAGCACCAACATCAGCACCCTGCTGAGCAGGGAGCCAGCTTCTCCCCTTGCCTGCCACTCCTCCTGCTTGTCCTCTCTCTCTGTCAAATAAATAAATAAAATATTTTTTTAAAAAAGAAAGTTCCATGTGTACAGAATGTACATTATAAAAAATGTATATCTTTGTATATTTTGTAAATGTACAAATAATGTATATTTTATAAGTGGAAATAATTTTCTACAAATATCAAATAGGTCAAGGTGTTTATGGTGTTTTTAATATCTTATATACCTTTCTTGATTTCATGTCTAATTATTTAATCAAGTATTAAGAGAAGGGTATTAAAATTTCTAATAATTATTATGGATTTCCCTATTTCCCTTTTTCTGACATTTTCTGTGTACATGTTTATTACTTATGTATTCATGATAATTTAACACATTTCATTATAAAATATCCCTCCTTAGCCTAGATGTCCATCAACAGATGAATGGATAAGGAAGATGTGATATATACATAATGGAATACTATGCAGCCATCAAAAACGGAAATCTTGCCACTTGCAATGAGTAGATGGAACTAGAGGGTATTATGCTAAGCAAGTCAATCAGAGAAAGACAACTATCATATGATTTCACTGATATGAGGAATTTGAGAAACAGGACAGAGATGCATAGGGGAAGGGAGGAAAAAATGAAACAAGATGAAACCAGAGAGGGAGACAAACCATAAGAGACTGTTAATCTCAGGAAATAAACTGAGGGTTGTTGGAGGGGATGTGGGTGGGAGGGATGGGGTGGCTGGGTGATGGACACTGGGGAGGGTATGTGCTATGGTGAGTGCTGTGAATTATGTAAGACTGATGAATCACAGACATGTACCCCTGAAACAAATAATACAATATCCCTCTTTAACTTGAATAATACTCCTTGTTTTAAAGTTTACTCTGTCTAGTATTAATGTAGCCAATCCAGCTTTCACATGTGTACTATTTGTATTGTATATACTTCCACATTCTTGCACTCTCAAGATATTTTTACCTTTATACTTTCAGTGCATTCCTTGTAGACACTATATAGTTGAGTTTTACTTTTTAAATTCAGTCTGACAGTGTCTGCCTTTTAATTGTAGTGTTTACACCATTTACATTGAATGACATTATCACTATGGCTGAGTTTGGATTTTCCATCTCTCTCTCCCTCTCTCTGTGTGTGTGTGTGTGTGTGTGTGTGTGTGTGTATAAAGTATATACATATCTTTTTTTGTTTTCCTGTCTGATTCTATTTCCCTTCAGTCTTCAGGGCTTCCTTTCACATTTCTTATAAAAGTTTTGCTGACAGGTTTGGTTTATATGAAAATTCTTTACTTTTTTCATTATTGGAAGATATCTTTGCTATATATAGAATTCTGGCATGACAGTTTTTTAAATCACTTTTTAAAAATGGCTTCCATTATTTCTAGCCACCATCATTTATAATGAGGAATCAATTGGCATTTGCTTAATTGTTCCTCTATAGGCAATCTATTCCCCACATCCCTTTCATGATTTTTCTTTTTATCTTTGGCTTATAGAAGTTTGAATACAATGTCTGCATGTGATTTTTCTAGTATACTTTTGATTTTTTCCCAAATTTTAATATTTGCAACTATCATTTCTTTAAATGTAATTTTTGTCCCATTTTCTCTTCTACCATCTCCAATCTGCTATTAAGCCTTTCCTAAAAATTATTTTTATTTCACTCTTATACTTTAACCCTTTGGTTCTTTTTAATAATTTCAATCATTTTACATGCTTCCGAGACATTCCAATAATATTAAACTCTTTGATATCATTCTACAGATCATTGACAGCACATCTTTTAATTTTTTTCTTTCTGTTCTTTAATAATTTCCATCGATCTGTATTCAAATTTATCGACATTTTCTGTTAAGTCCCTCTAATTATTTTGTTTATTTCAGATATTATGCCTTAACTTTTTGATTCTTTTTAATAACTTCCATTTCTCTGCTTGTTTTCTCATCTGTTCCATCCTTATAATCATCTTTTCCTTTAAGTCCTGAATATATTTTGCTTTATAGTCCTTGTCTGCTAGTTTAAACATCTGGATAATCTAGGATTTGATTCTATTAACTGTTTTGGTTTTTTTCTTTTCTTTTTTTAAGTTAGAGGTTACATTTTTCCTGTTTCCGTGTCCAATCATTATTTAATGGCATTTGGGCCTTGTGTATGATATGTTGTAGAAGACTCTGTGTTCTGTTCTTTTCCTAAATAATGTATTTTTATTCTAGCAAACAATTAAGTTATTGGTTGACCACTTTGACATTCGGTGTCTTAGTTTTATGCTTTCTTAGAACCTTTCAATGTTGCAACTTAATCCTTTTTTAAAAAAAAATATTTCTTAGTTCTGAGTAATTCACCTATATTCCTAAGGCGGGGCCCTTCTGGACTTTAAGTAAAGCTGTAGACATTTACCAAATTCTTCTACCTTAGTAAAACTCAAACTCCTACTTTTCTCTTCCCTTCATCAGATCTATTTGCTCAGCTCGCAGCCTTCTTTTCCTCCAGGTTCTTATAGCCTTCCCTCTACATGCACAGTTCACAAACCAACCAAGACATTAGGGGAGTTTATACGCAGATTTATGGGTAACCTCCTTCTGTGGCTCCACTCTTTCCAAAGATTTCCTTCCTCAATTTCAGTCACTCTGCCAACACCAAACTCAATCTTCTGACACCTCAAACCAATAAGATTGTAACTTGCTTCTAGAATTCTAACTGCTCCACATCACATAGACTGGAAAGTTCCTTGGAGGAAAAACTGTGATAAATGTGGATTCCACCCAGGACAGTTTACTCCGGATTTTGTCTGCCTTTGGTCCCTCTCCAATGCCTCAAATAATTGTTTGTTAGTTCTTAATTGCAAGTTAGTTGTTTTTAAAGAAACTTAACCAGGGTTTAGTATTGCTATCTGAGGAAATGTTTGTCCTGGAATAGGACAAGTTATTCCTCCATTACAAAAATCAGAACTATGAAAAGAATTGTGTTATGGTAGATAGTATTTAAAAGTTGATTTGGAAAATTGCATTAAAACCAGTGTGAATAGAATTTCCTCTTCTAATAGACTGCTTGTTGAGAAAATACTGTTTTGAATATTTACTCAAAATACTCAAAAAGAGTATTATTATTGAGAAAATACTATTAAGAAAACACTATTTAAATTTTTTTTTTAAAGAAAATAATTCACAGAATAATCTAGATGCATGAGATGAAATAGAGTTACAAGTAAAGAAAATCACCTTAAGAAACATGCTTGGGAGAGTAATGGTATTTCTGATTATAACAGAGAATCTGAAAATTCTCTGTAGCTATAGCTATAGCTATCTAGGAAAAATGGGTAACTCCATCCTCACCATTTTGAAAGCCTTATTCTAAGACCAACATTTGCTAAGTAATTTGTATAGATGAACCTATAAAGTAGTCCAGGTAGTCAGACTCCAAATTAAATTCCAACCATTCCTTCTTATTGCCTACTCAGAATTAAGATCAAACTCATTCATAACATTCATCACTAATTCTGACAATATGTATCTCCTATTAATATTCTTCCCATCTCCTATGTTAGCAACTTGCTTCCTCTGTCATGCAAACTTGCTCTCCATCCTTCCTGTACAATTGTTGCTCATTTCATGAAGTAGCAGTAAATAGGAGATCTCAGATTGAAGCAGGGAGTGGTTGAGAAATACCTCTGGAATCAATGAACCTGAAACAGCTTGTCTAGTTCTGCCCACCTCTCTTGTCCTTTAGAATCACTTTGAAATTCATCTCTTCCAGACAGCCTCCAGTGTTTAGCCTGGAACCACCTACTGCTCCATCTGACCAATTACCCTGGCAAAATCACAGGGCGATTAATAATTATCTAATTTTATGTTTCAACACTATTTAAGGTGTTGTGTGGGAAATAAATGAAGAACGAGACAAAGTCCTTAGCTATGAGCACATTACACTTTGGTAAGGAAAATTTTACCCATCACCTACAGTGTAAATTTCATCCAACATATCTCATCAATCTCTATGTATACATATATTCCAATATGTTGTTTTACTTTTCCTCCTTCTTTGTAATGATTTCATGCAAGCTATTCATTTCAAGAACCTCACTAACTTTCTACTGGTACCCAACCCTTTTTTTTTTTTTTTTAAGATTTTATTTATTTATTTGACAGAGATCACAAGTAGGCAGAGAGGCAGGCAGAGAGGGGGGGGGGGAAGCAGGCTCCCCGCTGAGTGGAGAGCCCAACGCGGGGCTCGATCCCAGGACCCTGAGATCATGACCTGAGCAGAAGGTAGAGGCTTTAACCCACTGAGCCACCCAGGCGCCCCGGTACCCAACCCTTTAAACCCTCAGAGCTGAGGGTGAAGTGGAGCCATGTGACTCCTATCAGGTCTCTCTGCTCCAACTAGTCATTGCTGCCTCATCCAACCTTCCTCACTCAGCTTGTAATCAACTTAACTTTTAAAGTCTTTGTACACATTAGGTAATATTTGTCCTCTGTACTCCCAGGGGACTATGGTCACTGCCCAGCTAGGAAGCCCTACCCTTCATTATTCAGCAACAGCTTGAAGAGTATTCTAATTCTAACCTTCCGCCTTCTGACGGACCAGCTGCATCAAAGGCTGTGTTCCCTTGTTTGTTTGTTTTTTTCCCTGAAGCAGAATCATGATTTTGAACTAAGTCATATATTAGAAAAGTAAGGACTCTGGGTCCAAATTTTCAAAACATGGCTCTTCTGTGAACCACCGCAAATCTAAACTGGACTATGCCTTATGTTAGAGTCAGAACTCATGTGGTCCCCTTTTCTCTGCCCCTCTGGATCCCTGCATGCTGTTCAGGGGAAGTTGCTGGCTTTTGAACTGACAGTTTGGAAATGAAGGCATTTTTCTTTTAGGGAGAATAGTCCTTCAGTGATTCAAACAACGAGCCTTGTGATCAAAATAATTCATAAAGGAAAAGATTTATGAAGTGACTTCACTAGCACACAATGCATTTTTTAAACTTTGTTTTTAAAATAAATCTGTCAGTACACAAGCCAAGACAACACATCTGAATGCAATATCAGTGGACACACCCTGAATCTCTTCTTTGCTTGTCCAAGACTGTGGCAGGAAAGGAAAATGCTTCTTTTTAATTTTAATATTAGTTTTTTTTTAATTAAAAAACGATAGTTCAATGAAAAGACTTAAAAATTGTGCATACTATCATTTCCTACACAAAACCCGCCTTTAAAAAGTGTATTTTCCATCTATTACTGAGCTTGTTTCAAAAAAATAAAAAATAAATAAAAATGTCCAACTTATAATGAATTCCTCTGGCATAAGGAAGACTGTTCTAATCTCTCTTTATCAGGTTTGAGTGATAGTTCTGCTCAACGAGTATTGACAGGGCCGTCCCGTTTCTCAGGCTTTCGTTTTCCTCAGTTGGAGAAGGATACAGTGCATTTTCACATTCTCAGAGTCTGCAGTTGTTTTTATATAAGAAGCAATTTGCTTGGGTCACGTCAGGTCGAATGGGATGCCTGCCCAGCTCTTGGTTTTAAAGGAAAAACATACAGAAAGACACAAAAACACAGCAGTTTCCTTCATTAAATTCCACTCTACCTGCCATGGGCTTCTAGCCACAATGGAATTTCCCACCCTGGCCTAGTCTAGCCTAACTTTTATTTTTAGGGATTTTTTTCCCCTTAAATCTTACGAGCTTTCTTTCAAGTGAACTTTGAGGCAAGGATTATTAAATGATAGAGCAATTGACTGGTTTAAAAAGAATCATACATAAGACACAAATGCCTGGTGACCTTCCATAATATTGTTGGATAACCACCTTCTAGATGACAGCCTTTCAAAAAAACTGTTCATAACCAGCACAAGACAGGTAATGTAATTCAAAATAAAAATTTGAATCATGAAGCAAAGTAGGGAACAGTACCTTTTCGGTAATACCTTCTACTTACCATTACATTAGATAGAATTTTAGAGGAAAAAATGGAACTGAGTAACTGAAAAATAAGGAAATATACAGGTAAAGAAGAGAGAAGAGAGTAAAGGAGAGAGAGAGAAAGAGAGTGAGTGAGAGAGAGGGAGGGGAAGGCAGAGGGAGAAGGAGAGAGAGACACACACACATAGAGGCAGGCTTTAAAACCATTTTCTCCTAAAAACCATTTATGCTTTTGTCCATAGCCTGGGGGCAACCGATTTAATCAGGATTGTGTGTGTGGATTATCTAAACTATGAAAAGCAACAGGGAGAACTTCCCAAGAAATCCAGGCTGGGTCTGCTGCAAAATACTTGGTTTGGGGCCTAGAGCTAAGCAGACTGTTCACATTGTATTCAGGGTCCTAAGGAAAGTGGCTCAATGCCTCTATAATTCTTTGTCCCTTTGATCTACCTCACCATTTGGTGTCTTTTGGCATTACGAATGCTCTCAAAAATGACCCTGCCTAGTTAACTGATTTACAGTCTGGGGACAAAAAAAGAAAGAAAGAAAAAGAAAAAGTCTGGTAATGAGGGAGGAAAACATACCTCCTTCCTATCTTTGCTCAGCGTAAATAAAAATTGAAAGATGTGATTTTGGGGGATGTGAACTCCACTCTCTCCACATTTAGCAATAGCACTGTCACAGCCAAACTGACGCCTTCTCTCAACTGAGTCTCTTTAAAACATACCAAGTTGGCCTTCTCGTTCACTATTTTCAAGCTGTATTTTACATAATCTTCCTTTGAACGATGAAGTTTACTTTTTAGGCATGTCATTTGCTGTTAGCATTGTTGTTCTTCTTTATCCACTGCAGCTTCTTATCCTCAAGTCCGTGGCTTCTTGTTTAAGTTGCTTGTTAATGTAGCCACTCTTTAGCATCACAGCACGTTTATAAACCCAAGATGAGTTTACTCTCTCTGACTTCCAAAACCATTTGCTGCTTGAGACCATTTCATGAGTTTGTCTATTCATTTGAGTAAACAAAAATGTGTCCATAATATGAGTTTGGAAAAGGGAAGAGCGGCTACACGGAACAGTCTCCAGGGGCCAAAATTACTGCCACAGTTTTCATGGATGCTGCCTTGCATGTGCTATTCCACATTAAATCTATCTTAGATATTAGAACTTTGCTTCTTAGTGGATGCCATTTTCCTCCAATAAAACCGTGTGGCTTACCCTGACATTTAATAGTGATTTAGTGATTTTAGAGTTTCCTCTAACTCAAAAGTAAATGTTCATGAGACTCATGAACTGAATCTAGACAATTAATCTGAACATTTTAGCGACTCCCTGAAGCTGCGTATAATCGCCCCCAATCCCTTGCAAAACCTGAGATTTTGAACCACTGTCTAGTTTGTGCTTGCACTGTCGAGAGATGAAGCAAAATCATTACGTAGGGTGACTACCTCTCAAGTACTATGCTGAACTGAAGCACAAGGAAACCTTTACTATACTTTAGACAGAACATTAGGATTAATGCTAAAAAAAACCCAAGTAACTGAGAGCCTAAAAATATACCAGCCTCAAGGAGAGGAAATGAAACAATACTGGAGTTTAGAAACAAACATAGTACTGAATCAATAGATTACTTTGCAGCCCATCATTACAACAAAACTGACCAAAGGACAGCCTCGGCACCAATGGGGGAACACGTGTGTATAATTCTTGAAGCACTACTTGAACTGGATTTATGGGAAACGGTTCTCATGGGTTTATGACTCACCCTTCTTCCGAACGCGCACATGCATGCACACACACGAACGTACACACTCCCCCCACATATCCATGGAATCTCTCTCTAGAATCTCTTTCTAGCCTGTGACTCCTGAGTTAAATGTGTGTCTGTGAGCCCCTAAGCAGATGCTTTATATATGCACTGTAGAAGGTCAAAGTGAGAAAGCTAGTGTCATCATGGTTTTATATAATATTGCAAGGAACCCAAATAAGTTTGGAGCAAGCTAAAGGTAAATGGACAGCAGTGAATATAGAGAACAAGTTGGGATTCCTTAGAAACGTAATAGGATCAACCTTGCTTAATACATTTATAAATGACTTGGTCACCCCAGCATCTCATATTTTGCCTGGCATATAGTGGAAACTCAGTTAAGTTTTGCTGAATGCATGGGGGAATAATCTGAAACAGGAAGTCCACAATAATATGGATATACCTGGACAGCATTAAGCTTCCCTGAGCAGAAAAGAGCTCAGCTGAGGGGGAACAGCTCTTGTCCAGGTGTGCAGAAAGGTGGCAGTATGTACATAGACAACCAAAATATCCATATACATATAAAGGATAGCTTTAAGTCTTAACTAGGAAAGGGACTTGAAGGCCACTGAGCTCTTTTAGGCAAAAAGGCCTTGAAAGGCCTTCACTTCACTTCACTTTAAGAGAAGTAATGAAAGTAAAAGTTATACTTCCTTTATATAAAACCCTCTGCTGTTAGAGTACCATTAGACATTCCATTCCAGAGTTTCTCACACAGGGCAATCACTAAAGAATTCAAACTGGATTAATGTAATATAAGCTGTTAGAGAATAAGTTATTTTGTGACATCATAACAATTCATTGACTATGAGAAACATGCAAATGACATGGTTGTTATTAAACATTATTTAGCAGGCATCATATTGACATTTCTTAATAACTGGCTGTCATGGCATCTTCTTAGTAAGTTTGATTTTCTCTACTCTCTGAGCTTATGGACTAGTGATCTTGCAGCTTTGGGTGTTTATTAACCCATTCAACAAACTTTTACTGAGTTCTTCCTTGAGCTGTACCAGCCTGATGAGATTAGATTGGATCCTTTAGAAGCTGTCACTATCCTAAATGGACCCCATGCCTCCTTTATCCCTTAAGTTCCCTAATTTTTACTTGAGGTAATCTATCATGATTACACATCCAGATTCCTTGATTTATTTCCTTTTACCCCAGGCCTTTCTTCCTATGAGGAGTAGAGAATCTGTCTAGTTCTTAGCAGTGGGCATAATGCTATGTAGAGTGGACCTCCATCAGCCCCAAACACATTGCCTTGTTGAAGAGATACGATATACTTTCCACAGTCAAGAATGATTTGATTTGCTCTCTCTCAGTAGATACAAGTTAACAGTGGTTCTCCTGTTATAAACCACAATAGCAATCTACTCACCAACATCAGTTGCTAAACTGTATCACAGAATTCTAAAATACTCGTTAGACTTTCTTTCTACAAGTTGCCTATTTCTTCTGGATATAGTTAATTCACCTAGCAACAAAGATTAATTAGCCACTTCTTTTTGTATGCAGACAGAAAGAAGTATGATTTTCTTTGCTTATAAAAACTTCTGGTAAGTGGTGATAGCTTTCAAAACCTTCCTCTAATTTGGCAACCACGGTTCAATTATCAGGAACTCCAAGTTCAGAATCTGAGAACAGTGATTCTGTTCTGTGATTTTACACATGCTAGGGATTGGTAAATTGCTGAGGACTTCTTAAATAAAAGAGGAGACACTGTTCCCTTCATCTGACAGGAACAAACATACATCTTAAATGGGGTTTTAGAGTCTCTGGAATAATATGATAAACTCTTGGCTTTCTTTTTAAAAACTATCCATGAAGTTCTCTTTAGAAATAGGACAGACCAGTGAGTTTGGTATCTCACTCATTTTCATGGCTGGAAATCCCATTTCTAACAATGCTTCACAAAGAGACATACTAGCAATACCTCATCCAGGGAGATGCAAATACTAAAAACAGATATGAGCTGGGCAAGATAATTTAAAAATATAGGTAGAAAATAATCAAAGCTACTGTGATAGTTTAGATCACCCACAAAATATATAACAGAATAAAACGAAAAGTTCCTTATTTTTTTAAGCTACATCAGAATTTCCCTCCTGCATGATAATCATGCCTCTTAAGACATTTATCAAAAGTAACTTTGCTAGGTTCATGAAGAATGGCCTTGATAAGCACAGCACAACTGTAAGCAAAATAATTTTTTAAAAGAATGAGTCTACGTAGATAATTTCATCATTTCTAGAAACATGAATGTCATTAGACTTGAAGGTAACCAGTGGATTAGATCCGCTTATTCTGCTATCAACCAAAATGTGATCTAATAGCAGGCTACTGTGATTAAACACGTTTGGAAAGAAATGGGTCTACTCTATGCTTCTTAAAGTGCCCACCCCTCTACTCCTCTTCCAGCACAAAATATGGCAGCCTTACCTCCAGCCAATAAATTAGAGAACAGGATGAAACATCATTTTGGCATTATTTTTAATAATAATTTAATTTAAATTACAAATAATCAAAAGAGGTGACCCAAATGTTTTAGTGAATGTTACAGGATATAAATTAAGAACTAAGGGTATTTACCTACTAACTAATATTGACGTTTAGAAAATTGAAAGTATCAAGATAATTTTTCAACCACAGTATTCCAGACCTATGAATGTTTTAGTGGGTACAGTAGATTAAAAAAAGATGCTTGAAAATTCATAATTAAACAAGATAATGGAATCTGACTTCTTTATGGTCTAAGTTCTTGTGTTTTCTGGAAAAAGTATTTATGAGAGAGAGCATTATCTGACAGTTAATGAAGGAGACTGGAAATTATCTCTTGCAGGCCAACCATGCTCAAAAGCAAAATAATCTCTGAATCTACAAATGGAAATGGGGCATTAGAAAACACTTTGAGATTCTGTGGATGGAACAGATATTGTATGAAAATTTTGTAAATATTATACATTTAAAAAATAGTGTCATATAATAACAGAGCTGATTATTAAGTATGTAAGTAGCCCTTCTTCTTGATCATCTCTCTCTCCCCTAAATCTGAAGGGTCAATTTTCTTCATTTATTCTTTTGCATAAATACCCTGTTCATGGATGCTTGAAATATCCGTCCATCAGTTTCCCTTTCAACTCTGAAATATTGTAAAGGACTTCAGAAGACCAACAACTATGGAGTACTGGCTAATTTGGAACTTGTGTCTACCTCTTGCAGGCTGTGTGTCTTTAAGCAGGCTGTGTGTCTTTAGGCTACACTCAGTAGCCCAGTGTCCTCATCTGTGAGAATGGCATAACAACAGTGTAGGCCTCCCGTGCGTACTGTGAGGACTGAGTTTCATACAGTAACAGGGAGCTGTCTCTCTGAATCTTTGAAAGTTACTGAAATCAGGTTAGTTCAGTTAAGCAAAACTTTGGTCTCTTTGTTTGGCTAGTGATCTCCAGATTGCGTTTCTAGTCTCTGACCTTCTGAAACGAGTCAAGTGAATCTCTTCTTGTGTATTTGCCATCTTTCAGTCTCAAAGCCAGGATGGATTTACGTGTCGGTTTTAGTTTTCACCGAATCTCTCTCTAGCTACATGTTACTAAGGATAAAATATCAGCTATTAAACTGTTTGAAGTAAGTAAATGTTGAAAGGGGAATTTAGTTAAGTCAACAGCAGTGTGCCAGGTTGATCTGCCTTTCAGAAAGATCACCATAATAAGGAGACCAATAAATAAATAATAAGAATAAAATATACATCTATGTCGACTCTTAGAATCCTTTCTCTAACACATATCATTAAAGGCAACTCTGAGTCCTGACTATGGAATTTGACATTTAAAATAGAACCTATCGGGGGCACCTGGGTGGCTCAATGGATTAAACCTCTGCCTTTGGCTCAGGTCATGATCTCAGGGTCCTGGGATTGACCCCCGGATCAGGCTCTCTGCTCAGAGGGGAGACTGCTTCCCACCTCCCTCTCTGCCTGCCTCTCTGCCTACTTGTGATCTTTCTCTCTGTGTCAAATAAATAGACAAAATCTTAAAAAAAAAAAAAAATAGAACCTATTACAGTTCTATGGAAGAAATCCACAGCTGAGAACTACCAACTTTCTTCATTCAGATCAGAAGTTTCTATACTCCCTTAAAACAACAACACCAAATCAACAACAAAAACCATGGTTCTGATTATATGCAATGCATATTGTTAATCTAGTTGTTTTTTAACCAGGGGACAATTTTGATCCCTCCCTCCTAAAGGAAAATTAACAATGTTTGGAAGCAATTTTGATGACCACAAGTTAAAGGTACTATTGGCACCTGGAGGTTAGAAGCCAGGAAGACTGCTAAATGTCTATATCACACACAATAGCACCCATTCACATCTCCACTCCCCAAAAATTACCTGGTCCAAAATGGCCATAGTGCTGCTGTTGAGAAACCTTGTACTAACCTGTTACCCTAGAGACAGTGGCCTTAAACCATTAGCCACATCAACATTTAAGAGACTTCATCTAAAAAAAAAAAAGACTCCCATCTCTGGCATAGTCTGACAGTTGAAGAATATGCCTACAAGGAACACCATTTCAAGTACACAAAAATTTGACAAATCTGGATATGGTGCTAAGGAAAAAACTGGTAAAATGAGTTATTTGATAGCTTATTATGTCAACTATTACAAACAGATTATTTTATATTACTAAGTCAACCAGATTAACATCCTTTTTTAATTACAGGGGGTTTAAAAATATGAAGTTATGAACTAATGCAATGTTATCCTAACACAGAAATCTTTTGAAATGGTTTCTAAAAGGCAGTAAAAACATTGAAAAAAAAAAAAAAAGATGGCATGAATGAGTTCTGAAAAGTTAGGAGTCATTGATCCAGGGCTGGTTATTTCCACACACAGTATTTTCCATACGTATCACAAGCATACGTTTGTGCAGACTGCAGCCCCGAAATGGAACACTGCTTCTCTCAGAAGACAAAACAGGCTAAAGCTCAGAGTTTGAGAATGGTTTCCATGCAAGAGTCATGTTCAGCAAAGGGAAGACAACAAGCTCTAAGGTAGGTGTGAATTTTATTTTTTTCAGTGAGCCACTCTATTCTGCAAACAATTAACAAAAGGAAAAACCAGTAAAAATGAAATTTGAAAATGAGGAAAATAAAATAAAATTATTTTTAATATGGTTAGGATTCAAACATGTGCCATTTTATACTTTAAGGGGTTTCTTGTCCAAGGCAACACATGTTTTTCTGATGAAAGAGGATGCCTGAAACTGACATTCAGTGAGCTTTTGGACACTCCTGGTGGGTGAGGTTGTACATTTTTACTCACCTCCACAATCACCCTGTTGCTTTTGAATTTTATTTTGGCAGTGGTACAAGAAATTAAAATGTATTGAGGGCCTCAGAAAAATTGGCTTTTATTTCTTATATCTTAGAACCCCGAGAATTTGCTTCCTAGGCAGGCACTTCTCACTGATGAGGAAACAAGAGGGGAAACTGACTTAGCCACACAGAGAATGGAAACTCACTAATTTCTGAGTGGCCAGTATCTTTTCCTCTCCTTGTTTTCCATTTTAATTTCTAGATTTAGCTTCAAGATATTTGATTTTTCTCCCTTAAAGGGAAGTTCTAGAGTCAGAAGGATAGTGGTGGGGAGAGTAGAGATGGTACAGGTTTCATAGCAATTCAATTTAGACTGTTAAATACCCCCTATCAAGAGACCACAAGTAACAATTATTTCTAGAACAAAGCAAAAGAAGAGATTTTAAATAAGAAAAAAATAAAAAGGAAATAGCAGTGTTGTGGCACTATGAAAGATTCAGGAGGAAAAAATCTGATTTCTGCTCTCATGATGCTTAAATCTTGTTCTAGAGAAAAAGATGAATTAAAATAACTGAAGAACAATAGGAAACAGTACAATTAAGTGTGAAAATGGGTGGTAGAAGCAAAATGCTGTGGGGAAAGCCATGCCTCTTACATGTTTTCCAGCTCAGAGGAAAGAGACAATGGGTCAAAAGCAACCTACTCTAGTTTCTGATATTAGTTTCATAATTCAACTATAATCCCATTACAAAGAACTTCGAGGAACTGTTGTCATTTTTTGCTGTCCTGTAGTTTATTGTCTCAAGTATTGCTTGAAATACATCTCTACACACAGAAATGTCTGCTCTACTGGTTTTTGTTGACCTGCATTAGGTTAGGGTTGGCCTCAATAAACAGCGATGAACATCACAGGGAACTAGTTAGTTAAATTGTTTGTAAGTAGGTTTGATTTTTTTTTTTAAAGAATGTTTTATTATTACTTTTAACCTAAAGACTAGACATTTAAAGAATGTTATTCTCAAATAATCTTGTTATTACATAAAACAGTAATATTTATTATAGATACCTCTGTAAAGCCCAAAATGGGGATATGCAGAGGTAGATTTACTGGGAATTTAATAAAGCCTAAACTTCAGGGCCCTTGCTTGCATGGTCCCTTGCAAATGCCTGTAGGTTAATTTGTAATTATAATTTTGTATTCTTTTTCTTACTGAGGAGCCCCCAAACAGTTTAAGCTTCTGGCAAAATCTTGATTCACCCTGAATATAAAATAACCTTGAAGGGATCAAACCTGACAGTCCTTAAAAGCCAATTCTGAGAAAGGTACAAAATGTACTTTTATAAGGATATATAAATCCCATCTTCAATTGTATCCCTCCTATTGTCTTTGCCATCCACTCCTGCTAAGGAATAGATGCCATCTTACCCCACTGTTACAAGGTTACTAGATTATTTTAAATATAAACTCTGTCTATTCCATGACTGGGAATAATCACAGTGTTTGTTTTTTTTTTAAAAAAGATAAAAAATTCAGAGGTAGAAGATAATTCCTAAGAATAAAAGGTATGTTGGAGACTCACAAAATTTTTCCTAAAACAATAATAATTATTATCCTTAGCTAAGGGATACATGTATTTGAAAAGAGGAAGGACATGGAAATTCTCTCAGTACAATTTACAGTAGTACCTACTGAAAAAGGTGGTGAGTTTATGCAGAATGTGGGAATTTCTACCATGAGGAATACCACGGGTCTGTTTTCTGGTTTCTGAAAACCCCAAATAAAATCCACAAGCACCTCTAAACCCCACCATGGAATTCTGACACTTCTGAGGAAGAGATTCAGAACAAAATAAAATCTTTAGATGCACTATGTCTGTCTGCAGTTTTTCCTATAATGCCTTGTCCCAGTTTTTGAAGAAAAATGAATAAAAATTATTTCAAGAAGAAATGGGTGAAATTACCCCAAATGGAATACTAAATTGAAAAATAATAGTTAAATTGTTCATAACCATTTCCTGTTATATTTTTTCTCTCTGTCTTAGAAATGGAGTAAGAATGCTTCAAATAAAAAATGTAAAACCCATCCCATCCCATAAAGGGCCCACTCATGTAAACAGGAAGCTTATTAAAAGAGCTTTTCTTGGTTTTCTGGCAAAGCCCACTTTTTATTTTGTTGGCAGCACCTATTAAGGAGAGGACTCTTTTTGCGGGCTGGGTGAAAAATCAAAAACATTGCAAAGCCATCAGGCACCTGCTGGATTAGAGTTTGTTGACTGACTTCTTGGGTAGAAGGAGCAAAGTGGCTCTGAGATCAAGGAACAGGCTGTGTTCAGCCTACATGCCCTAGACATGGGGTCTTCCCAGTCCAGGCATCACGAAATCACCAGAGGTTCCAAAGGAGCCAGCAGACACCAGTCCATAATAGCACAATGTGTTTTACATACACATTGAACTAACCTCTTTGTTCCTTCACATTTAAATCCCATTTTATTTGTTTCTGTGATTCCCCTTTCTGGGAAGCATTGTAGCATAAAGAACACAGGGTTTTGGGATCTGAAAACTTGGTTTCTAGTTCCAGTTCTGCCAAATACCGTGACATGTTGCTTTCCTGAGTCATCAATTTTCTGATATGCAGATAGGGGACTAATAATTCTTCCTCAGTCAGCTCAGGTTTCTCAAAGCATGAGTAAGCATCACCTGTCTCAAAATCACCAGAGGTGAAAATACAGATTCCAAGGCTCCCTTCTGACTTATTAAATTAGACTTGTTGTGAGCTGGAAAGCCTTGGAATCTTACCTGACACCTAGTTCCCAAATAATTTTTGCACATTTAAGTTTTAGAGCTACATTCTGACTTGTCTCCAGTCAGGATTAAATTAAACCATTTTGGTGAAACATGTCTGTGAACTGCAAATCAGAACATATATGCTGAGCTGCTCTCACTACTGTCATTTTCCAGGGTAGCACCAAAGCCAGGTCACAGAACCATCTTCCCAAAGATTTTGCTTGGACCTATACCCTGCGAGGCCACAAGCCTTCCACTTCATCTTCAGTTAGGCAGGGTAGGTTCACTGTGGGGAGGGGGTTGGGGGGGGCGGTTAGTAGAGCTCAGTTGTGACACAAGTGGTATTTCTGTAGAATTTCATTTATGTAACTGTACCTAGCCCACAGGGCAATATAAGGATTAATTCCTATTTGGTAATTTATTGTGTGTAAAATGCCTCAAGCCCCTTGGAGGGAAGTGCTATATAAATGTAAAATAATAATTATAATAATAATAACCTTGACTATTTAACTGATCAGTGAATTAGCTAGAAGATTTAGGCTGCCAAGGGACAAGGCAGAAACCATTTTAAGTAGAAACACTGTACATCATCATATCTCATAACTTATCACAAAAAGGGGAAACAAAGGTTGAAAATTGAGATAAATCCATGTTCTTCACTGACTTAAATGACAGAGGATCACTTGTCTTGTTTCATGAAAGCCAGGAAATGCAGAAGTGACAGCTGCATTATAATTCTAACTCAGGCACACGTCCTGAGGTCTAAGACACTTTGGTCTTTTATTTATATGGAATATATCTCATCAGTGCAACATCTAAAATTTAGCAAGAGTAAGGCACCTGACTAGGATTTTGCCTAGGTGGACGATGTTCATAATCTACCCCCACTGGTAGGTAGATAAATACTGAAAAAGTATTGATGTTACTCTATGAAGTTCCAGATTATATTTGAATCAGCTGTTTACTAGCTTTGATTCCTGTGTATCTTCTTAAGAAAACCAGGGTGTATTTCTGTTTTTGAATTTAGGAAACTAGAACATATGAGAGATACCATTTCTTCCCAGGAAAAAAATATTTTGGCACATGTGCTCACACAAGCTCAACTGCCCTCAGTTCTTACGTTATTTGTTTTATTTATTAGATTCATGGAGACCCTCCCACCCAAAGCTCAAGGGGCTGAACCCAGAACTTTCATATACTGAACATGAATCACTTCTTAAACCACAAAAAGCAAAAGAAAAAGGCTATAGAAATCTTAATGGGCAAGCTTCAGATGCTCAAAAGCAATTGTTTAGTTACTCTACTTAGTTATGCATCGTTCAAAACACTTTCTAAATTGGGCAAAAAAGGTTCTTTGTGAAGAACAAGCTTTGGGGCCTTGGACAAGTTTTAATTCTAGTTGTTTTATAGCTCACATACAAAGTAGTTTTGATGTGTATGTAAAGAGGTACTGTACTTCCGTGCAATAAAGTTTGCAGTTGAGTGTTTTGAAAGGGAAAGAGAGCAAGCAAGGAGAGGAATGAATATGTGGTACCTGGCTCTATTTTTAATAATTAACGCAAAGCCTCTAAGATTTACACTTTAAAAAAATCCAGTATTGAGTATAAACAGGTGCAGACTAACATGAATGAGTATTAGAAAATAAAGTTAAAGAGTATAACTCAAATTACCTTGAAAATACTGAAATTAAGCTTTACTTTGTTTATAGGGTAGGGAGTGAAAAAAGACAAAATGACAGGCAGAAAGTCAAAAATCTAAAAGTTAGAGTTGGAACTGCTTTTCTCTGCACGAAGCAGTAAATATAAAAAATGCCTTTTGATTTATAAAAAGTCATAAGATACATAATACCCAACACAGCAAAACATTCCAAATGTGATGTATGTCTAAATACTATACCGGCAAACACACACATACACACATATGCCAAAAATGTGGGTGTTCTGGGATGGCTTTCTGGCTTCAAAGGGCCTCTAAAAAGGACAAAAGAAAAAGGGTTTCTGACAAACTGCTTCTGAGAGGGTCACTAATAGATAACAAGTCCAGCCAAGTGCTGCTAATAATCATTTCTGTTATAAACATTTTAAAAATCCATCTTTCCTTTACAGATACTTTTCCTTCCCTATAACTAATATGGTAGCCAGTACGCCTGGCCCTATAGCCACATTGGAATTTCTTGCCCTACATAACAAGCCCAGCTGTACTCATCAAAGTAGAAAAACTGACAGCATTGTCTGAAAGACACAGCTTGGGATAATTGCTCCTTGTAGTTCCCTTGTCAATGAATATTATCATATTCTTCTCACGAATAAGGTTACTGTACTTTTTTTTTTTTATTTCTACACACTTAGCCACTAAGCACATTACTGTTCCTTTAATGAAATGGACCAAATGTGACAGTGTGAGCTGTGGTTTATCATTCCCAAGATTCTGTTCTAAGGTTTCTGTGTGCATACTTTTCAAAACAATCTTTATATGTACAGAAGAAGTAAAAATGACAATATTTTTTTACTTGATATTACTGTTTCCTAAGAAGGCTAACAGAAATATCAATGGGCTGGCACAAAGTAAAGAAAAAAAAAAAAATATGAGGCTAGCAAACATACCCTCTTGATTTCTTTCTTTCATCCAAATATACAATGGAATCTCTCACACAATGTGTTTTCTTTTCCCATCATGTTAGACTGAAAGTTAGTTATTTGGTTGAAGGTAGAAAAAAAATACATGCTTTAAGTCTTCTAATAATCTACACCTTTGAAATATTAGTCTTTCTTTAAATTTTGAATGCCAACTCATTAAGAAGGAAAAAATTTCAAAGTGTTGCAATCACTAATAACAACAGCTAAGCTAATATTTGTTGAACTTCTAGGTGTTCTCGGTACCACTATAATCACACATATTGACTGACTCATTACATCTTCACAACAACTTTCTGAGGTAATGCTATTATTACTCCCATTTTATAAATTGGGAAATACAGGCACAGAGAGAGTAAAAACTTGCTCGAGATCACACAGCCAGGGAGTAGAGTCAGGATGTAAACTGAGGGAGCCAGATGCTGTTACACAGTGAATACTTGGTCCCTCAAGCTCAGTGCTCCTTATTTCTCCTGAAGCAATTCCTCAGCTGAGCAGCTCTCAGCATTCACTCTCCCTTCCGAACACCTGCACACCTGTTTGCACATAGGTTCCTTTGCATATCACAGGAGGGTGATGCTCAGACTTTGGAGACAGATATAAGGGTCTATCCCCACATATCAGAACTGCTTACTCTACTGAGGTATGTGGTTCAGTTTCCTCCTGTGTAAAACAGGAGTAATACTAGTTTCATGCTGTTATAAGGGTTCAACGGGAGAATGCCCATTCGAGCTCAGTGGAGGGTCAATGATGTTTAATAATTGCTAGCTTTGTTATCACTGATTTTAATCTCTTCATACATGTGATCCCTTTCCTCAACTAGATTGTATTTCTTTTCAGAGAGATAATCAATATGAATCCTCATTGTTTTGTGTATGGTTTTCCAGTGCTTAATATATGCTGTTGAGCTCTTAGATGTCCTAGATGCCACCATAATAACATGTATTAATTCATTAAATCTTCATAACAATTCTATCAGAATATATATTAATTCAGAATATTATAAGTAATGTAACATTCATAGCAATATCTAATATTCAGTGAAACCTTACTGTGTCTTAGGAGCTCTACCAAGTTCATGATGGCACTGTCTCATGTAACTCTCCCCATAATCCTCTGAAAGAGGGACTTTCAAAATCTTCACCTTCCACAGGAGGAAACCAAGGCTCAAAGGGGTCACATACCTAAGTGTTCAAGAATGTGAACCTTTAACCACAATCCTCTGCTACCTTCTAAAGAATGAATTCAAAGCAGGTTTTCATAAATATTTGGTCTTGATGGTGAATCAACTGAGTCACTTCCTTCTGTCACCAGAAACTTTGTGTTTATAGCCAACTAATGTGGCCTGTGCAATATCATTCATTCATTAGTTAACTATTAAAAAGAGATTATTGTGTGCCAGGCACATGCCAAGTCTCGGCAATAAAAAGAAAAGAAAACAAAACAAAAACAAAAAACACTATGGATCTAAAATTTTCTCATCAAAAGCAATTAAAATTTAATGTAATTTCACGACCTCCATTTGCGATGCCTACTCTTAGAAAAATCGAACTTCCTTTCTCCCTTCCCTTCCCACTCCTTCTTATTCTTTCTTTTAAACCCAAGTTTCATAGTATTAAATTTATACAGATTTTTGCCCATAAGAAGCTTATATGTCAAGGTAAGGAACCATTTTAATTATATTTACTCTTCATTTTGAGTATATTTCCTTTTCATATCTGACAAAGACTTTTGAAGTGACTAAAGAAAAGCAAAGCAATCTGATTTTTTTAAAAAAATTCTTTCATGTATAATCTTTTGTCTGTAATATTCTCATAAAGGCACTGAAATTTTAAAAGAAGGCTTTAGCTATTTTTCTTCTTTTCAAATTAGCAAAATTTGAATTTTTTTCTTCACATGTTTAGATTGGTTTTAAAATCAACAAACCAGAAAATAAGAACATATTCAGCTTAAAAAACACGCCCTTCATGGGCGCCTGGCGTCTTCAAATAGTTTCAGCATCACTCTGAAAACTGGGTTTCTATTCTGTTTTTTAAAAAAGGTTGAAAAAAGAAGTTGAAAAATGCATGTGTAGAACTCATACAACACCAAGCCTGTTGTCTTAAGGAGAGAAAACATTTCAGGGCAATGGAAGACCATAACCATTGCTGTAACAAACTCTTCAGTCGGGCAGCAGACCTTGTCAATATTTCCTCGCCTCCACACTGAAGGTACAGGTGGCATTTTGTCTGTGACCTTAAAAAATATCTACCTAAGGTTTGGAGTGGATAATTCTAAAACTGGCAGTGTTCAGGTACATTTTGAAGAATCATTATTTGCTATGTATGACTTTAGGTTATATGGGATTGATAATTTCAAAAGGAGGGACTTTTGGTTAAAGAAAGCTCTCCTGAAATTCTGTCATAAATGTTTCAAATCATCAGAACTATTTAAAATATAATGCCAGAGAAGAGTATTTTATATCTAGAGTACATAAGAATGCCCTTCAGAAGTTAGCATTTGTTAATTCATTAAAGATACATTTATTGTGTACCTACTGTATGCTAAGCATTCTAATAGACGAGGACAAACAATTAGATCTGAAAAATAGTAGCAGGGGTATAAATGGGCATGGTGAGAGAGAACAGGGAAGAGATAATAAAGTGATTACAATCATAGCTTCCACGAGTTGAGGGCCTGTCATGTATCAAGGCAATATGAACCACTTCATCCCACCCCTGCAGGATAGGTATAATCTTCTCAAAGACGTGAAAAGTCAAAGTGTTGATTGATTATAAAGGGTATTGTAATGCTATATAATAAAGTTTATGTTTTATTTTATAAATAATGAGGAAACATTTTTAAGGAGAGAAATGATATGATGAATTAAAGGTAACTCTGATGTTGCATTCATTTTTTTAAATTTAATTTTATGTTTTTTCAGTGTTCCAAGATTCATTGTTTATGTACCACATTCATTTTGATATAGTATCATTATATAACACCACAAGGGTGTGATTTTTTGGGTGGAACTGTGATTCTCTAACTGATCCAGAGTTCATTGCCAATAGAACCCACTATGAATTAAGTAGTATCTGGCTCCGGAAAAATATAGATTGGATGTCACTACTCTTTACTTAAAAAAAAAGTCATCTTTAATGATTTTCATGAACTAGTTACTAGAACTTCCTTCTGAGGCATGCATGATCTGCCCCTGAAAACTGTACAGCCTCACCCCCTAAATTCCATAATGCTTTAATATCTTGCCACACTAGACCCTCACCATTCCAGATTCTAATATGTCTTCATGCCTCAGTTCCTCTGACAGTCCCTCAGTCCACATTTTTCTACCAGGTGAAAACCTCATTCTCCAACATTGCCTAAAAGATCACAGCCTTTCTGGGTTTTCCTTCTCATTCATCTTAGATTCAACCACTTTGTCTAGTTTCCCGCAGCATTTCTCCTATTCTCTTCTACATCAGTGTCTTTTTTGTTCTACTTACACTGAAGGTCTTTGTTTCCAAGTCCCTCTCCTAGAATCTAGAAGGTTAACAACTGAGGGTATTGACCTTAATCTTTCACCTAAGTTTTACAAACAAAAAAGGGAAATGAAGCATGGCGTATTGAGATACTTGGCCAAGTAATGATATCCAATTGCTACCTTGCCATAACCAATGCTCAATAACTGTTATATGGATAATATAGAGTCACTCAGGGGCACTTGGGTGACTCAGTGCATTAAGCTTCTGCCTTCGGCTTGGGTCATGATTTCAGGGTCCTGGGATTGAGCCCTGCATGGAGCTCTTTGCTCAGCAGGGAGCCTGCTTCTCCCTCTCTCTCTGCCTGCCTCTCTGCCTACTTGTGATCTCTCTGTCAAAAAAAAAAAAAAAAAAATCTTAAAAAAAAAGAATCACTCATTCATTCACTCACTTTTTAATTATTAATTCTACTTGTTCACAGAAGAAACTAAAGACTGCTTTATAAAAAAGGTTTTCTGTTCATTTAAAGAAAAGTCTTTTACAAATCAACAGGCTAAGAAAAAGAAGTCTATTATATTATGATTACTATTATCAAATCAAATAAATAATGGATACATCTAGTACTTCCCAAGCTAGAGTCAGGAAAACCGGGTTATAAACTGTAGAAAACTGAGGAATGTACCAGCTCACCACTTAACATTACTGCCTCAATATAGCCTATAGGTATTTTACTATTTCATACTAGCATGAGTGCCTGTCCTACTGGCAAAAGTAGATGAATCGTCTGCCCAGAGATACTACTGAAAGGAAATGAAACAATTTCACAGCAATACAGGGAAAGAAAACACTAACATTTACAAAGTTATTTATTGTCTAGGTCAGGTAGTAGATTCCAAACATGTATTATCTCACTTAAATCCTCATAAAAACACTAAAATGGCTAGTATTTATCCATTTTAAATGAAAACATAACTGAATGTGAGAATCTTAACTAAATTCCCAGAGGCCACTTTACTAAGAAGCTGGGGGATCCAGAATTAAAAAGCTGAAAGCCCTTACTTAGTGTTTTCCATTTATATTAAATTACTTCTTAGAGCCTACTCCTAAACCAAAGAAGTTGAAATCAATGTGAATTTATATTTTAAGGGAAAGTTTTATGGAAGACTTTAATGTGGGCATCAAAAGAGAAAGTAATAGCTAACATTTATTGAATACTACTGTTCTAAATATTTTGGATCTATTCACTCATTTAATCCTTACAACAATGTTTTTGGAGGTGAGTACTATTGTTATAACTTTAAAGTATGGAAACTGAGCCAAAGAGAAGACAATAGACTGTCGCAAAGTCACAAAGCTAGTAAGTGGCTGTGCAGTCAGAATTACAGCCCACAGAATTTAATCATCATGTATACCACTCATTAGGCTAAAGGTTTTTTTTTTTTTTCTCCAAGATTTATTTATTTAGAGAGAGTGAGAGTGGGGGAGAGCTGCAGAGGGGCAGAGAGAGCATCTTAAGCAGACTCTGCACCAAATGGGGAGCCTGACACAGGGTGCACAGTCCACCTTGGGGCTCGATCTCACTATCCTAAAACATGACCTGAGCTGAAACCAAGAGTCAGCTGCCCAACCAACTGCACCACCTAGGAGCCCTAGGCTAAAAGGTTATTAAAGGAGACAGCTTAAATGAAGTTCTGAGATCAGGGCATGCCACAGAGTAGGCCTTTATTAAATGTTACTGTCCCTCTTTTTCTTCGATCTCTAAAATTTTATAATGTAATAATGATACCTTTATTTTATATTTTTTTTTAATTTTATTTTTTATAAACATATAATATATTTTTATCCCCAGGGGTACAGGTCTGTGAATCGCCAGGTTTACACACTTCACAGCACTCACCATAGCACATACCCTCCCCTATGTCCATAACCCCACCTCCCCTCTCCCAACCCCTCTCCCCCCATCAACCCTCAGTTTGTTTTGTGAGATTAAGAGTCACTTATGGGTTGTCTCCCTCCCAATCCCAACTTGTTTCATTTACTCTTCTCCTACCCCCTTAACCCCCCATGTTGATGATACCTTTATTTTTAAAGTATATTCTGCTTTTTAAAGACTTAACAATATTCGATTTCACAAAAATAGGGTGCTGAAGGTAGAATATAGTAAACTAGTATTAAAATGGTATTGAAAAGTATTTAACATTCTGCTAAATGTAACTCATAATATAGATTTAAGTGACAAAGTATGATTCCAAACAGTGTATATGGTGTTTTACCATACATTAAAAGGCACAGAAAAACAACAACAATAACTGGAATGGTATAGCCCCCAAATTTAAAGGAAATTATTTCTGGATGATTGTGAGTGATTTTAATTGTCCTCTTGTATTTTATTCTACATATTCTACCATGCCTATGTATGTTTTTCATAATAAGAAAAATAAAATAAAAAAGAATATCTGTGTCAGAAACATTCCTAATTTATTGATACAACACTGTGCAGAAATATTAGTAGAATTGTGTAAAATTCCACACTTGTTCAGAGATGGAGCTTGAATAGAACCCAAGATTCCTCATTTCTAACCCAGTGTGTTTTCTCTTATACCCTATTCTCTCCCCACTGGTTATCATTATAAGGAATTTAAAAGTAACCTGTGGGGGTGCCTGGGTGGTTCAGTGGGTTGAGCCTTTGCTTTTGTCTCAGGTCAAGATCTCAGGGCTCTGGGATTGAGCCCTGCATCTGGCTCTCTGCTTGGCAGGGAGCCTGCTTCCCCCTCTCCTTCTGCCTGCCTCTCTGCCTACTTGTGATCTCTCTCTCTGTGTCAAATAAATAAATAAAATCTTTAAAAAAAATAAAAGTAACTTGTGAAGAAGACCCTCTGGAGGGTGGTTAGAGGTGCTGTGAGTGCAAATGTTCTATGAACACACACACACACACACACACACACACACGTGTCCTAGCACACCAGGCTTCTTAAGTTGCTTATGTAACTGTGTAAGCCATTTTTTTCCCCTGAGTCTAAACTGACACTATATATGGAAGACTGATTTTCTCTAATTCTTCACACTCTTTCTATAATAGAACTATACATCCACACATACCACATGATTTTACTATAACTCTCAGTAGTGTTTGTTAATGTGGGGAACAGACTATAACTCTGTCCCCTAGCTTTGAGTTTGGTCAAGTCACCTGCTATGACCAATGGAATGTTGGCAGAAATGCTATGAGTAGCTATTTGGCTTGGCTTCTTATGCCCATGGAATGTGCAATCAGGAAACTTTGTCTCAAGTATCTGGTGTCTTCACCCTGAGTCCCAGAATAAGAAGCATATGGAGAAGTTATGAACCGAAATGCAGCCTGAAAGTGAGCTTCTCAGACTCCACATAGACCTTATGTAGCATTATCACAGCAATAGCAAACTAATACAAACACCATAAATGTAATCCATGGTGGCAGGTTTTGTATTATACATATATCTATATCTGTCTCTATATAGTATATATTATATATATATATATATATATATATATATATATATGGTATACATCTACTGTGTCTCTCTCCCTATCTCCCTATCATTCTATATATCTCACAAGTGTAGAAAACCTCCCACTATAGATAGCATATGTATTCACAAATACATGAGGAAAAGTTGTCAGTTGCAAGTTCATAAGTGGAGAAGCTACTATGCTACTATGCTTTTTAGTTAGCCATATATGTGCTTCTCATATTTCACTGCACAGAAAAAAAACATCTGGGATCTTATTAAAATGCATATTCTCATTCAGTAGGTCTGGAGTGAGGCCTCAGATTCTGTATTTCAAACAAGTTCCTAGGAGGTACTGATATTACTAATACTACTATACTGTGAGTAGCAAAGGCAGAGAAGACAGATAGTGGTAGTCATATGGAGGAAATAGCCACAAACAGGGAAGACAGTCTGGAACAGTATGCAACTAAAAATGGAAATAATTTCAACTGTTTATCTTATAATGAAATAATTTACATAAGAGACAGAAGAGTCAAAGGAAATGGGCCTTGCAAACAAATAAAAGGACAGCCCTCATGTTAATTGTGAGTATAGATTCCCAGTCATATGTATGTATGTATGTGTGTGTATGTATACACACACATACACACATACACATACGTGTGCATGCCTGCTAATGACTAGTACTAGAATCCCACTCAAGCAGTGTGAATGTGGCATCCCAGGGCATTCTGTAGGAACACAGATACTCTCTGTCCCTTACATATATACTGATAAACTAATGGCCTTGCAGCACTCACTTATAGAAAAACCCTACATATATGTTCACTTTCTGAAATGTAGTTTTCTAACAGCAAACGTGTCTTTATTTCTCTATTTTCTCTTTTTGATACTTCATCTACTCTACTAAAATCTACTAGATTAGTTGTCTTAGTTGGCTCAGGCTGCCATAATAAGATACCATAGACTTGTTAGCTTAAACAACAGAAATTTATTTCTCTCAGTTCTGGAGGATGAGAAGCCCAAGATCAAGATGCTGATGAGGGGGCCTCCTTCTGGCTTGCAGATAGCCACCTTCTTACCAGTCCTCGCAGAGGGGAAGCTCTGGTGCTTCTTCCCCTTCCTCCTCTTCTCATAAGGGCACTAATCCCAGTATGGAGGGTCCACACTCATAACTTCATCTAAACCTAATTACTTCCCAAAGGCCCCACCTGCTACTACATATGAATTTTGAGAGGACACAACGTTCAGTCCATAACACTAGTACTTCTCAAATTTTTTCAGGTCATGGCATACATAGAAAAGGGTAGGGGTTCATGGGTGGCTCACTCAGTTAAGCATCTAACTCTTGGTTTTGGCTCAGGGTCATGAGATCAAGCCCCACGTGGGGCTCCACACTGAGTGTGGAGTCTGCTTGACTCTCCCTTTCTCTCTGCCTCTCTCTCCCTCTGCCCTCCCACTTGTGCTCTTTCTCCCTAAAATAAGCAATAACTCTTAAAAAAAAAAGAAAGAAAAGGGTAATATTGTCTTATTCACTGGGATAAACTAGGAGAGATTTGGGGCTTTAGAGGAGGCTCTGCTGAGCTATATATGAGTAACCCTTGGGCTCCAGCTGTCGCTAGGCCCTCCCTGAGGGGATCCATACCCATCACACAGAAGTTGGCAAACTATACACTGTATACAACCAAAAACTCTACAGAACACAAATAGTATCACCAATCACCATCACTGTTTCTGAGCCTCATTTCAGATCTTTCATAACTGAGCTGATATTTTCTGGAAAATGAGTGTGTAAAGGGGTTTCCTGTGCAGCAGATCAATAACCACTACAGAAAAGATGAGAATATTTAGAAAATTATACTGTAAGGTACAGTATAAATTTCAAGAAAGCCACTTTAGGAAATAGCAGATGAGATAGTTTCCTTGAAGAATATGTTTTTAAATGTTTAAAACTTTAGACATATCCAGGTATCACAGTGGATGTTAATAAAGTAAATGGGAAACACTATTTCTTCCTGAGACAGATACTTGTTTTCTTTTTTGAGACAAATTTAGGAACTGCCAATAGTTTATCTTCTAAGAATAAAACCTTAAAATTAAAAAAAAAAAAACTTAAAATTTTTTCTAAAAGTAGGGAAGAAAATATTTTTTTCCACGGGAACATAGCTAACATGAAACATCAGGTCCTTTGGTACTCCCACGTGGACAAGATACACTACTTGGAAAACTGAGATGCCTTTTCCTGGAGTTTTCTTCATCCTTTGCCTTCTTTAGTCCGGACTGGGTCATTGGGTAATAAAGAGGAGGTTTGTGGTGGTAGGGTGATCTTCTTGGTCACCACACCCTGGAAATAGCTTTAAAATTGGACATTGAGAAGCAGGAAGAGAGTTTCAAACTTTCCATCTCGTTGTTTGTGTTCTGGGGCCTCATTAATTTCTCTCACAGAAGATGGACTCTTCCCTGGTGCTGATTATAGATATAGTGGATCTGCATTTCTGCCTAGAAAACAGGCACCAAGAAGACTTCACCATGTCTCATTCTAGACTGGATTCACATGATGGTAGCAATAAATATCCCTAAACAAGAGTCATTCAAAAGCTTGTTGAGTTTGACCAGATACTTCAATTGGTAGCAGGTCTTGCCACCATTCCTACTGTTTGATCCTGAAGTCCTCAACGTTTTTTTTCTCCACCTTGATGTACAAGAAAGATGATATTTAGATTCTAACACATTCTCATGGATTTACCTTGAGTTATTTGCAACTTCTGGAGCACAAACTAAAACATTACCATCGGCTCCCACTTAATAAAGCATGTTAGAAAACACAAGTATATGAGTAAAACTTCATTATAGGAACAATCTTGTGTTTGTTGCAATTTAATTTTTAAAAGAGTAAATCAAATACATATACTCCCGAAGTTTATTATTCATAACAAATCTATTGTAATGCATCTCATGCTTGATTGAAACTCATGAGTGTTTCTTATTACCGACAATAGAAGTCACTAGTATAAATTATGAATTATTCATTCATCTGACAAACATTAATTGAGCATTTACTATATGTCAAGACAGTGCTAGATACAAGAGACCACAGGTGTATAAAACAATGTCTCTTTAGGTGTTAACCAGTACTGATGTGACCAACTGGGCTTCTGTTGGACTTTGGGAACCAGGATATGAATGGGCAGTAATTCACTGGAGGTAGCAGACAGCAGAGAAGAAGGGGCTGTGAACTGACTAATTAAAACAAACAAACAAACAAACAAACAATCTGGGTACCTGTCTCATTTTGGGTTCCTTCCAAAGAAGAGTCTGCAACAAGGACCTGGGTACAGGTTGTAATTCGGAAGGTGATCTTAGAGGCAGGCATGAAGGAGTGGTGAGTGAGTCCCTTAGGGGACTCAGTGAGTCAGAGCAGAGGACAAGGCAATGATGAAAATGTGTCAAAGGGGCCAGCCACCAGTGTATCAACCGGAGCATAATTCAACCAGCATCTCTGAGACCTATCCTAATGTCTCCAGAGGTATCCAAGGTATGGGTTTGAAAGAAACAGAGGCCGGAACATTTTTTTCTCCAGTTATGTTCCTTCTTTGGTTGAGAGTTGCTCCAGGGCAATAAGTGGCTAACCCTGCCCCCCCCCCCCCCCCGCCGCCCACGCTTTCCCCTATCTAGTGTAGGTTTCTTGAGCTCCCCCAGCCATGGAAAAGGTCCTGGGAAAAGCACTCCTGAGGTGGGACTCTGGGCTAACACAGAACTGCTTCAAGTGGAGCTGAAATCAGAGGTGAGCTGAGGGGCTGAGATAAGTGTTAGACACATCTGCCCGAGTAGCCTACAAAGACTTCTGGGGAGTGGGGCATAATATATTGCAGTCTGATCTAGCAGCCCCTAAAGGATGGTCTGGGGAAGGTTAGAATGACATCTTTTTACTAATTATATTCCACATAAAGTGCCTCTGACTCCTGTAAGAACTCAAACTTGGCAACAGTAAATTCTGAAACTACTCAGGTAAGAAACAGAAAAATGATGATTTGCTAATCGGCTTACCTGATTCTCTGGCTAGGATGTCAAGATTGGACTCAGCAGTTCTTGTGAAAATTCTGACACTTATTCACCAATTATCCCCTAGAAGGTGCTATGTATTGATCTCCCTGTGTTTCAGGGAAGAAATCTTTGAACTGCTCCAAGAAGATTTCCAAAAATGGTGATACATTTTTGCATCATTTTGTCATGACAGGCCTATTGAAAAACTTCCTGACATTCTGAATTCATGGCAGTAATATCTACGCTGTTGTATTTGGCTTGCATTTTTGTTTTGTTTTGTATTAAAGCAGAGGAGAAATGGGTAAAGGTTAAAAACTGCACCTAAATGTATTAGGCTTGAAGGCTTTGAACATAAATGAGAAGGTTTACAGGAAGTTATTCAGACCTTTAAGCTTCTATAAACATTTCAACATTGCTGACAAGATCCACTTTAGGTAACCCTGCCCAAGCAGTTTCTGCGTTGCTTTATGGGTGAAGGTGAATTTATTTTGCAATTCACCAAGCAGTGTAGGAATCTTCTGGGGAATTTTGGTTTGGGGGCCCAGAGCCCAAGGTTGAACAATAGATACTTTCGTGGTCACAGGAGAAGAACTGATAGACCCCACATTCTTCTATTATAATGTATAAAAGAAGGAACTGGATTCTTAATCCCTAGAAAATGTGGTGGTGGTAGTAGGTGGGTTATGGTCCCTTATATGAACATATATGGCTTCCCTCTGACAATGAGTGGGCTAGTCTTTAAAAAAATTCTGAAAGAGAAAAGGAAAACTCCAGGGACCATTTAGGCTCTGTCAGTGAGTTCCATCCCAAGACATCAAATCCAGTTGCACAGAAACCAAACGTCAATATTTACAAAGCTCTTTCCATCTTATATCCTGCTTCCTTTTTCTTTCATGCCTTTCCTGCTTTTCCTTCCTCCTGATTCCCTTGATGCTTTACTTCACCCTCTCTCCCATTTGCGCTCACTCTCCCCACCCCCATTAGTCAGGCCCACCACGCGTTCATCCCCAAAGCGGCTTCAGTGACAGAAAGGAAAGGACTTCAAACAAAGCCATCGTCCAACACACAGAGCTCCAGTCCCCTGGGGGACTGTGACTGGGGCAAAGCCTGAGGAGGGGCGCTCACCCCTCTGGGGCTCTTCAACCCAACAGGCGATTAGGCTTCAGCCGGCTGATAGCTGTATGGAGCCTCATGATTTCAAAGCTTTCAGAGGCTGACAAGGACTTGCTAATTTCAAACTTTCTAACCAATTACAATCACAAAGAACTCAGGACAATAAGCAGTGAGCAAAATGAAACTGCTGGAGTGAAGCAGCCCTAGCAGGTTTCGCTCTTGTGGCTCTGCACATGACGTGCAGCTGGGACTCTGCTTCCACAAGTAAATAAAAATGCATTATAAAATAAAAACACGCACAATGGGTCCCTCTTGCTGTCTTGCTCCTGGTAGTTGGGTCTGGAGGAACCCTGTCCTGCCTGTAGCCCATTAATTTCTGATGGTGTTAATTAAAAACTTTTGATGCTGGTTTGAATGGAAAATACCTCAAACAGTGTTTCCTCTATTGAAACACTAAGTTCCAAGTCTTGAATTATTAGGTTAAGCTCTGTCACAGCAGTGAGACCAACATAAATGCTTTTCATACCATCTGACTACTACTACTACTAATAATAATTAGTAATAATAAATGAAAAGAAAGAGGAGAAACTGTTTAGGTTGAAACTCCCTCATTTCAACCTGTTTTGCTTTGTTTTGTTTTTAGAACTAAATTGAAAATTCCGGTCCCTGAGTGTAGAACATATGATATTTTAAAAATCCTTTTTCAAATCCTTACAGAACATTCAAATCATCCAATGTTCCAAGACCTGAATTTTTTATATTTTAAAATGGGGAAAGCTGCTTAAAATAAGTGAATCAGCTGCTAAGTGATTTCTCTCTGTCTCTTCCCCTACTCTCTTTTGAGAGGCTGAAAAAATGCTTAAAATGGTATAGGCAATTGATATGTGCTGCTTAAGAAGCTTAATACAATTACTGAGGACTCTGATTTTCTATTTAAAATGAAGACAGACTGGGGCAATAGAAACTATGAGTTGTGAGTATTTGTCCCTCTTGAGGTATGGAAATTGTTTCCAAACGTCTAGTCCACTGCACATGGTAAGGGGTTTCAAGCAGTTATCCGCAGGGCTCTCTGTCCCCCTGGAAACCTAGGGAAACCGAGGAAATCCTGACAGCAACGTAAGGAGCAAGCGTGACAGATGCTGTGCAGGAAGCCAGCAAATAAAAATGCATCTCTGCGATCCAATGCTTTGTGAAGTGCTAACCAAACCAGCAAAACATTCTGATTGGTTTCTAAGACTCTCCTCCAATTTGATTTTTTAACCATTCTGCCCTCTTGTGCAGGCTCCTGAATCCCCGGACACCTCGTGGGAGAGGGCCCTCAAATGCCAATTCACGGATGCCCTTTTCTCTCTTCTGCTCTCACATACTTCACTTTCTCTCCCATTTTTCATCTCTCAATCTGTTTATTCATGCTGTCTGCAACATCAGCTGAATCCTTGAGGGACGACAAAACTTTCCTTTTTTACCCTGAAGGTCTTCATCAGTCTTATTCTTGTTTTGATCTACGCATCCCTAAAGGGGATGAAGTTCTGCATAAAGAAAGGCGAAGCATTTTGGCAAATCTCCTTTCCTTCCCTCCCTAACCGCAGGCTGCACTGACCTCACCCTCCTGCAAAAGTTTGCCGAACTGGCTTCCCCGCCTAATGTGACATGATGGGGATCCTTCAGCAACATCAACAACCACAACAACAGACAGCCCTCACCGTAAAGCACGGGAGGGGAATATGTAGAGCCATAGCAAGAACTAAAACTCCAAAAAGGACGTTAGGCCTGCGCAAACCACAGCATGAATCTATTTGTTCACAAAATTTATGAATTTTCCTGGGTAAATTGACAGACGATATTGTCTACAAAGGACTAGTAAATGTAAATTAACTAACAGATATGTAGCAAATGAGTGCATTTAAAGATGATTTCCAGCTGAAATGATTTTTCTTCCGAAAGACCAAGTTTTTGTTAAACTTAATCCTACTCTCTTCCCTCTCCAGCAGCAGAAACATCTGGTCGGTTTTAGATTCCCCTTGGATTTCCAACTTCAAAGGGAATTATAAAGAATAACAAATTCATGTACCGGCACTAAAAAAATTAGAGCAGCAGGAGAGAATGGTAAAATTGTCCTTATTTGACTGCTAGTGACAGGCGCCACAGGCAGAACTATAAGAAAAGACAAAGGCAAGATCACCAGTTGACAACCAGAGTTCCTAGAAGGGACAGAATCTTTGGTTACATGCAAATATGCACAGGGTCCTTAGCAATCTATAAGGAGATTTCTCCTTGCTTAAAGAAAGAAAAAAAATTAAAGGAGTTAGAAGGTGAGAGAGAGAGGTAGGAAGAGGAAGGAAGGAAGGAAGGAAGGGAGGGAGGGAGACATTTACTTGTCACACAGTAAGCAACCGCAAAAGTTTGTTCAAACAATAATCTGGAGAAAATCTTAAGGACTCAGCCCCTGGGTTTTTTATTTGATCGAAAACCTGAGTTCTGATTCTACCAAGGGCTAGATACGCCGTCTCAGAAATAACTCAGGCTCCTAAAAATGCACTAGAATTGTCATTTCCTCCTAAAAGATGAGACCTCCAAGAGTCTCTTCCTTGCCCTGGATCTTTGTCAAAGGATGGCCAGAAATCAAAGTCCTCCATGAGTGGAGGACTAGGGTCTGAACGAACTATTGGTATTTGCTGTTGTGCCAAGTTACGCTTGACACCACTTTATAGAACTGGATTTATCTTTCTCCTCTGTCATGTACTAGGAAAACTGAAACATACTTCTTAGAGTGCAGGTCTTGATATAATCAAAAAGAAAATAAGAAAAGTTAGAGAAAGTATAATTTTGCCATTATAATGAGCTCTTATAAACAGCTCTTTTCTTTCCTTTTTCATGCACAATGTGTAAAGCAATAACATTAAAAATAAACAAGACGTGATTAACCAATCAACTTGCTCATGGACAGAGAGAGAGTTAAGGTCTAAAATGTCTTTAAATAATTAATTATAAAAGTCTTTAAACTTAGTGTTCAGAGGTTACAGTTCCCCACACCACAAATACATTAGGTTGATTCACGGAGTGGCCCTCAAAAACCAGAAAGCAAATTACTTTTGACCAAAAAATATTTATCAACAGCATGTCAAGAATATCTCACAGTGTAGGATAGAACAAACAGAATTAATTCTCTGTGGACCTTAGCATGGTTTACAAATTGAGCAGTCCCCCAAAGAGAAGACCATCTCCCAAGTAAGTTGTCTGTATAAGAGGCTTTGAGTCATCTTTAATGAAGGAAGAAAAAGTTAAGACTTTTCTTCAGCATTTCCAATGTAAAAGGACTGAGCTGGCTGGAAAAACATCTTGAGTGTCTGTCTTGCATGGGGTTTTCAATCTTCCTTGCCACTCCAGGTAAAGCAGGATCACCCTAGTGATCTCACTAAGAGAATGCTGTAACTCCTATCCTGATGGTAATTGCATATGATGATGTATTACACATCCAATAACATTTGTCCAGAAAATATGCCACCTTTGTGAAACATGGATCTGATCATATAAATAAACCATTTTTTTTTCTTTTGCAACTATCTATGTCTTTGGTCTAAAATGAAAATCCTGGCTTGATGCAGGCATTTACAAAGGATTCCCTGCCCTGTATAAGCAGAATCACCCAATGATGATTCTGAACTTATCTAGGGAGAGGAAGTAGAGGATATGGAATACTATTTTATTCCAAGAAATGTTTTATAGCTTGAGGATAGATATGGTCCCAAATAATAACAATTGAGCAAATACCAGACCCAAAGGCAGAACATAAGGAAACCCCACACACATATACCAAGAAGCAAACACTATCGTTAATAATAATTATTATTATTATAGCTATTATCAGAATGAGGCATTGATGGATCACTTGGGTATAATATATAATACATTAGCTAGAAAGAACCAAGGGTAAACTTATGTTTATCTTTAAAAGGCAGTTTGTTTCTGGTTTATATGTCATGAGTTACATAATTAACATGTATGATAACAGGATGCAGGAAGAGATAAAGACTTATACCTTTATTTCAGTTGCTGTATTGTTAATATCAATCTTAAAAATAATGATGAAAAGGTTAGCTGTTTTAAATTATGGGTGTTATGGGATATGGTAAAATATCCTTGCAGCTTTAAAAAGTGGCATAAAATATATATTTAAATTATAGAACTTGTTATTGGACATTTCTGTCTATAAATGAATGATAAAATAAATATACAAAATAAAAAAAAACGAAAAAAATAGTTAGTGGCTAGAACCCACCTATCTTTCCTTGGAATGCCTATCTCAATGTCAAGCCATTAGATCCTTACCTGACCTTTTCAGGGCATTTTAATAGTGGTAACACCAAGCCAGGGTAAAGGAGAAATAGGATCAGAAGGCTGAGAGGGAAAAAATGAAATGGGAAGAAAAAAAAGTTTGTATTGTTTATACCATCTAGTCTGGCAAATTTTACAGATGCTTTCTGTTTGCTTGGGATAGTTTATTGCTTATGTTATTTCTTTTCTTTTTCCTCCATGTGCTTCCCTCTACCAACTTTGGCTGAAAATACTTTGTATGTGTCCATACTGTAAGCCCTCATATTTTTGTAGAGATTTAGTGTAGTGAAGAGCACTTTTTTTCCCCCTTCTTCTTCCCCAAGGGTTAGGCACATCAATATTCTAGCTACTCACTTTCGAGGCCAATGGAAAATATGCTCCTAAGATTAAATAGACCTGAGTAACACATAAATCCAGTTTATACTGATGTGGTATGTTACATAGTTACTCACATCCTGAATTTCTGAGCAGTGGAATACACCTTTTGGACAACACACTACTACTGAACCATCACTGACTGCAATTCAAAGACAGCGAGACAAGACTAAACCCTAACTACTAGGTTCTCTACAGAGAGCACAATTTGCACAGAGCTCTCTTCATCTGCGGAGCTCTGTGTGCAAAGGATCTAGTCTAGCCATAGAAAACCAGGTTCTTTAAATATTCTCAGAGCAAACTAGAGCAATACTTACAAGCACATAGGGAGTGCCCTTTGTTCAACAATATACTGTCTCTTTTGACCCTCACTTCCCCAAACAGTGCTTTTCTTTTTTTAATTATTCAGACTATTAATATATAATTCCTCCCTTTCAGACTTTGTAAGTGCCCCTTTAGGAAGAAACCTTTTCTTTCTGCCAATAAATCTTTTAAAAAATGATGCTTTTAAATCCAGTGTTATGTTTGGTTTAAGTAGATCGGCCATATTTATCCACTATGGGTAAGCTGCAGCCACACTGGGCTTCTAAAGTAGTCAGAACACTCTGGTTTCCTTTTACCTCCCATACAGAATTGTATATAAACAGCATATATCCCATAATGATAAAACTAGCAGCAAATCATCATTCTGAATCAAGTAAGAATAGTGCCCCAAAAAAAGATCCCCCAAGAAGCCTAGCCAAATCTATCAAATGTCTCTCTGGTCAACTGAATTGCCCTTTGGATAACAGGTGTACCTAAGAATATTATGAAACACTCTGACGGGACTTTATGATCAATTGTAACATTTTAAGAAATACAATGGCAGCATACTCAGAAGAAAAATACTCCTGTATACAATGATTAGAATTATTATCTAAATGTTTGTATCATGAACATGTGAAAAAGTCCTTATGGGCCTAAAATCTCGATGGACTAAATGCTATGATGTCTGGGGTTTGCTTCAAAATGATATGGTAGCAGCATAGGAAATGGCAGGCCAGCCTGGGGATGGGTCCATGGGAGCTCACTGGAGTAGTGTGTCTATGTTCACGTATTTGGAAGATTTCATAACAAAAAATTCAAAAGTATATACTGATTTGAACTTTCACTCCTCTAGTCATTATTGATTGATTCATTTACTCTTTATATGCAAGACATTGTGGGGGCATAAAAAGTGAAACAAAACAAAACAAAATAACCCCACAATACTCTTGTTGTATATTTAGATTAAATAAGTGATTCCTCTTCAGGAATCATATATACTTATGTAAGATGATGTTCATAGGAACCATGTAATTACATGTAAAATTCTTAGGTTAAATTTTGAAAGCAGGACAGAAAATTATGTACAAAGTATGTTTACAATGTGTTTTTTAAAAAATATATCCTCAGGGGAAAACAAGAATAAAGAAATACATCAATGGTTATTAATGATTGGATTTAAATTATGGAAATAATTACTTGTATTTTTCTTCATTTTACTCCTATGTGCTTTTCCAAATTATTTTTAATGAGCATGTATCATTTTCAAATGAAAATAAATTTTTATTCATTAGTGGATAAGATGTGCTCTCCTCTCCCAAGGAGCTTTTCACTAAAACAGAGAAACTGCAAACACACAGCTTTGCCCAGATACTTTAAATCTTCATACCTAGAAGTGAAATACACCCACAGGAAAAGAAATGTCAATACAGATTTTTATCTGATCATAGAAACATAAAGAGCTTTCTGTGTGTTGGACAGAAATAGGGGAGGAACCAGTTTCTCTGCAAGCCAGAAAGAGTGAAATTCAGGCCATTTTTTGATGAGATCCTTTTGTGATGAAAGCAATGGGAGCAACAGATTTAAGTTACCAAGTAAGCCTGTCCCTTGACACCTGACGCTCACTTATAGGAGTTCTTTTTTGGTCAGCATAAGAAATAAACCGTGGGAGTGGGGTGGGGGGTGGGAGTGGTTATAATCCTAAAGGCTGGAGGCCTTCACTGGTAAGATGGGTATGTTCAGAGAGACAGAGGTAGATGTGCAACAGAATGAGAAACAAAAATACAGAGACAACTATGGATTATGTGCAGTAGATATGGAAAGTCCCCACTAGAGAGCTATCTTTATTACTCCAAGAGATTATTTTCCTCATTTTATGCACATTCATATAAAGTGAAGTCAAGAGTATAACTTTTAAAGGTTTGGATGAATATGATGTTCATGACTAAATAAGTCTGGCTGGAGCCAGGCAGAATATCATCAGATGCCAGGCAAGTCACCCCCTCTGGTCCTCCTCCCTCTTCAGTACACTTGCCAGGACATTTCAACGCCCGCCAACCTCTAGCAAACGCTAAGCTCTTTTAGGCTCTTTCTGACTTGAAGATGCTTTACGAGTACACCCTTAGTCCCAACCTGCACTCTCCTCCCAGCCACTGAAATCTCAAGAATTCTAGAAGGCCATATAGGATACCAACCTTTTTGAAACTTCACCAGTTTCCACTAAAAGACACACACACCCTCAAAGCTTTCAAAGCTAATCTTACTCACAGCTCTGGTCTTGGTCCTCTTGGCTCAAAAAAGAAGTGGCTATCTGTATTCATGTTCCTAAAGGACACTTCCCCTTCCATTTGTGGGTGTAAACAAGAGCAATCATATCTGATTTTAAGATTGATTCAAATGAAGAAAATACATTTCAAATTTTTAGTGTATCGTAGAATAATAATAACTAGTTCAAAGTACCACAAAATGTATTCGGAAGGCTCTGTTTTTGTTTGTTTAATGCCAAAGCATCCAATGTTCCACGTGGGAAACATTAGTTTCCAACCTCACCACATCATCCTCTCTGTCCATTCAGGCATCTCCTTTGGAAATCTGTATCCCCAGAGAGCCTGCCAAACAAGTCCTTTGAATACTTCTACCTCTGGGTGGCAAAATCATCATGAAATGTTTGTTAAAATCTGTGATCAGAGGCTCTTGGGATCATGTTTCTAATCATTTTAAATGATGGTATTTCAAACAAACAAACTGGATATAAAATCTGTACCTTCCACCAATGTCAAAATAAGTTCTATTCAAATTTAGTATTTGAGGTGATGGACACATGACAGCCTTTACATTGAATTCTTTCAGAGTCTGGGAGAAACACACTTGACTTCTTGGTACCTCAATATTGTAGACTGCCATTTAGGGATAACAGAAGTTACTCACCGGACAGCAAAGTTGTGAGGAATATCCAGTTAGTGATGGCGAAACATTCTGAAATGAAAAGAATATCATAAATGCTGGGCATTTAATAAATGCATGACAACACGATGATCATGGGGGAAAAACCCATCTGCTTCTCACCTTGGGATGCTGACTCAGTGATACTACACAGACAGTAAAGGAGACTTCTTTTTGGGAAGGACATACAAGTGTACGCTGGGAAAGGGGTGTGTGCAGCTGTCTGCGGGCTCAGCTTTAAGGGCTCGAACCAGTTGCAACCAGTTGTGGATGACTTGCTGCCCATTTTTGCAATTCACTGTAACTTGTATTGGGAAAGTTATGTTTTATGGTTAATTATCCATGGTCTGTTTGAAAAAATAAATCAAACCATTGTGAACCACCAGGATTTGCAGCTCCATTTGAACTTTACTGTACTTTTGATTAAACATTTTTGTAAATAAAAACAAACTGGTTTCTTCTTGTTTTTGGTTGTTTGTTACTTGTGTTCTGGATATAAATATTGTGGCAATAGTGGGAGAACGAGTTATGGATTATTTACCCTTGGTTTCATGAGTTGTGAGTTACTGGCCTTATTCTCCTTCATGAGTATAAATAAATGTATAGTATTAAATTCCAAGTCCTGTAAGACAAATGGAACGACTGAACTGAAACCTTTTAAAACCAAAACCTTTTATGCTAAGTCACAGAGCAACAAAACAAACCCCAAATTAACATTTAAAAAGCTTCTACTGTGGAGCAACAAAATCCCCCAATATTATATAATCTGCATTTTAAAATCTGCTTGCCTAACGAGCAGCAGTCTATCAATGATTCCACATGCTTGTCTTTTCACTGCTTTTATAATTTAGAAGCCATAGGTGGTTTACCAGAGATCACCTCCCACCCTCAATATCATCACCAGAAAGGAGCCTTGAAAACAACCAGCATAACTAACTAAAGTAAAAACTGATTTAGAAAGATCTGGAATTATTGTAACTAAAAGTAGTGAAACTCTACGTAAAGGAAGAACTTTATAAAAATTTGTCTATGGTCTTCATCCTGACACTTATATAAATAAAAGGAGCCTGAAACACAATTGTCCAGGGAAAACGAGAAAAGCCAAGATTCAAAGGACCTATGGCACAGGGCAAGAAGAATGTGTTTGAAACCCAGAATCCGAAGCTCCCAACACATCTGCCTATGGCACTTAATGAGGACCACCAAAGTAGCTTGCCAAAAATTATGTTTTAAATGATCTACTGTTCCATGCAGCACTGACCACTGAAAAAGACCTCTAGGAAACATACAATTGCCTTCTGCTATTTGCTACTTTTATAAAGACAGAGACAGGATAATAAGGGCTTTCTTATAAAATGGGGTGATCTGTCCATCGCTGGGACCTGAAGAGAACTGTATCAGATTTCATCTTACCCTTCCTTCCTCTCAAGGTTTGCTGCTCACCTGCATAAGCACTGTGAAGGAATGGCTATGGAAGGCCCCTCACCAGCTCACAAAAACGTGGTAAAATATTTATGAAGGGGCTACTATTTGCAAGGCACAGCTAGAGTAATTCTGCTTGGGAAGGTAAGTCAGTGGCTAAGGTTCTTGTGGCAACATTTAAAAATATCTCTTACTACTGCCAACGGGGAGGAGAAGTGAGGTTGAAAGTGTTACGAAGGATTTCTGAAGAGTTAGAAACTGTTTAAAACTCTCCCTGGCTTCTTGGATGCCTTGGGAACAGAAAGTTTAGGCCTGTCGGCCCTTCGAAGCCTGGATCCCACATCACCAAAGGAAAACTCGAAGTAGCCTATATGTTTTCCAAGGTCCTGGTTACAACTGAAAAGGAGGGCTGACCTGAATCAGTTGGCAGCCATCGGACGCTGAAAGGTCAATTCTGCCCTAAGTATGATTCAGAGAGTGTAAAAACCCACCGAAAATGAAAACGGAAGCTATTCTGAGAAACAGGCAGAAAAAAAAGTTTGAAGATATTTTACTTGAAGACATTTTCCTCTATTTCTTTTATAATACACACCTCCAACTCTTTTTGACAACCAAGAAAACGCTCTAGCTATAGAATTCTAAGTTTTCTTTTAAATCCAGGCAGCCCATCTGAAACTCAGGATATACAAAACGACTCCTAAGTGCTTGGTTACAGATGAATAATCATGTTCAAATCGTATTATAAAGTATGGCATTTTACATGATGCAGGTATATACGTACAGAATTGCATTCCTGGAATCCAAACTCAGCCATGACACATGGAGAGGGACACTCAGAAAACGTATACCTAGGAATATGATTTCCTGGTGAAAGAACAGAGTATTCTGACCAACTTTCCTTATTTTTCCCCAAACAAATTTACCTGAGCTATAGATCCTTTTAAGAAAAAAAAAAAACCAAAACAACAACAACAACAAAAAAAACCAGGAAGCATACTGATAAAATACCTAAAAAGTATATACGAGCTCACTCATTATACAATAAGACAACTAAAGATGCCCCCTTGTCATCACAGATACAGAGACATGATAATCCCAATCCTCTTGATCACTCAGTTGCTGCAAAAGAGACACACATTGAGGCACTGAGACCTTTAAAAACCAGATAAAACTCTCCTGGCTATGATTTTTATCTTTATGCACCAGATTTTTCCATACAGAGAGAATCCTAAATTTAATAGCTAACACATAAACAAAATAGGACATGGCCAAAATCTTTTTTTTTCTTTTTTTTTTTTTTAACGTGCAGGCACACTCACTGCTTATCTTCGGTAAAATCAAAGGAACCAATTTCATCTGGCTTTTCCATCCAGAAGGAAAGTACAACCTGGAGGAATGTTCCTGATCTCCAGTACAAGGGGATTCATTTCCTTGCCTCCCCGTCTTGGATTGCATTATGAGTGATTGGAACTAGTACCAGCCACCACCTCTCACACATATTTTCCCCTAGCAGATACCCACCAGTGCCTAGGCCTGTGCACCCATTTTATGAACATTCAATAGGCAGAAACTACAAAGGAAGAATAAAACAAAACCAGAAAGTCTTCCAACTTCCCTCATCAAGTGCATGTCTGATTCCCAGAGGACATCAGTCCATTAAATGAAATAAAATATTATAAACGGGGACAGAAGACTAATAGACCTCATACAAATCTCACTGTGTTCCCACTTAAGCTGGGTAGGGAGTTATTCTGGTGAAAAAGTGGGGGGGTGGTGTGGGAAAGGAGTGAAGGGCTACAAAGAGACAAAGAGACTTAGAGGTGGTGCAATGAATTCCCTGTGCCAGGGAAGAGTGTGACAGAAAGTTCTAAATGGAAATTCCAGAAACTGCAGGCTCCTAGCAGAACTGTTGTTTAGGGGATGAATTCTATAGGGAGTTTGAATTAAGTGTCTGTGCTATAGCATCTATATGTTTCTTCTTTCATTAAGACTTTGGAGTTTGTCATGAGAAAACAAAACAAAACAACCCAAAAAACATTAGAGCTTTCTACAGCCCCCAAAGTAAAAGGCGAGAGAAATACGGGGTTTATATAACTGGCTTTTTACATAAATATTACATCAGGATACATTGCAAATGAAAACACACACACACACACACACACACACACACACAGCCGTCTTCCTTATTCTCTATTTTAAAATTCATTTCATACTTTAAATGTTGTTGATTTTTCACAAAACAAGTAAAAACCAAGTCAGCATTAAACACCTCAGAATAATTTCAGTCTTATATTACTTGAAAAATTCACCACATCATGGAGGGTCACAAAATCCTGTTTTAAAGTCACTGAAGGCACTGACAATTATGGGATGTTTTGCTGCAGCCTAGGGCAACTAGAAATGGCCACGGATGTTAACTAACTCCCTCCTCAACAGTCTGAGAAAAGGGAAAAAAAAACTGTAAGTTTCCCCATCTGTTATTTCCTTTTTTTTTTCTTTTTGGCTGTGGAAAAGTAAAATTATGCAAGAGCTTTTGAATGTAAAGGCTGTGTGTGCTTTTTCCCTTTTTGTCTCTGTGTACCGGTTTTGTGATGTTGCGTAACTGAGTACAGAGTAGGCGGTTAGCGTTTACTATTGATTTACACTATGCCATCTAATGAATTCATAGCACTAAAAAGAAAGGAACGAGAGGGGGAGGGAGGAAAAAGAAAGGAGAGGACGGCAAGAGGAAAAAGGAAGAACAGAGGAAAGAGAGAAAGCTTATTTAGAGACACAGTTCTAAAGCCTAGAATAGTTTCATTCTTGTTCCCTCTAGCTCTGACTTCTGGTTATTGTTCAGGTCTCAGAAAAATGGACTTTGAGCTAGTGACCCCAATATTCCAACCTTATTTCTAACTAGGATTACTGGCAGGTAAATGTATGAAAGTACTAATGTGTCAAATTACTTGAAAGCAATTCCACTCAACTGTCAGACTTCTCCATATGCACTTACTATCAGTGTCTCTATGCATTTGTGCCTCTGTATCTGTGATAGCCAATGCTATAGTCCCACTAGTTTACCTAGTCCCAAATACTATTTGAAAGACACACGAGGCAAGTAGAAATACGTTCTACCTTGCCCATCTCCTTTTCAAATTGCATGAAGAATGCATTTAGAAATCTTTGAAGAGGTCACGGTTTTACTTCGGAAGAAGATACGCCACCGATTATTTGGCTACCCAGAACTGCCTAATACAGGATAATCAATGAGAAATGGGCAAAAGGAGGAAATCTTCTAAACTGATGAACAACACTTGAAAAAGAAATTCAAATGATTTCTTACATCATGCCCATGGCGAGCACTTAAAATTTAACTTTTGATCAAGATGATGATAGACATTCCTAGCCCTCAGTGTTTCCCATGTCGTACTGTGAGTTCCTAAATCATAGGCCAGAAAGTAAGAGTGAAGTTGGTTCTGCTGCTAAGGACAGGACCTTCCTGCACCTGAGTGCCCTCCTCTGGCTGAGAATAACTAGTAAGGTGAGGAAGAGAAAGAGAAGTTCTCGTTATTAGCAGCCAGCGCAAGGACAAGGCAGGGAGCTTGTTTCCTTCCTCAGTGTGGGTTTGGAAATGGTGACTAGGAAAAATCACAGCCAAAAGAAAGAATAAGAATGTGAGCTTTCATTTCTCATCATCCAATCATCTCTTTTCACCCAATTTAGTGTATTAAATATTAAACCGATGCCTACTCATCCATTTGTCAGGGCTGCCTTAATAATGGATGTTGTGTGTTGAGCACCTAGCACAGTGCCTGGCACATTCTCTATGCTCAGCAGGTATTTGTTGAAACTGTAAAATGATTATGGAGAAACATCTCGGTAAGAAAAGTAGCTTAAAAAGCCCAAGAAAAACACATTCCCATGATTTACAGGAATTCTTAAGCTATGTTACTCTATGATTTTATCTGTAGACACAAAATGATGGTATAGAGGAAGTATCAGACAGTTATTTGGGGACAGTTGTGTTCAGTTCCATTTTATTGGAAAAAGGCTTAACAAAAATTATAATGCTGATAGCATCAGCAAAGTTTTGTGTTCGTTTCCACTAGCCCTTTTGGACTATTTTTCATTTCAGTCTTGGGCACAGATAAGTCCATTTTTATTTCCATGGACACATTCTAAAGGAGGAGTCATGGGATATCAACATAATTCATCTTTTAAAAAATACTGAGAAGAATGTAGCCATTTAGTAATGGGAGAGAATATAGCTTTTTGTTGAAGGGCAAGGCAGGTTGAGTTTTGATTAGGTTATGCAAATTTAAATTAATAGCAGGGCAACCAAGAATGTACTGATTTCCATTTTCTTGGTTAAACAGGAGTTTTATAAGAAAAATATTCTGGATTAGAGAGTCAGAAATGCCATCTTTCAGTGAATTGGTGAATGAGACCTTTAGAGGAAAAGTTGCATGGGCAATCTCTCAAAAATTCCAGTTGAAGACTCAACTAAAAGCACGTTTGGCAGTGTCAGCCATAGTAATTTTTAAATAGTGGGGCTACCATCTTGCTAATTCATCTAGGAACGGGCATATACATTTCAGTCAAAACCTTCAAAAAGTTTTTTTTTTTTTTTTACTTTGATCAATGATATAATCTAATCAAATTTAGCGACTTCCTTAAATAAGCATCCTGGCAGTATACTGACAAGACCATCCCACATGCTCTGCCATTTTATGGATTCTAAAAAATGAATAGGAACTTGCCTGGACCCCTCATTTTATTCACGAAGATTCTGAAGCTCAGAAGGTAAGCTTCTCAGGAATATGTATTTTGAGACAAAGCTGGAACTAGTAGCTAAAGCTCCTAGTTCCTCTCTTCACAGCATAGAATAAGTTAATATTGTATCAACTGAATCTTATTTTATTTTTTGGCCTTTCTTTCTTTCTTTTTCAAGTTTTTATTTAAATTCCCATTTGTTTACATATAGTAAAATATTAGTTTCAGGATGAATCTAATTTTAAATGCCATAGAGAAAGATCTGAAAAGATTCTTTTATAAGAAATCTTTACATTATGGAATAATGTTCACTTTAAAGCTGTTTTATAATTCATTTTTTATCTTTAATCTTTCCTCCTCTTTCCATTCTTGCTTTTATTCTTTGGATATTTGGATACAGTCACTTTTAACTCTCTTTCTAGTTCACTTATTCCCATTCCTAACCTCAGCTCTTTCCTTTCTCTCACTCTGCATCTCTTTCTCCAACTTTTGTTTATTACTCTTCCTTATAAAAATCATTATTTTGTTCATGTGCTTTGAGATCCTTAGAAGTCATAAAGAAAAAATTTGCATTTAACATTATACAATAAATAGGCTTTTCACATATACTCAAATTAAAAAATAAAATCTTCAACATGATACTAACAATGTAGAGGCTTTGTCATTGGATGTTACAGCTGTGTAAACCCCGGCCCTGTCAATGAGACTGGAGCCTATGTTACAAGGAATCTCATCAGATGGAGAGCAAAGCTCACAATCTCCACACCACTCATTTTCCACTTCACCATGTCACCTTTCTTTTCCCTGTCTTTCCATTCCAGAGATACAACTATTTTCGGACTGATTATGGCATAGCAGAAAAAGGTCCAGAGAAATCTGGTGGCTTAATGTGGCTTCATGATACTGGCCAAACTCTCTCAATGCCAAAAAAAAAAAAAAAAAAAAAGTCAGAGAGACATACATACAAAATTTGCAGTTACAAGGAAAGTAAAGTCTGAGGAGATTAAAAGAGAACTTGGACATGAGAATGAGGTCCCTGGATAACAGGAATGTTGCTGCCAGAATCTAATTAAGATTGTGTCATTGTTTCCCTTATAAAATGTTAACTCTTAGGGGTTTACAATGCAGCTAAAATTTTAAGGCTGAACACAGCTCCAAGTATCTTCAAGTGGGAAGTATTTTTTCCCCTCTTTATTCCCTAAAAGAGAAAACATAAAGTAACTATTCAGAAATTTCAGTGGCATTTGGATTCTGACCTGATACCTTTCTCCAAAAAAAGACTAGGTGCAGGGGCCTCAGTTGGTTAAGTGTCAAACTCTTGCTCTTGGCTCAGGTCATGATCTCAGGGTTGTAAGATTGAGCCCCACGTGAGGCTCTGCCCTGAGCATGGAGTCTGCTCAGGATTCTCTCTCTCCCTCTTCCTCTGCTCTTCCCTGGCCCTCTCTCTCATAAATAAATGACCTTTTTTTTTTTTTTGAAGAGTAGTGCTAATTAAGGAGCCTAATCTACAGTGAGTTAAGGTGAACAAAATCCACTGTGGAATGAAGGACATTAACCTAGTATATGAGTGGGAAATAAAATAAAAGGATGTCCTATTATTTTAAAACGTTTAATGCACATCACTTGGATAGATATTTCATTCCATTTTATTGATGTGAGTAGGATTTTTGCAACACTGTGTTGAAAAGTCTTCCACTCCTGTTTGCTAACTAGGAAAACTTAACAATTATGGGAGGCAAAAATTCCTAATGGTTTCTTTAGATCTCTTCCTCCATAAGCCCGTTTTCAGGGTGGGTATTAGATAATTAATAATTTTTTTAAAACCAATTTTTCTTATTTCTCTAGCATTGGCTGTGACATCTAACAGCTACAGTAAATGCTCTGCCACTGGTGAGAAGGGACAGGAGGAGGAAATAACAGACGCACATTAAAATTAATAGGCCAGGAGGAAACTAGCATTTATTTAGTACATATTACATGCCATGTACTTCATTAGCATTATTCCATTTAATGCAAACCCACTGTGAAGTAAATAAGATTGGCTGAAGTCTCATAGATTAGCAACCTAGTTACAGAGCTGTTAGCTAACCTGCTTAAGGACACAGAGCTAATTAAAAAGTTGTGCAGGTGAGGATCAGGACCTATTTGATTCCCAGGCCCACAGGTATCGTAAGGCACCACAAAGTCAGCAGCAGAATATGAAGCCATCTAGCAAAACAAAACAAATCAAAACAAAAAACAAAACAAAACAAAACAAAAACAACAACAACAACAAAAACCCAAACCAACCCAAACCTATTTGTGCCAATGATGAGAGCCACCACATGCTCTAAGTAGGCGATGGGAAGGGTAAATGACTCCTAAAAAGAAACAGGATCTTGCTTTGCTCTTGCTTCTGATAAATCCCTGTTTTCTAAATGTGTATCTGGAAAACGTTTTTTTTTTTTTGTCATAGAAAAGAAAACGCACGATTTCCCAGCAACCTTTCAATAAGACCCAATATTTGAGTGTTTATGAAAATCCCTTTAATGATTTATACTAAATAACTAGATAATAGCTAAAATATAATGCATATAAGGTCAGATGTACATCTGATCTTATAGTACATCAACAATTTTAATATGACTGTGTGTATGTGTATGTATTTGGGTGTATATGATATGTGTGCATGTGTCTATAAACTTTTTTTACTTGTCAAAATTTCTGGCAATTTACTATATAAAGTACTTGACAAAAGCTAAACAGATTAAATATGTTAAGGCAGAAGAAAAGGAAAGAACAAAGAAAAGAAGAGGAATGTGTGTCTGTGTGAGTGAGAGAGAGAGAGATGTCCTATTCCTAAAACCACTGTTTTTTTTTTTAATGTATTTTTTAAATCATGACTTGGAGAGAACTTAATAATAAAGTAACAGCAGCCAAACAGATTTGAAAGGATAAATGAACAATTCTTTAGGCAGCACGAATTTATTCCTCAACTTTTAATACGTTCTTATTGCTTTGTCCTGCCCTCCTTTTGTGCTTTAAGTCTAAATTTGATTAGGAGCAGGAAGGAAGAAACACTAACTTCTGGCTTAGCAGAAGCACAAAAGAGCCGAGATCTAGAACATCTTCCTAGCCTTCTTTTCTCATCCCTTATAAGGAAAAGCAATAGTAAACTAAACAACAAAAAAAGCAACAACTTTGACAGTTTTGCTTAGGCAAAAGCAAGATTTGTTTCAGCACAACTTCAAGGGCTTTCTTCAAATTTTAGCTTCTCTGGATGGTCTTACGACAAAGCTGAAGAATAGACGCGATCTGTTTAGGGAAATAGATGAGATCTGGAGGAAAATAGGAGGCGCTCCTTATTTTCAAACAGTATTTAAATGCATGACCAAGATATAACTTGCAACGTTAAAAAAAAATTACACAGTTAACTCAAACCTGCTAAAAATAACTCACAATACCCTCTCCACTAAAACAAAACAAAATAAAGCAAAAACTCACAAACAATTATTTTGACTGGTGAAAACAGTGACATGAAAGTAACAGATGGAAGCCCAGTTTTACTCACACAACACACTCACTGAACACAATTGCAAGCGTCCCCACAAAAATAACTTAACAATGGTGACTTTGGCCTTGTGCTTCAAAATATCTCTCTTAGGTGACTTTCCTTACAGACTTCAAAGGGCGTGTGAAAAATAACGTTAAACCAACTGTCTGTCCAGACCTGGAAACAGGAAAGGGCTGCCAATCACAGCCTGCACACAAAAGGAATCTTGTCACCTTTGTCAAGTCCTTTCTCAGGACTGGAGTAGGTGTTCTTTCCCTATGTATGATTTCTTGTTGCCTGGTAGTATTTTCAAGAAAGGTGACATATCTGACTCTTAACAAACAGCACACTACAGAGCATCTAAAAACTTTCATAAATCAAATAATTAAAAGTAACAAATCTTCCTGCTAATTGCTCCTCAAAGTTGAAAGACAGGTTATTTTCTTACCTTACACCGTGCCTTCTGATCTGACAGTGTCATTCAATCAATAATTTCAATGTCAGTTACTGATTTTCAACTCTTTTATTACAAAGACTTCAAGCAATAATGAAATGGTGCTGATCTGCTTGCTTTCACTCTATATAACATCTATATTTATATGCTTTGCTTCTATTTGGATCTATATTTATCTGCTTTATCTGCCTACAGTGCATCTGTTTCTCATACACACAGACATATATTTATATATATACACACATACTGTATATATATATATATATATATAGGTTATATATAAACACACATACCCACAAAAAATGTATGAATGTATGCTAGTGTGCTTATTTCAACAAGCATACAGGTGCATAAATACTCAGACACATGACAAATAGACCAAGAACATAGACGTACATGTAAACATAGTTGTACAAGGAAAAAGCATATCTCAACAATAGGTCTCTCTACAGTCCTTGAGACTTACACACTCAGCAGTGACAGCCATAGACTACTCTGAGAAGGAGAAAAACTCTCCAGAAAGCAAAACTACCTAACAAAATAGAGATTATGCGTTCTGACTTACTCATTTTAAAGACAAGGAACAGAGACACTGAGGCTCAGAGAGAAGGTCAGCCAGCTTTCTGGTGGCAGACCTGGAAGTAGCACCCAGGCCTCTGCCTTCCGGATAAATCCTCCGCTATGCTGGCTTGAGATGATGAAAACATTTTTCTCAGACCCAATATCATCTTCTAATTTCCATCCTATCCTATTCTTCCCCTTTCTTTGCTGCATGAAATGGAAGCAATTCAAGGAGAGTCCGGAACGGTTCCAAGTGTTTAAATGTGCTATATCATTTCATCTACACAACAGCTCTATCAAGCAGGTATTCTTGTTCATGCCCATTTGACAGAGAAAACACTTGAGGCCTGGTTGTTAAATCACTCACTCAAAGTGACATAGCTAGTGAACCAAGAAGCTGAGCTCCTCTGATACTCCACAGCCTGTGTTTTCCCCGCTGGATCTTAATGCTTTCCTTAATACACGTCTGAATACCCTTCAAACCCCCGAGGATCACAGCCTAAGCATTATATAAATCTAACAACTGGGCTGATGTGTAGAAGGCCTAAAAAAGAGGTTCTGTCAGACTGAGACAAAAATAAAGGGAGCAGAACAGGTATCAGCTTCACAACCCTAGTATACAGCCCAAACCCTCAGAGAAAACCGAAACATGCAAAATTCGGGCCAAAAAAAAAAAAAAAAAATCACCCCAAGGGTAGTCTTAATGTGATTTAAAGTCTTAATAACTTCTAGTGTATGAACATTTTATGTCTTTTTCATCAAAAGATTAGAGCAAACTGATAAAATTGAATCAGATGGGAAATAGAGGCACAAGAAAGAGAAGGGAGGGTAATAAAAAAAAAAAAGAAAGAAAGAAAGAAGAGAAAGAAAGAACCACATCCCTCTTCTTCTCTTGGGATAACATCTCCAAAAATAAACAGTGATCAAAAAATACAAATCCAGTACCAAAAATTGGTATTTCACCCCCACTTGAGTGTTAAGAGCAAATTCAGAGACACACCCATGTCTATGGTAATTTTATACAGATTTCCTCAGATAGTAAACCAGTGGTGAGCTACCCCGACACACGGGAGTTTTAGTTGTTGTTCAGGCTTACACAGCACCCAGCACCAGGAGATGCCATGTGGATCTGTGAAACTCCCTGGGGCATACTGCATCCATAAGCCAAGGAACAGAAATTACCCTGATCCATACATGCAGCTCTTCATCTGTGACATATTGATAATTACTCTTTATTTGTGAATTAAATCCAAGTTATAAAAACAAGTTTCAGACATTTGTCACAAACAGGGTGCATTTTACTTAGCTCTTTCAGAACACCATCTCAATACTGTCTCTAGGAAATGGGAGCTATCCTTGAAAAGGATAGTGTGGACGGAGAGCGTGGATAGGATTATGGGCAAGAGAGAGAGAGAGAGAGAGATTGGGAGAGAGACTTGAATGTGAATCGCAAGTCTTCCACCAATTAACAATATAGATTTAGGCACATCACCTAAATGGATCTGAATCTCAGTTTCATTGCCTGTGGAATGAAGAATAAAACCACCGATTTTGCAGGAACATTGTGTGGATGAGAAAGAGTCCCACAGCAATGTCCCTCTAATAAAGAGGGGCATCAAATATTAAGTATTATGTGTTTAAGGAGACCTTTTGGCTGTGGCTTTCTACTGCATAAATGATATACGGTTCTTTTGGGAGTAAAAGAACACGTGAGGTCCTTTTTATGCTGGTTTAATCAAAGACAAACTTTTTGGTGATCAGGTACGTTCCAAGTGATGATAGAAATAAAAGCATTTCATGGCATAACATTTTCACTGGAAGACCTTAAAGTACTTAACAAACCCTCGACTTCTGCGATTGTGGCTCCTCTCATTTAACAACTGGGCCAAATGAAGCTCAGAGATACATCCCCCAGACGAATAATAATTTTTTAAAAATCACCACCAGGGGTGAGTAGAATTTCTGTCTTTAACATCTAAGCCACATAGCGTCCAGCTGAGTAATAACTGTGGCAAGGTCACAGACACAAAGGGCCATGGTTCCCCAGAGCTCTTGGAGATTATTCACTGAGGCCAGAACCATTAGATAATGCTGCGTACATCTGCTGAGATAACAAGGGTGAGTCAGGGTTAGGTCAGGGTTTCAGGTTAGAGGGGTGGGGTGAAGTGTGGCTTTCAGATGGAATGCTGACAGCGGTTTCATTTCAGCAGCGAACATGCCACACAGTATTTAATGTAGGAGGAAAGAAAAGAAGAGGCAGCCACTGGCCAGAGATGGTGGATGGGAGCAGGGACCCGGTAGGGATCCAGCAGGGAACTGTGCCTCAAAGAGGAGACCCTCCCACTTGCATACACACTGAGAAGCGGACAAAAAAGCCCAGGGTACAGCATAAATCCTGCTATCCCAATAACACACACAGATGTTCCACCATTGTTTTCTTTTATGCACATTTTAATTAAGAGATCAGAATCAAGCATTAAAATGTTATTAAATGGCTTGTTTACATTTTCACTATATGTCATTTGTTATGCATTTTCGAAATGTGTATCTCTGCAGAAGGGCTATTTGGAATTTTTATGTCATTGTTACAATCGTCCCTCTAACTCATACCAGTTTTAGGAACTGTCAGAAAGCCTGTTCAGTCCACGCAGTGCGATGGGCACTCTGGCTTCTTTAATTCTCAATCAAGCAATCCTTGGCCTCCCCGAAACCTCCCTGCAGTGTGACAAACCACACTGGCTCTATGGTACTGGCTCTCCAGGATGTCCCAGGTCGACAGCAACCTTTCTGATTATTCACAAGAGGCCCTATTTTTAAATATCGTCCTGTTGTCCTCACAAGAAAATAGAGCCTATATTCATGCCATCGCCTTCCCTGAGCAGTCTTGAAAACCTCAGGAATTCAAAGCTACACCACATGGAGGAAACTGGCCTCCTCCCAGTGGCACAGACTGTCCCGGAGGTGACACAGTGGGACAAGTAGGAACGAGATTTTTTATTTCTCTCCCCATGCCATCACTTACTTCTAGTTTACCACTTATCTCTACTTACCCCTGCAAGAATCCCTTGAGTTTCTCCACTATTATAGAGTTGAAACAGATACCCAAACCTTCCCTTCTCCCAGACTCCTCAGATAGGAAGACTTATTCACACAGTCCATCTGCAAGTGTGGAGCACAGGTGTCCTGTAGTTGGCTTTCCCATATGGCCTAGTAGCCCACTGTTCATATTATGCCTTATGACTCATGGTGCCTGGAATTGTAAGGCAGAGGGCAGGACTCATGCATGTTCAGTTCAGTGCCTAACGTACTGTGAGCGCTCAATAGCCCAAATAAAAGAGGTGGGTTTCCTCTTTTCCTTCCTTCCTTCCTCCCTTCCTCCTTCCTCCCCTTCTCTTCCTTTCCCTTCCTTTTTTCTTTTCTCCTTCCCTCCCTCCTCTCTTCCTCCCTCTCTCTTTGTCTGATTATTATCTAATATAAGCAGAATGCTTGTACACAGCAGGCACAAAACAGGAACACATTCTAACCCACTGTCAGATTATATTCCTTAAACTATCTCATTTGCAGCGTTACTGATCTACAAACATGTTTCCATAACTTTAAAAATAACGTTGACATAAGAGTTAAGTTGAGTTTGCTGTAACTGGTGGACCGGAGAGGATCATGAGAAAACTAATGGCACACTTTAAATGGAATTTTCTTTTAAAAGGCAAGTTTAAGACGTTACCACAGAAAGAATAAAATTGGTACAACTCTCTGGAGAGCATCTTAGCAACATGCACCAAAAACTTAAAAAGATACGAACTACTAATGACCCCAGAAATTTCACATCTAGCAGTTTATCTAAAAGAAATGACCAAAGATCTACACAAAAATTTAGAATCTAGAGTTTTTATCATGGCAGTACTTACTACCATTGTGAAAATTTGGAATCTTTGTCTGACAAGAGAAAGTTAGTTAAGTAAATACTCCATATATTGGAATACTACGCAGTTATTAAAAATCATATTTTGAATACTACTCAATGACATGAAAATGATTTTGGAATATTGTGGAATATTTGGAATATTGTGGAATAACTTGGAAATTAAAAGGTGTATTAGCCAACAATATGGAAAGGTTGATCTATTATTTAAGTAAAGCTTGCCAAGCTAAATATTTTTTTAAGGTGTGATAAATGTGTACACATATAGTGAAAAAAGGCTGGAAAATATATATGGAAACATTAAAAGTTGTTTCTGGGCAGGACAATTTTAAATACTTTTTTTTCTTTTGAACTTTTCCATAATGAAAGCTTATTACCTGTGTAACAAAATATTACTTAAAATACTAATCTACACAAAAATTCCTTCCCTAAGTGCCTAAAAAGTGACTTTCTATGAGCATTTTTATGCCTAGGAGTCTTCCCTGTCCTGTTTTTATAGGTATTATGTGTTGCTTTCAAACATCTAAAGTGTTTGAGATTACTACATAATTATAATAGATACTCTTATCTCTTAAATAGAAACCTTTAATGGTTTATGATTTTAGTCTTAGGCTTCTCCTTAGAAAAAATTCTAATGGCCTGTGAATTAATGATGTGGAATCTTTGGAATCAGAACAGAAGTGATAGCCAGGAATCCACATTTCAAAACTCCAAAAGTGATTCTGAAATACTCTAGAGACGAGGACCAGTGTGCCACTGGGTTAAGTTTAACATTTATAAATTCATCTTTCCTAACTTCTATTTCTCCTGAAGTCCTAAATTTTGCATTCAATTTAGGCTTCATTATAGCAATTCATATCACTAAGTTATATTACTTAGGCCTGCAGCATAACACTTTGCCCTTTTTGATTTCCAAACTCTTGTTTATTTCACCAGCGCTATTTCTGTTTCATAGATGCTGATGCTATAGAGAATACATGAAACAGTCATTCATGAAAAATCATCATAGGTTTGGCCAAGTAAGGAGGAGTTCACTTGAATGCAATCTAATTCCCTATGTAGTGTTTGATGTAATAATTGCGGTGTTTCTTGCACCCATGGATCCTAGTAAGAGATACCACTTCTTCCACAGTTTTTACTCACGCGTACACCCACACCTAGCTATAGGTTACTGTGTGAGGGACTATTAAGTAGTAAGAAAATGGAGGAGCCATAGTAGGTCACAGGTGATTTCAAGTCATAAAAGAGGTAAAGGACGTATAGTCTATTCGTACCAACAGAAGAATTGGGTGGAGATGTGAAGAAGGGCCAAGCCCTGATACCCAGTCTACTAAAGTCCCACGAAGCCCTGCTGCAAAGGTCCCTGGAACAGCCTTGCACCTGGAATGGCCTCAACAGAACCTCTCCTTAGAACTCCTTTATTGTGCCATGTATATCTCAAAAACATATCCTCACCACTGAGCCAACTGAGTCTCTTGTCCTTTAAAGAAAATAATACCAATAACATCAGACATCCAAACTTTGACATTTCAACAGAATCCAAAAGACAGACTTTTTTGAAGCTTGAGTTTCTTATTTCACCATAGAAATTTTAAATTGCTAAAGTGTAGCATCACAAGTTTCTATGTCAAGTCTACGGAATTATAAATTTAGCTGTAAATGATGTACAAGGTATGTAGGGCAGTGTGGCAACCAGGTACTAAGGCAGGAAGTTACTCTTGAAACAAATTTTCAGACTTCTGGGTTCCTATCAGATAATGGCAGCAAACTAAATTTGAACTTTCAAAATATTCTCTACAAGTAATGTAGATCAACAAGGAGAGAAATTAAAACAACTTCTGTCTATAGCATAACTAAAAGAGAAAACTATAAGCTTCAATTTCTGCATGAGTAGTGAAATAAACATGGAAGCCAGAGGAGCCAGCTTGGGAGCCCCCACTAGAATGATGACTGGAGAAAATTCTAGCTAGGAGTCTAGTAGGTCTATTTTCCCTAGGAAATAATCAAAGCTTTAGGAAGGAGCTATGTTCCAGAACAAGCTCCCTGTGAAAAGTACAAATGCCAGGGTCCTCCCAAGACCTATGGAATCATAATCTCCAGAAGTGATAGCCAGGAATCCACATTTCAAAACTCCAAAAGTGATTCTGAAATACTCTAGAGACGAGGACCAGTGTGCCACTGGGTTAAGTTTAACATTTATAAATTCATCTTTCCTAACTTCACAAACACACAAATTCTTTTCTTGCCAGGGTAATCTCCTTGTTCTCCAACCTTGCTTTCCCTCTAAGGAGAAAGTGAATTTATGTCTTCATACATCTACTCTCAACTTCCCCAATATGAAATACAGTGCGTGCTCCTTACTGCCTATTTAAATTCTCCCCCCTTCCAAAATTGGGTTCAAGTTTTACCTTCCTTCTAACTCACATACATTCCACCTCCATTAATAAACTACAGAGTATGTGCTTTCCCTTCTGTCTTATATCATTATGGATACAATAATTTATGTTTGTCTTACATTTCACTGAGATCATAAACCATATGAATCCTCAGGAAGTCTTCAAATGTTTTTTTTTTTAATTTTATTTATTTATTTGACAGACAGAGATCACAAGCAGGCAGAGAGGCAGGCAGAGAGAGAGGGGAGGAAGCAGGCTCCCCGCTGAGCAGAGAGCCTGATGTACGGCTTGATCCCAGGACGCTGAGATCATGACCTGAGCCGAAGGCAGAGGCTTTAAACCAAGCCACCCAGGTGCCCCTTCATATGTTTTCATTAGGACCTCTTTTCTATATACATCTGGGACTTTCCAAAGACAGCAGAATGAATGAAAGTAGCACCTGTGTATTCATCATCAAATGACATAGGGGATACATATTTACTTCAAAAACTGCTCAGAATCCATGCATTGCACTCTGTGAGCTTACATTCTAAAGAAAATACATATGCATAAGTGAAAAAAAAAGGATAAGAAGGGTTTGTTTCTCTAGCATTAAACCTTCTTCTGAGTTCCTGAGTCATCTATCCAAACACCTACATCATTTCTTTACTTGGACCAGAATTACAAAGTCAACATGCCCCATATTAATTCATAATTATCTCTGCCCCCAAATCTGCTCTTTCCTCCATATCCTCCATAGCTCCCAACTCCACGGAGTTCATGATATTGCTATTCATCCAGTTCCTAAGAGCAAACACCAAGAACGCATCACTTCTGAGATATCTCTTTTCAATGTCGACCACATCAAGACCCTCAGCAATTGTTTTCAAATTACATTCAAATTATTCAGAATTGAACTATTTCCCTTCCCCTCTGCTCCCATTGCCCATCACATACTGGGCTCCTAGAGTAACTCCTGACTGGTGTTCTAGTTTGCCTTTGACCCTTTTAGCCTATTTTCCAAAGAGTAGCCAAAGATTTTTTTAATTTTTAAACTAGAGCACATATCATTTTTTAAAGATTTATTTTTATTTATTTTAGAGAGAGAGAGAGAGAGAGAGAGCACAAGCAGAAGGGCAGAGAATCTCAAGCAAACTCTGCACCAAGCATGGAGCCTGACATGGGGCTCGATCCCATGACCCTGAGATCACAACCTGTTCCGAAACTGAGAGTCACCAGGAGTACAAAACCTTTCTAAAGCCTACTAACAGCTTCCTGTTGGTCTTTACCATAGCCTGTGTGATCTGATCCATACCTAGCTATGTGATCATTCATGCTTTATTTCACTTGAGCCACACGTTTCTTCTTTTCTTCCTGGAATATTTCAAGTTGTTCTTACACTCTATAGTATCTATTACCTCTGCCCCAAATCCTCTTCCTCCTGATCACCACATTCTTAGCTCCTTCTCATTATTTTAATCATTGCTCAAATGTCCCTTGCTTAGCAAGACCTTCACCACCTGCCCTATTTCAAAGGGCACTCTCTCCATCATCTATTTTTACCCCCGTATGCTGTCTTGTTTTCTGCCTAGATCATATCATTATTTAAGATGATATATTTTTGCTTACTTAATTATTGGTTTTTCTCTCCTTTCATTATAAAGTAAGCTTCCTAGGGGACTTTGGTTAATTTATCACTATAGCCCTAGTAATTAGAACAATGTATGAAACATTATAGGTGGCTGATAGATACTAGATGACTGAATGAATATATGCATGAATAAAGTGTTTCAAATCTAATCCCAGTCATATCATCTTTAAATAGAAAATTTTTATTCTGCATGGTGTAGTGGCTGCTCTGGATTGTCCCAGACGCCTCTGTTCTTTCCATCTGACTGCATAAGCCAATCTGGGTACCCACCTACATGCTACAGCTCAGGTCTTAGAATACAGTTCTTGGGAAAAGTGAAGTGAAATCAGATAGTTAACTAAAACTAATGTCTCCTTTGAGTCTATAAAGGGAGGTGTTTTCCCAGCCCAACCGGTCCTCATGTCTTAGACTGGTGCGGAATGCTGAAGTGGCGATCTTGAACTTGAAGGACTCCCAATCTGGAGGGGGAGTGGGGGTACTCTTTTTTGTACTCTCTGTTTTGTGAAACCACCAAGTATGACTCATCTTTGGGTCCACAATGTTCAGAACATTGCTGAGCAGATACTAGAGCTTCAATAAATGTTTATTAAACAAATGAACAGACTGATCTATGAAACACACAATAACAATTTTAAGTGCTAGTCTTCTGTCTTAAGCTTTGTGACAGTATTAATGAATCTCAGCGTCTCAATTAGATGGCTACTTTATAAAACTCATTCTTGCAGCTTTTTCCCCGCCTTCATAGGTTAAGCTGAAAAACTCCTTATGAAGGACCATGTCTTATCCTTGGTTCTTAGCAGTATGTCTGGCTGCAAAAGGAGAAAAACTCCAAAGCAAAGGATAGAGAAGTTAGAAGTCCTGGCAGGAATCAGTGAGTATTAAAGAATGCCAGTCTGACATGATTATCAGATGTTAGGTGATGAAAATCATGCCAACTAACATATGTATTCCTACCCCGTTTCTATGGAAGATCTGAGCTCTAAAATTATTTCCTGAACACAGGGGATCAGAGCTGATGCTGATTATTTACTATGAGACTGCTACTTTCCAGAATATTGCTGATCAAAGTGCTAGACACTCAATGCATGAAAGTCTACACCTCTTTACTCAACTCTCCTATAGTGAGGTAAAATGCTTCAGCAAAAGAATGTTATTAAAAAATAGTTCCCAACAGCAGGTTGTTCACTAAACATAAAAGCCTTTTCAAATACAAGATGAAACAGATAATACAACTATTACATCAATAGGCCTCAGGGTAACTGACTGCCTTGGTTTACCAGAGAATAAGACTCCTAGAATGTGGGACTTTCAGTGTTAAAATAGGGAAAGTTCTAGGTTAGTCAACATGACCTGGCCACCTAATCCTGACATAACATGTTAATTTAATTTTCACGTGTTCATATATATCTACATATAGGATTTATACATGTATGTAGACTATCACAGACACTGGACATTATCTGGCCACAAACATGAGAAGATTAAGGAGGAGTCTGCCTGTGTTGTTCCAGTGTACTATATGAAGCACAAATCCCTTTTTTTATTTTCTGTCCATGCCCCCCCACCCATGTTGGACCACTTTCTTATATTTTAAAATTCTATGCTCATATTGATTTTATTAAAGTCAAAGGATATTAATTTGGGGTGTTAGGATAATTTCCTTTTCTCCAGAAGAAAGGGAAAAGTGAGAGCAGCAATGGAGATCGGTCTCCATTGACGCATGGACTCATCTGTTTTTTACAACCCCAAATGTGGTAATTTATGACAGTGATGTCACTGCAGGGAATTAAAATTTTCCTAACCCAGAATGTGTGTTTTCTACATATTCCAGAACTGAACACATGCAGATTAAGTTCTAAAATCCACAGTGAGACCTATCAAAAGCATTCTAGCCTGAATTCTGCTGAGGTTTTACTATAAGACAAACTGGGACAGCCCCTCATTGTTTCCTCCACATCCCAGTGGCCCCCTCACAAGCATCATCTGGTCTTAGCGAGGTCCAAAATAGTAGCCAGTCTTTGGGCAAGGAATAGTCTTCAGAATCTGGATTACAGTTTGAAAAATATTGTATTTTGCAGTGTTTACAGTGCCAGGCTTTAAACATTGAAGGGCAATATCTTTCTAAGTATCTCTGGTCAGTCTTAGCAACTAGACCTACTTTTGAGGCTCCATTTCTTTTATGTCTTTTAAATTTAATGATAAAGAGGAAAGATCTAAATTTATAATACACATGAAACAGTGAAATTAGGAAAAAAAATTCTATTTGATGTGAGTCTGTTTTTTTTAAGCTCCCATGACTAAAAAGATCAACAGTTACCTACATTTGTAATATTTATGCCTCCCAGACTCAGTGTAATGAGTTTCATCTCTGATCGAATTTTTATAACTGACTTTCATTTACCTGTGAAACAGAAAGCTTTGGTAGGCTCTTGCCCTAAAGAATCAGATGCAAAAGTTAGTTCTATTGCAAGGAACAGCAGGGAGAAAAAAAAAAAATCACCCTAATATGCTGCTCCTGTATTCATTCCTCTGCTTTTTGCAGGAAAAGCAAGCCATGGCTCTAGATAACAATACTGACATAAGTGAAGTACAGAGGACTGAGGAAGCAAAACCTGAGAAACAGAGTCTTCTGTTCTCTTCCATGAAACTGTGGTGTGTTCTCTTCACTTTGGCCAAGTGCCCAGCTAAGAGAATTCTCCCTCAAGATGAGCATGTTTCAGAGCGAACCCTTAACTGTTGGTTTCAAAAAGCCCAAACTTACATTCTGTTTGGAGCTTTGGTGAAGTAGGTAAGCCAAAACAGAGGAGCACGACTTCCTCCATTAAACTGGCTGGAACCCAGGTTATACTAATTCAGCCTAAATAGAAAACCTCTGCTTTTCAATCCCTTTGTTCTCTTGGATGTCACAGCTCCCTGCTCTATTCGCTTCCTTTTATAGTCTTTCCTCACCAAGCATTTCAGGAAAAAAAAAAAAAAAAAAAGCTAAATAAAGATCACAGCCTGTTCCATTGTGTCCCCTTCTTCTTCATCATCTTCTTTTCCATTTGTGCAATGTTGTGGCACCTATTAACTACCAATGTTTTCAGAATGACATTATACAAGGTGCAGGCTGTACCACTGTGCCCTAAAAATATCAACAACTGCATTAGTCTCACAATAATTAATGGCAGGCATTATGCAAATGACAACTTTTTCGCTGCAAAATAATGACATTTCTTCATTTTGAGCGGAGTTATGCAAAACAATGAATTTAGGATGATAAATCACACAGGAGAATTAAGAAAGCCATAACGTTCCTGCCCAGGCAGGCAGAAAGATAGACAGACCAACAATTTAGAAGACATTGTTTGTTCTCACACCACTATAAAAAATCATAGCCAGTCGGCCATTAATGTGTGTGGGTTTTTTTTTTTTTTTCCCTTCTCCCCTTTAGGCAACAATGCATAAGGGGATGCTAAATTCTAGCAATTGGATCATTACAAGTCACAAGCAAATTTTTCTTTATTAACCTTAATAAGTCATTCACTCAGAGACTATAGTCATCAGGCAAATAAAAAGTATCACATGCCATTCTGCTACACATTAACTAATTCCTTATGCAAACATCACAACATATAGCAATTACTGCCGCTCAAAAAAACAAAGTCATTTTCAATTTATTTTATTGCTTTTATACTTGGCCATTTCCTGTAGCACATTATCGTTTCTTTCCATAACAACCCGAGGTGGAATGGAGAAGAATTTCAGCAGCAATGAGCACTTCCTCTAGCCACCTTTGTCATACCTTTTCCCCTTCAGAAGCTGCCAAAACAGGTTGGGAATATCATGTGTTCCTTCCCAGCAAATCTCCACTGCTCTAATGGGAATGGCACTTTCAGCCCCCCTCCCTGTGACAAAGCAGTTAAGGAGTCAGCAGAATGGGTCCTCTAACTATCACCCACATTTGCTACCATAATGCTGACCGCTTTCCATGATTCTGTAGAACAAGGTTAAGTGCAGGTTTAGATCTGCCACTAACAGGTGAATATTAAAGTCAATATATTCAGTGTTAACCTGAGAGATGCCTATTATGGTTAATGAGAATTATGGGGCTAGTTCGTCATGCTCCACTCGGCACATAACATGTCCCTTCAAGAGTTCTAAGTGAAGAGCAATAATAAATATGAAACTCCACCCTCCAATGTCAAATAGGCCCTCTTTGTTTTTTCTGTTTTATTCCACAACATTATTTATCCAAGCTCTCAGGATGTGAAACAAACTCTAAGTAAACCTTACACATGGCCAATAGATTTTTTTTAAGCCCATTTTACAGATTGACAAGTGGCTTCCAAGCAACCAGGGGCTTTTCACGAAGTTGGACAATGAAACAGATCAGATCCGACTAACTCTCCAATGTTCTAACCTCTAAGGCCATAGCCTCTTTCCCATAATCATGAGCACTCCTTCCTGCTAGTAAACAATTATGCTGTAAACAGCCTGTACATGTCCCTGTTCACACAATAGGATCATCATCTCCCTCTGTTCTCCTAAATCTACAATCCATTCCCCCCTTTTAAAGGTAGAACATTTCCAAAATACACAAGGGAAAAGCTCCCTTTTCCGTTTCTCTTCCTGAAGGTAATAACATTTTGCAGTTCTCCTTAAATAAAATCCAGCCCATGCTGGATCAATAAGAATGATGCCCATTTCCCTAATGGCAGCCGATTGCCATTTGCTATTCAAATCAGACTAGATAAATTACAGTACATGCCAGGGAACAGGCCAGTGAATTAAGACAGGCCTCCAGAGGACCAGCGATATTATTAATCTTTTAAGACACTATCATATTTCTTCTTGACAGTGTGCGTAGACTCACAGACACACTGCACCCAGATTGAAATATCAGCTGCTGAAAAAATCAATAGTGTTAGAAACACAATAATTTTTGGTCTGCAGGGTCTATACTAAGCAACACTTTTACCCCTCCATGCCATCTCTTCTCCTACTTCCAATTTCCGATTTTCTCCTCCTACTTTCTTGCTCTTCCCTTCCCATTCTTTGGTTTTAAAAGCTGGTAAGGCCAAATGACAAGATACTACAAGGGGGTTTCCAACACGAACACTGGTGATTGTGGTGACAGCGTTGATTTTCCATGGGCTATTTGAAACACAGTATCACTAGACTAGTAAAAGGTTTTTGATGTGGGACTGTTACTCCTATGCACTTAATACAGACCCCCAACCCTATGCATCTGGTTCTGTTTTATGGAGAAATGCAGATATTTGGGGGAGGTGGTCAGACTCAGAAATCCTTGGGGAAGCAGGATGGAAAGAAATAAAAATAATGGAAACGGGATCAAAAAAATTTAAAAAAGGGGGGATTCATGGAAAAGGGAGGGGGAAAAGCAAAACAAAACTAAACACTACAGGAGAGGTAGATAGGGAACACTATGGGGTGGGAAAAATCTTTGAATTATATCCTAAAATCTGGCTTTCAATCCTGCCTCTGCTATTTACACACTGTATGATTTTGCCAGCTACTTAATCTTTCAGAGCCTTGGTTTCCTTACCTGTTAAGTAAAACAGTATCACCATCTACCTTGTAGAAGTCTTGTGAGGGTTAATTAACAAGATACGAGTGCTTTCTAAATAATACAGAGCTTTATCAATGGTTAAAAATGATATAAATTTTATTTCTATTAGAGAAGGATTTCTGAAATATGTCTGTTATTTTTTCCTTTCTGGAACTAGAACATCATAAGTGGACTTTAGATGTTATCAATAAATAAGTAGGCTGATACAGAAATGTTATTTTGGGCCATATTATTGGTAGCTAATAGAATTTGACCTAGAACCAAAATCTGTTGGATCTTACCCAATACCTTTTACGTTTTACCAGACTGATTTTGCCTTTTTCTTCTCTTTATACTCCAGATTTGAGGCTTTGATTCTTATTTGTGTTGTTTCTCAACTGGGAAAGTGGATTAAACAAGCACAAAACATAAAACAAGACAAGAAACTTTGCACAAGACAAGAAACTTTGTGTATTCATGCTTTGTGTATCTTTATATGATACTCTCCTGATTCCAAGTGTCTCTCCAGTTACTTTCCATTTGTCTTATTCCTCTCCTGGCAAAATTTATTGAATGTCTATATTAGTGATGACCATATCTTCACTTTCTATTCTTTCCTCAACCTACTCCAGTGAGGTTTTTATCCATTCTACTCTACCATGTCTGCTCTTGCCAAATCCAATATTCACATTTTCATTCTCATTTTACTCAACTTCTCAGCAGCAATTTAACATGGTTAACCACATTCTCCTACTTGAAACACTGTGGCTATCTTCTGGGACACCTCTCTTCCTAGGTTTTGGTACTACGTTATTGGTCACTTAAAACCTAATGTTTAAATTTCTTCAAATTTGAAATCTATTACTTACAATTCTATCTCAAGTGGCTTCTGATTTGGGATAAACACAGCATATTTGGTAAAACAACAAACTCTTAGAAAGTACTTGTGAGATATTCAGGTCTGGTTTTATGACTCTGAAATGCAGAATGGAGCAGAAAATCTAGTTTTCATTTTGGCTTCAAGCTCATTTATTCTCATAGCAAAAGTTACTAACAACTGACTTCTGAACTTCCATAAATGATCTTTTAACCAGAAACTTGCCAAGCAGATTTCTACATATGGCCAACTCATAAGAGTATCTTCAATGGTACAGAATTTCAGAGAACTCCATGTTAAATTTGAAGATCCCATATATGCAGCCCCTCACAGTTCTATCAGATTTACTGAATTGCCCCCAGTTTCTCCAACAATTGCTCCTTGAGGTTTTCCTTGCAAAAAGCTGAAAACCCTTCCTAAGTAAACTAAAATAACCTGAATATGGTTTCAATTCTAGGTTGTACCCATGAACCCTAGCAAAACATGAAGATTTCTCATAAGAACACAAGATATGCTCTAGCAATCATCAAATGGAACTTGAGTTTGTCTTTGTGTCAGACAAAGAAACAGCCCTTTCTGACTTATGGATATGGCTGAAGGGGAATACCTGAAAAGAGTGATTTCTCTCCACATCTGTCTTTAAGTCTTGATAACATTGTACCATATAAGGTCACTGACAATGCAAAATATCACAATACAGCACAGAACTAATCAAAGCCTAAAATTATCCAAATAAGCTATTTAGAGAGAATCCCAACAACTTCTTTGGAATGTGATATTACCAAAAATATGAATAAAGGGTATTTTCTTAAGGAAAAAAAAGGGATGTTCTCATTATTTGCATGTAATTTGCCACCTAGGAGTAGACTCTGGCTTCCCTTTCTGCTTAAATTCTTCCACAGAGTCGGCTTGCCAGGTCTATAACCAAGGTCTTTCTTTTATCTAGACTAGAACAAATATTCCATTTTGAGTCATGAAAACATATCAGCAAAATTCCCAGAGTTAATACTTTTATTTAATTATATACATATATTTATTATTTTTTTTAAAAGCTGTTCCACTAAGTTAAACTTTAACCATATTAATCCAGGGGGAAAAATCCCTGATTGCCAACCAACAATTTTGTAAACAGTTATCTCATGAGTTAAATATTAACTTGAAAATTTTAACTCAAAACTCCAAACAAGCAGGAGGAGCCAAAAGGCCAGTAGAAAGGAGTAAAGATTTTACTGCCTCTGCTATATCAGATACCCTTGAAAGAGAGTGACAGAATTAGGCAAGGGAGTATTTTGAGAGCAACTAGATGATGTGTGGAGTTGGGGGTGAGGTATGCGGAAGCATGAAAGGAGTCTGAAAGACACCTACTGCTTATCATCAAAATCTCAAAACTTAGAGCAATGAGGTCAGACCTCATGGAACAGAAAATCCATGGGAATATGAATTCACTGATAATATCCACAGGAATTCAGGGTCAGTAAAGGTATGTGCTTGAAGAATATGGACACTTTTTTTTTTTTTTTTTTTAAACATAGGTAAGCTATCCAATACAAGGCTAGCTGGCTCATATTGCCTGTCTGCCACTAAACCTTATGTGGAACATTCTGGAACCACTCTCTCATTAGAAACCATGGAATTAAGACTGATCTGCCTGTCCTGATTCCATCTGATAATAAATAAAGCTGAAATGTTTCTGTGTAGTCCTAGGTTGTTAGGGACTGTGATTTCAAGTACTAAGCCACCATCACTGTCCATCAATTCATTCCCTGATTAACAGAAATACACTACCTAAGGAAAAATTGAATCTAGGCAGTTGAACCAATGTCTGAATGATGTTATCATAATTATTGTCCTCTGGTTAGATTTTTGACTCAAAAGTTTCAAGAAAATGCACATGGCTAGTAATCTGCATAATCCTGATCTCTGTGCTGTAGGATAGAGTTGATTTTTTTTTCATGCTCTTCCAGGAGTGGTTAGGAACTGTTAGGGATTCTTCTTGTAGGTCTGTTAGGATCAGTCCTGTCGGTTGATTAAAAAAAAAAAAAAAATCATCAAGAAAGACTCTTTCTAAGGGCACCTGGATGGCTCAGTTGGTTCAACATGCGACTCTTGGTTTTGGCTCAAGTCATGACCTCAGGATCCTGAGATCAAGCCCACTTTGGGCTCCCCATTCCCTGCTTAGTGGGGAATCTGCTTCCCCTCTCCCTCTCCCTTTGCCCTTCCCCCACTCATTTTCTCTCTCTAAAGTAAATAAATAAATCTTAAAAAAAAAAAAAAGACTCTTTCTAGTGAAGGTCTTTTAAGGAAGACTCCCATCTGCCCTGTAGATGGGGTGAGGTCAAATAATGTGAGTTGCTCAAGGGAAGAGGGGGATTAGATGAAAAGAGAGGAGATATAAAAATATAGAAAGAATAATCCTTAGATACACATGTGTATCTTATTTAGACACAGGAAATATGGTACAGTGTATCAGACCTGACTACAGATATTTTTAATTATGTATTTAATACATGACTACAGGCTTACTGGAAAATATTCAGATACCAAAGACTATACCTTATGGTTGTAGAGCTTTTTGCAGTTTATGAAATAATGTCATATACTGTCAAATACTGTCATATCTATATACATATACTGTCATCTGTGACAACTCCAAAAAGCAAAAGAGCAGGTTCCATCATCTCTGTTCTATAGATAAGTAAGTTACCCTAGCATTGATGTAGTTGGTACAGAATGAACTAGAAGAACCAGAACCCATTAGCAGCTTATGAGTGAACACGATGAGCGAGGGAATGACTGTGGAATAGAAAGACACTTTAAGTGAGTGATCAGAGAAGGGAAGCAAGGAGGGAGAAGTTTTAAAATATTCAAAACCAGAAAGACCCTAGGAATAAAGGACAAAATTCAGAGTGATTTGTGAGAAAGAACAGGTGGTTAGAGCAAGGAAGGAACTCCAAATTCATACCTCTTATTCATTTGGCATATATTCATTGTATCCTTACTATGTTTGAATTTCTCTGGATGCCTCTGGGCAAACAATGATGTATATTGAGACACCAACCTATGTCTGAGGTACTTAATACCTAATTATTGAGATAATGTCAAAAAATAATTGTAATACAAGGCAATTCAGTATCCACAATAGGGATTTAAAGAGAACTATCTCATATTGAGGCTGACAATGGAAAACTTCACTACAGTGAAAAAAATGCAGATGAACGAAGAAAAATGTGTAAGATTAAGGAAGTGATAAGAAGACTCTGGTTAAGAGAAGGGCCTGAGAAAAGGCATGGAAGCAGAAAAATGAAAGACGTATTTGGGAGCAAGAAGCAAGTTAGTGGGAATTGGAATAGGAAATAATGTTGGAAAGATAAGTTGAGCCTGGAATTTGAAGGGGTTCCTTGAATATCGGACTATCTAATCTTCTTTCTTCTGTGGGCAAAAGAGGTCTATTAGAGGTTTATAAGTAGGGCACTGGCATCATCACAGTGGTATTTTAGTATAAGTAACTGGGAATGGTGAACAGAATAACTTGAAACAGGGAGAGCCCAGGGTAAGGACAGAGAAAGAGAGAGAGAAAACCATTGCAATAATCCAGTCACTGTGAGATAAATATCTGACCTTGGCAGCATCGGTAGAAATAGAAAAGAAATGAAATATTCTAGAGACACTGTAAAGGAAGAAAGGATAATATTTATTAAACCTCTACTATGTATCAGGCACTGGACTGTGTGCTTTATATAGATTTACACAGCATTTGATCTGCAAGTCAACCCTAAAAGACAAGTCACTTTATTGTTTCTCTTTTTTTTTTTAAAGATTTTTTTTTTTTAACTTATTTGACAGATCACAAGTAGGCAGAGAGGCAGGCAGAGAGAGAGAGGAGGAGGAGGAAGGCTCCCTGCTTAGCAGAGAGCCCAATGCAGGACTGGACCCCAGGACCCTGGGATCATGACCTGAGCTGAAGGCAGAGGCTTTAACCACTGAGCCACCCAGGCGCCCGTATTGTTTCTCTTTTAAAGATGAGGATTAAGCAAATTTTTCAAGTTTATACAGTTAATAAAGGATAAAGTCAGGATTTAAACCCAGGTCATCTGACTCCAGAATCTGCCTGCTTTACCTTGATGCTTAAGGGCCTTGATGGTGGATCATATATGACAAATTTTGATTGATATATATATAATATATAATATCTCAGTCATAAGACCTTAAAATTCTTGGGAATTTTGATTCTGAGATTTTGGGGTAATGGGTAGAATGGTGATACTATGAATAAAAACAGGAAAATACAGAAGACCTTCTGGACTTCGTATTTTACATTTATTCTTAATGGTCCAATTGCTCTTTGGATTTAAAATGTCAATTTACAATAAAAGTCCCAAAAGCAACTGAACCACCAAACTTAAAAGTCTCTGAAGACAGATACTAGCTGATTTTTCCTTCCAAGTTTCACTGACATATATGTGGAGTATAACACAGCACTTGGCATGTAGGGGGTGCTTGGCAATGTGTTGAATGAATTAACTGGAGGGGTTTTAACCATAAATCAGTGAGAATAAAGGGAGGAAAGAGAATAGAGTCAAAAAAGCATGACTCAGAGTTAAACAAATCTTGGTTCAAATCCTGGCTCAGCCACTCTCTAAGTAAAGGACCTAGGGCAAGTTACTTTAAACCTTTTCTATAGGACAGGGTAATAATTCACAGAGAAGCCAGGTACTTTTCTGGATTCAGTACTTCTATGTAAGGCAGTGGGTCCATGCAAACCTAGAAAGAATGCTTGCAAAGGTCATTATCTCTGACAGAAGAAAATCTGAACCCTTTTCTTTCGAGTTTAATTTACAAATCTATGTTGAGACTTACAGAAAAAAAAAAATCTGTCAAGTAATTGCCAGTTTTAAAAGAAAAATAAATTATTTTCAGAGAAGTAAAAACTATAGAGTTTCAACTGAAGGGGAGATTTTAATTGCAGAGAGACAGATCTGCTGAATGGTTTAGTTTGGACTTGTGGGATCAGGAGCAGCCAGTGGGATATATATTAGAGAAAAACCAAGTTTAATTAGCCTTAAGATTTTATACAGCTTGGTGCTTCCCTCCCACACCTGATCTGATTCCTTCAGGTCAATCTCCCTTTCAATCACACACTCTCCCATCCTTTTCTCAGTTGCTGTCATGACAAGCCAATAGGAGAATGACATACAGATGAAAACAAGGTTTGAATAATTACTGCACTGCGGCTGGTTGTTGTTTGAGCATCATTTTATTTCTTCCAATCATACAGGTCCTTGGACTTCACAGCCTCATGTTTCAGATGGAGGTGATGCTGATTATATTATGACATTACAGCAAAGACAGGCAGATCAGACAAAGTGAATTTCACTCAGTAATTAAACTGCAGTATCTTTCATCTAAAGTCCAGAGCAGGATTAATCGAAAGGTAGCTGTTTATCATCTCGATTAGTGCTGGGATTTGAAGAGTGAGCTCTGATTTGATAGCTAGCCCTGAGTTGGGCTGACTAGTGGCCCCCTATCTGTCTAACTTGCAAAAATAATATCAGATCAAGATACATTTGCAAGGGTATGCCCTTCCTTTTTATTTTATTTTTATCTGAAGGAAATGCAGATAGATTAAAATATGCTGCTATTTCCATTACTCTGTTTTCTATTATAAAAATGTCTATTAAAAAGAACAGGTCCTTCCAAACCCCACAGCATTTTACAGATGGTTTCCTATAATTCCACTTAGTACCATGCTCTAATGGCTTCTTATTTCTTGCCTTTTCATTATCTGAGAGTCAAATCTGAATATTTAGATAGCCCAACCAACAGCTTCTCAAGCTGCTCACAAGTCCTACTTTTATTTCAAAGGACTCACTGTAGGATTTATGGAGGGATTTTGTTTCCTTCAATTGCTCTTTTAATGTATAAGATATTCTCAAATTCTTTATTGAGTAATGAATTAGAGAATCAGTGATTCTCAATCCTGGATGCCTATAGAAACACTTGTGAGGCTTTGTAAACAATTAGCATCTAGCCCCCACTCCAGACCCAATAATTCAGTGTCTGTAGGAGTTAGACTATGCATCTGTATATTTTTAAAAGTCCATAGGTGATTTGAATGTGCTGCCAAGGTTAAGAACCAGTGAGTCAGCTCTACAGTGTACCAGCTGTATTTGCAAAAGATTTATCAAAACAAATCATTGTTGGGGAAATGAAGCCTGATATGGTTGTAGAAAAATCCCTTATTAAAATGATAAAAAGTCTTTTCTAAGTAACCTTTGCATAGATATATATCTAGTCTCTTAAGAACAACAGAAGACAAAGAAGACTATAAAACAGGTTTATGTTGATGATGCTTCCATTGATCCATCTGATAACACTAAATGTGATGGTTTACTGATTGAGCCAATCAGCTACCAACCAATAATTTCAGGTGACATCATAATATCTCAGAGTTTGGACACAAACTTGGAATTAGCTGTGGTCATCTTTACTACACAGCTGTCTTTTTTAGAAAGAGAAAACACAGGATTGAAAAGATCTGATTTCAAATTGTGACCAAGTCCTGTTTTGGAGTTTAAGAACACACACTCTGGAGTCAAACTGAACCTAATTAGTTGGGTGGACTTCAGAAAAGTAATTACTTCTCAAAGACTCAATGATCACACCTTTAAAATGGGGCCAATAATTCTTATATAACAGAACAATTTGGGTTTTGAATTATTTTATTTAGATAAGAGTAGATGGCAAACAAAAGTATCAGAACCAAATAAAAATCTGTTAAAAGCAAATACAATAATGACTAAGGTTGTCACTGAGGCTCTATGCCTAAAAGACATCAGTTTTGAGACTCACCACTTAGTTTTCTGGAAGATTTGATCCCTCAGAGAGAAAAAAATGAATGCAAATAAGAATGACTTTCAAAAAAACTCAAAAAAACAAAAAACAAACAAACAAACAAAAAGGATGACTTTCAAATTTAATTGTGCATTCCCATCAACTGGAAGTGATTGTTACAAATGTAACTTGCAGGGCTCCAATCCAAGAGACTGTGATTCAGTATGTAGGGGTGGAATCCAAGAAAATGCAATCATCCACATGATTTTGACTAAGGGTTGAGGATTCCCACTTTGATAAAACAGCTATAAAGGAAAACAAAGTAGCCAAATATTTATACCCGAAATAGCCACACAGTGTTGCCTGACCTAGAAGAGGCTGTGCTTTCTTTTCCTTAGATCAGAATTCAGACAGGTGAATATAAGTTATGCACAAGTATAACACATTCACAGAGATTGAAAACAAAACAAAACAAACAAAACAAAACAAAACACCGGGACGCCTGGTGCCTCAGTTGAAATGAAATTCATTTCAGGTCATGGTCTCAGGGTCCTGGGATCTAGACCCGTGTCGGGCTCCTAGCTCAGTGGGAGTCTGCTTCTCCCTCTGCTGCTCCTCCAGCTCATGCTCACTCTCTATCTATCTCTCAAATAAATAAAATCTAAAACAACAAAAACACCAAACCAAAACATCTTTTTCTTTCCCAATTAAAATATACTTCCTGAATAATTAGTATTTAGCTGCTAATATTATCTTCATTTTTTTTTTTTCCTTCACCACTGGGTACATGCAAGTATACCAGCATGGGTCAGATTCATTTTCAATTCGTTGTTTTTCTTCTTACAAAACAATAAACTAACATCCTGAAAACTGGTAAATTCTTTAAATAACAAGAGTAGCTATTTCCTCCTTTAAAGGCATTATAAAGTATTCTTAATATGCATTTATCAAAATTGATGATAAAAATCAATGCACAATGGCAAGTTAAATATTTTAAATGTAATCAATAAATTAATTTGTTAAAATATAGATACTCCACCCATAAATGGAGACTATTCTGGATCTAAAAGGAAATTTTAAAACTTTTACTTTCAAGATTTTCCTAAAGGAGGGGCGCCTGGGTGGCTCAGTGGGTTAAGCCTCTGCCTTCGGCTCGGGTCATGGTCTCAGGGTCCTGGGATCGAGTCCCATATTGGGCTCTCTGCTTGTCAGGGAGCCTGCTTCCTCCTCTCTCTCTCTCTGCCTGCCTCTCTGCCTACTTGTGATCTCTGTCTGTCAAATAAATAAATACAATCTTAAAAAAAAAAAGATTTTCCTAAGGAAAAGACAAATTCCAGAAATGTATTTAGAATGTGTAGTACAATATGCTAGCAGATGTGCATTAATTCTCTATATCCTAAAAGTTATTGTAAAGATAAGAGAATTATGGTCTTTAACTACAATTGGGCATATAGCTATACCAATGTGAGAAAAGTTTATCAATATTACTGGATAATAGAGTCCAGTAGTCAAGCATAAAGCAAAAGGAGAATCTTCTTTTTGATACATACTGTGTGAGCTAGGGTAAGCTACTTAAGATCTCAGAAACTCAGGCACAGTACTTCTCTCAGAAGGCTGTGGTGACCATAGTAGATATTGAATAAATACAAGCTGTTGTTAATTGTAATAGTTGACAGTTTATTATACAAGATATATCACGGATAAGACTTATATGAATGGTAAAGACACTGAGCGCTAAAGAAATCCAAAATCGAGAGCATGTTGACATGACCAATAAGGTTTTTGCAAGGAGTGGTATTTGAGTTGGTTAATTCAGAATAAATAAGATTTGTCTAGGAAAAGAGACAGAGATCATTGTAGGATGGGGGGAGATGTTGGTATGACCTCAGGTTAGAGGTAAAAGTGTTAAATAGTTCAGGATAAAATGATAAAATATAATTTGGGATAAAACAATAGAAGGTTCTAAATTCCAAAAAGTCACTTTAGGTTTTTGGTAGAATTTTTAATTGCTCAAATATTTTCCCAGTATAATTCAACATCTTTTTAGAACAGTGGTTCTCAAATTTTGTTATGTATCAGAATCACCTGAAGGACTTGTTCAAGCACAGATTGCTGTACTCCACCCAAAGTTTCCATTCAGGAGGTTGGGGTGAGGCCCAGGAGTGTCCACATCCCAGATGTGTCAATGCTGCTGGTCACTTTGAGAACCACTGCTTTAGAGGATGATGACTGCTGGATGGAGGGGGGTTTTCCTCAATGTGAGAAATAATTGGATAACTAAATAACCTTAGTTATTTCCTGTAAAATTTCATCCCCACTTGCACACCAAAGCACAGAAGAACCTACATGGAGGTTACCTAAGGAAAAACAAATGTGTTCACCTTGACCTCCTACTCTTACTACTGGATTCAGGTCTTTAACTGTGGGAATGAGGAGACCCACAATCCATGGGGCCCAAGGTCAATCAGCCTGGAAACTTAAAGAACACTTCATGAGCATTAGAATATTTAAGAATTGAAAATAATAGAGCCAAGAGATTAAAGACGGTGGGTGGACTTTCTATTCCAAAGAGCCTCTATCAATCCATGATGCACATTTTGTACTTGGTTTACACTTGATTGCCTACCCCATGATCCACAAACTATATTCAACCCCCTCAGGTCACCCTTCACCTTTCTCTTTTCTTCAGTAGGCAATCAGGAATGAGTTGGGGCAGTAAGACCTCTCTACTTCGGCCTGGGTCAATGTTCAAGTATTTCCACCTCTTGTTTCAAACTCTTTCTTCTAAATAAACTTCCACTATTTAGTAACTATACCTTAAGAAATATTTTAAAAGGCAGAATGAGGAAATGAAAGGCTCTGACTCTATTTTCTCATGCATGACTCCAAGAGTACCATTTCACTAGTTAGCATTTTATTTTCAGTGGCAGATATATATATATATATACATGTATATGTATATATATATATATATATATATGTTTTTTATTTTAAGATTCCTGAAGTCTTTGCACAAAAAGGCCAAAAGCAGATTTAAAATGTTTGACTCCAAAAATCTCTCAATAACAGCAGCTTGTTCATTTTTTAGCTACTTATCTTTCCTTAAAATAAGGAGCTATATAATTACAAAGTATAATTAATAATAATAACAACAATTACTACAAGTACAACAGAAATAATGGTAGTAAGCACCATGGGCCCAGATCCCCATAGTTATAAAGGATAAAAATTTGTCTTAGTATTTTCAAGAACAGACAGCAGCCCAATAATACAGGGAAAAAAACAGAAAGGGAAAAAATCTTTCCTGTGTTCCCTGGAAAGAACCATAGAAAAATAGACAATAAACTTTAATGCCTCTTGTTAAAGATCTTCATTTTACAGATCAGTTCAGGCAATTTAAATAGACAAAAACATGAGGCCTGTAACATCTCTTAGGAAACAGTATCAACGTTAATTCCTGGCTGGTCCCAATTCCATTTCAAGTTAAGCATCCCCATCCACTCATAAGAAGAAAGAAATAGCATTTGTATAGTGTTTTACAGTTTATAAAGCACTCTCACAAACATTACATTATTTGATTGTCTCAACAATCCCGTGGGATACGTAGGCAGGGAAAATATTAATATTATTCCCATCAGAAGGTGAGAGAATTAAGGATCAAAGAAGGAAATAAATTACATTGGGTCAAACTCTATGCAGACCTGAAAAGAAGCCCAAACATAGTTTTACATAACATGAAAAAGGCTCAGAGCATCTGAGACTTCCCCAGGTCACAGATGGCAGAACTAGGGGTATAGAACACAGGTAATTCAGCTTAAGATACCATGCTCTTTCCAAACCATAGACTTGACTCCCAGTTGTAAATGTCTAGTTATAGTAATTGGCCCTCTCAAGAGGAAGATTGTTCAATTGCCAATTGTTACAACCACTACTGGTGTCCAGGTTTTTTGTTTGTTTTTAGTTCATCTGACAAAAAAGGTATACACTCCTTGAGAAGGTGTGCAACTTTATAATATTACTTAGTCTGTCAAGAGAAGAAGAAGAGAATGTATTATTTCAGCTTAGAATACTGACTTTTAAAATTTATTCCAATTATCCACATACACAAGAAACAACACAGCCCTATTTCCACTGAAATAGTCATTACATGAAAGACAAACCAAAAGACTAACCAACCTCAAAGGTTGGCTTCTGGCACAGGCTCAATTTTAAACTACTAGTTTCTTTCTTTCTTTTTCTTTTTCTCTTTCTCTCTCTTCTCTCCCCCTTCCCTCCTTACTCCCTCCCTCCCTCGCCTCCTTCCTCATCTCTTTATCTCTCTCCCTCCCTCCCCTTCCTTCCTCCCTTCCTTTCCTTCCTTTCTCCCTTCCTTCCTTCTTCTTTCTTTCTTTCTTTCTTTTTTTCATATAAAAGACTTTATTTTCGAGAGAGAGAGAGCACACAAGCAGGGTGAAGGGCTGAGGGAGAGGGAGATGCAGGCTTCCTGCTGAGCAGACATGGGAGCCAGATGTGGGGCTCAATCCCAGGACCCTGGGATCATGACCTGAGTTGAAGGCAGGGACTTAACTGACTGAGCTGCCCAGGTGCCCCTAAACTATTAGTTTTTAAATATGTGGCCATAGTAAAATGAGGAATAACAGCATAAGATGCATGCATGAAATAAATCATTCACTTTGTTGTTCTGAATTCACAAGTCTCAAAGCTCTCAATTCAGACTTTGAAACTTCTGGACTGCACTACCATACCTCTTGCTCTTTTTAGTTTTTACGTGCAATTACTCCTACAACTTACCTGTTTTGTTTTTTGTTTTAAGATAGTTACATTCTCCCTTTACTTAATGTACGTGCAACCTCTGACTTAGAGCATTTAAAGGTTTGGCAAAGCAATGTCTTCCCACAAAAGACACAGAGGTTTCACCTAGAATGCATCTTGGGAGTTTGTGCTGAAGAAGTTAAGGGAGGTCTAGTATATGAGTAAATATTTGTGAAATTAGACTGAAATTTTGAATCCTGAATGAAAACATTTATTAAAGAAGATTGTTGTGTGCAGTGAACAACTACCTCACAACTGAGCATTTTCAGAGCATTGCAGAATTTCAGACTTGATACTCCACTGGAGATTTTATTTTTATAATGAGTGAATATTAGTGTTGGAGTTCATTAAAATTATATATTACAATTATCTGTCTAAGGCTTTAACACCCTATAAAACACCCCTGTAAAGTGGCTGTCCATGCTTAAACACCCTGGTCTGAGGGACTTAATATTTATTGATGTTAGGGACTGTTATGGACTGAATATGACCCATCCTCAACCTCCCAATTCACATGATGAAGTCCTAACCCCTAATATCACTGTATTTGGAGATAGGGTCTTTAAAGAGATAAATGCTGTTAAATGAGGCCATAACGGTGGGGCACTCATCCAACAGGACTAGTGTTCTCATACAAAGAGGAAGAGACACCAGAGCAGAGGAGACACAGTGAGAAGATGGCCATCTGCAAGCCAAGGGGAGAGACCACATGAAAAATCAACTCTGGTGACACTTCTATTCCTGGACTTCTGACCTCCCAAATGAAGGAAAACATTACTGTAATTTAATCCACCAGTCTATGATATTTTGTTATGGCAGTCCTAGCAAACTAATTACAGGCACTAAAGTTCTACAACTTGCCAAGTATGAATTGGTTACATTTACTTTGTAGGTATAGAAACAGATTATGGGACATTCAAAACATGTCTCAAGAGACACACAATCAGTAAGTGGCATAACCAAAGTTTAATCTAGGTTTGTCTTCCAGAGTAACATTTTTTCCTTCTGGTTGGTTTTCTATCTTTGAGCACATAAGGATATAAAAATTTAGTTATATTGATCTGAATATTTTATTCTTGTATGTTTTATCACTGGCTTATGTTCTACTTGGAGTCACAGAAAACAACGTAATTTATCTTCTATGTGACAGTCCTTAATATACTTGAACATAGTTACCATATTCATTCTTTGTGAATTTCTAAACAATCCCAGTTCCCTTAACCATTCCTCATATCACACATTTCATTTCCCTACCTTCCTGGTCACTTTCCTCTGAAGATGTTCCTATTCATTTAGATTTCTTGTACTGACTTGTTAAGCCATATATCACTCATATAGTTCATGAACAGTCTTTTAAAAATAAAAAGACAAAATTTTGCCTTTGTCCATTTTAGAAATTTCCTCTAGTTGGATATATCCCATTGCTCTCATTTTTTAAGATGTTTAGAACATGATTACTTAACTCGGTAATTTTTCTATGTATTTGGATTCATGTCATGTGCAACTCTGATGGATGGGCTTTCATCCAAGTAACTGAAAAAAAAAAACGGTGGCCAAGATAAGGGTTAGGATACTCTTGACTTATTCCATAGGACTGCCTTCTACTGTGATATTGAGTCATTCATTTGTACTTAAGAGTGTGGTCATTCAGTTACTAATCCATCCGTACATCTAACCAGGTGAGATCAGACCATGTATTGTAGAGGTGCTTTCACTGAAGCCATTCTGGTTTTTAGCAAGACTCACTTCTTTCAGGGGAGTCATAGACCACTGCTGTATGATTTATTGTTTGAATAACACATCTAGCCTTTACTCAGGACTGAGATCATGTTGTTTGTCCTTATAAACCACCTTGTTATTCTTTCTAAAAATCAGAACATTTTTTACACCCTAGTCATCTTTTTTTTTTTTCCTTCCTTCTCCTCAGATACGAATGGCAATAATTAGTAATCTTAGTGGCAAATCCTCTCACTAGCTTATGGTTCTCTAGCCTTACTTTCAGGCTCTTCTCCTTTTCCTTTGTCCTGTTTTCTGCTAAGGAACAGAGTCACCCATGTGATCATAAGACTGCATCCAGAGACGGCATACTGGTCAGAGGTAGATCTGCAAACTGGAAGAGTAGGGAGAACTTAAAAGTGTTTTCCTTGGGCCTGGCTGTGTTGGCAGAGGAGAATGGGCTGTGATTAGGTGAAGCTTTGCTTTCATCTCTATGCAGGGCTCTGCCTGGCTTCTGTTTTTGACTTGTAGCTGTGCACCTGGACAGGGTTACATTCTTTTCTTATTCACTCTGGATGATTTCCTTTGCCAGAGATTCAGGACAGCTTTATATTTTCAGTCTTTAACTGAGAAAGGTTGTGATATGTAATACTTTTATTTTCCCATGAAGACTTTCTCTGAGGCAGGCATGTACCCTGACCTTTACCTAATCAAGAAAAGTTGTTTGGGGGGGGAGGGGAAATGGGAAGGCAGGTTGGACTTCAAATGCACAAATCACTTCTAATAAAAACACTAAGATTCAGGTGCCTGAGGTTAGAAATACTGGAGGGAATTCAATTATACTAATTAATATTTAAGAAGGGCTAGAGATCACAAACTGAATGTGGGAAACTAGGCCAGTCAGAAATGAGCATATGGGGAGGGCAAGATCAACTGATAAAAGTAACAAACAAATCATACATAAATGCTGCAACAGGAATGAAATAGAGAATATAAAATAAATGTTCAACAGATTCTGCAGAGGAGGTAAATGGTCTACCACATGAAAGCAAAATGTTCTAACACACACAAGGCATTTTATTGGTTTCATGTAAACACCTATATTATGGAAACTGATTTTTTTTTTTCAAGTAAGTTAGTAGAAATGTTCCCCATTTATAGAAACAGACTTGGTCTGGATTCTGAGAATTCACAGCACACTGTATTTCTTCTGTTTCCTCACTGGTTCGTTAAGTAATGGTCTCAGTAAGGCATGACTTTCATACTAGGGACTTCCGTAAAGGCCAAGCCTACCTGGACACCCAAAACCTGATGGAAGGTGGAAAAGCAGCAGAGTATTCTGGGTTCTACACACATTCTTCTTCTTCTGGCTCTGATGTCATTTGGTTAGTGTCACAGCTTACACCACATTCTCTCTTTGGACTTGATTTTTTATTTGTGGCCCAGATGGTCAATTCTGATTTTTGGTAACTCTTTTGTACACTTCGAAGCTTTTAAAGAAGATACTGATAGTAAAAGAACTCTCTTGCCTCTATCCTGTAAATGGTTCCTTCTTCTACACTAACATTTACCTAACTTTTTCATTTCTTTTCTACCTTGAAGCCCCCTCTCCCTCCTTCCCTTTGCTCTAGCTCATCAGAAGGTCCTGTTCCTAAACCTTGTTCTACCACTCTAGCACTCTTATTCTTTCAAAGTTCCACTATGTAAATGACACAGCTTGTCAATGCATAGGCCCATCTTGGGAGCTCAGAAAACCAGAAGCCCAGAGAATTCACTGAACTGTTTTTGTTATCAACATTATCATGTAGAAACATAGAATGATAGATGTGAGGAGGGCTGAGACTGAGATTTGGGCCCTCTTAAAAAATTCTCTAGTGTGCACACAGATGGTTACTAGTGACTGGGCCAACCCCATGTCTATGCACAATGTGTAATATTAGTCTCATGAAAAGAACAAAGCAAAAAAGCAAAAGCAAGATGCTTGCCCTTTAGGACTTTAACCTCTAGTTGAAGAAAGAATTCAAATATACAAAAACCCACAAGAAAAAGCATCCCCAAAGGGTTGAATTGTCCTTAAATAATAGAGGAACAGAGAGAAAAAATAAGGTTATTTTCTAAAATTTTGAACCAAATTAGTGGTTTTCAAACTATGCTTCATGGTCCCCAAGCTTACAAACAGACGATTACAAAGAGATGACTGAGCAGTTAAATATTTAATTAAAATGTAAATGTTAAAAATTATATATTTGTATCAATTTATAATTGTGATAAAAATGACATGCGAATTAAATGTATTATGTAGTTTTTTTAAAGTTTTTCTTTAAATTCCAATTAACATACAATGTAATATTAGTTTCTGGTGTAGCATTTAGTGATTCATTGCTTACATCAACATCCAGCACTCATCACAAGTGCCCTCCTAAATACCCATCACCCATTTAACCCAGAAAATACCCTTAAGTATAGAGAACAAACTGAGGGTTGCTAGAAGGCAAAGGGGCAGGGGGCTGGGTTAAATACATTTATATAATTTAAAAAACATATTGGAGATTGACGTCTTGCTAATCATGATATATGTACAATAAGTTTAACTGGTTTTCATATAGGCCTCAAATTAAGGCCCTGAGAATGGAAGGCAAGCTGTTTAAAAGCAAACCCAAAACTGTTGATACATGCAAGTGATTATGTCTCATGATTTTCTTGACACCATATAGTACTCCATCCCTCATTCGAAAATACACTGAGCTTCCGCCAATATAATAATCCAGTTCTGAGTTTACATTTCTTTGCATATTCACCTTACATTCTTAGTAACTGACTTTTATAGTATTTAATATAATAAACAATTTTAATCTATAAAATGAGTTTAATAAAATACTGCTCTTACTAGTTCATATATAAAGGCTCTAATCATATTTATTTTGAAAAGAGGATGCTATTGTTTATTTTTATTTATTTATTTTTGTTTAAATTCAATTTCATTAACATATAGTGTATTGGGGTGCCTGGGTGGCTCAGTGGGTTAAGCCTCTGCCTTCGGCTCAGGTCATGATCTCAAGGTCCTGGGATGGAGCCCCACATTGGGCTCTCTGCTCAACAGGGATCCTGCTTCCCCCTCTCTCTCTGCCTGCTTCTCTGCCTACTTGTGATTCTCTCTCTCTCTGTCAAATAAATAAATAAAATATTAAAAAAATATATAGCGTATTATTCGTTTCAGGGGTAGAATTTAATGATTTATCAGTTGTACATAACACCAAATGCTAGAGGATTCTGTTGTTAAAAAGAAATATGAAAAATCTCTGAATCAAAATATTTATATGATTTCCCTAATTCGAGGTCATATAATTCTCATGATTCTGGTTCCATAATGCCCAATTTCTGAATTCAATGACTTGCTGGCTTAAATCACTGTATGCAGCAGATATACTGGGCCCAAACTTGATTTTCTTATACTGGCTACTATCCCTTCAAGCTTAAGATGATATTTTTACATTGAGGCATAGATTATTTATCCTAAAACACCAGGCATCAAAAGAAGTCACCTTAAGTTTACTCAGTAAATGAAATTTACCAGATATTCTTAGAATGGCAGATGATCAGAATGTAATATAATAGTTTAAATTTAACAGTACTAACCAAAAAATAAGTCAATGGAAACTTATTTAAGAAGCACTGCTTTTATTAATTATGTAACAAGTGAACATTTATTCATTTGTTTTACATTTACCCAAAATGTGTTATATCAAAATATTCCAGAAGACTTTTTCCTAACATTAATCAGTCATTATTTAATGTTAAAAAAAAAGAGTGAGCCAAAAATGATTTTCCACCAGTATACAGAATGAAACTAGCAAACTTGATTTGAAAGATCCGTTTTTCCAAAACCTGAACTATGCTCTACTATGGAAATGTTTCAAACTTTCTTAACACTGAAGCATAAATCAATAATAAACTCAGTTGAGGTCTTTCATGGCCTCTACTACATAGTCAAACCAGAATTTTTGCATGTGTATTTATTTTTTAAATGCTGTGATTTGAAAGGTGCCATAGTATACAGGTTACAAATATACCTGAATTTTTGTTCAGGCTCCACAATCCTAGCTATGAGACCTGGGGCAAACATCTTAAACTGCCTAAGCCTCAGCTTTCTCTTCTGTAAAACAGAAGAAATAATAAAAATACTGATTCTCAGGGGTGCCTGGGTGGCTCAGTGGGTTAAAGCCTCTGCCTTCGGCTCAGGGTCCTGATCCCAGGGTCCTGGGATCCAGCCCTCATTGGGCTATCTGCTCAGCAGGGAGCCTGCTTCCTTTCCTCTCTCTGCCTGCCTCTCTGCTTACTTGTGATCTCTGTCAAGTAAATAAATAAAATCTTTAAAAAAAATACTGATTCTGATAGATTTGTAGTAAGAAATAAAGGAATCTATAAAATAATGAATGAAAGTTGCTTAACATGTTGCCTAGCACATAAAATGCTCTTTAAAAATATTAACTGTAATTATTAAAAATGCTAAGCACCTAAAAGCCAGTTGTTTGCTTCTGATTTTTCCTCTGAGCTGATTTTACTCATAACTTATTGATTATCTGTTCTTCCCTTCTGGAATAATGTTCTATTTAGATTTCTTTTTGTTTCTAGAATGCTCTCTGGCTCACCACCTACACCCCAGTTATCAGATAGGATTGCAGGGCTTCATTTTGGTAGTTCTGTATTTGCTTTTCTGTCACTGCCTGTGTTATTTTCTCGTTCCTACTCAGTGGTTTAAAAAGTAAAACTCAAAGAAGAACTAAACATTATGAGGAATTTATTAAGACTAATGGTTATCAAAATTGGGCAAAAAAGGATGTTATTAAAAATAAATCACACCAAGGGAGAGCAGCTGATGACAGCAGCTGTGAAGTGGCTGTACATGGTGGGAATCAGTGAACCCCAAAAAAACAAAAGAAAAAAAATGGAAGGCCATGAAACTTACATGATTTACAAGATAAGCCTAAGCTTAATGAACAGACTCTTTAGACTATAGGAGCCAGGGAAGTCATTTCTGGATGAATATTTGCACAAGATAGTAACACTGAAAGGACTGGTGTTCTCTGTTCAAGTGGAAACTACTGGCAAGAACAGAATAAGAAATAAGACAAATGAAAATTTTTACTGCATTGATTTCATTACTCCATCACCTGCATTGTGGAGACATCTTTGTAGATGCTGATACAGATGGGATGCCTAAAAAATGCTTAGTGTTGATAGCAATAGCAATGAGAATGATATACCTTTAAGAGCCAAAGTTAGAAATTCATGGACAAGATAAATTAAAATTAGAACCAATTCAGCAGACATTGTGACAGGGTATTCTATAACATGAAAGCTTTTCTTAAATAGGACTCTAAGGATTTAGAGATTTGAAAAATATTTCACTTAGGCAGTAATGACAACAACAAACAGTTTGTTTACTGCAAAGATGCATACAGAATTATGGCTTTGTCCTTTGTGCCTAGATATGGACCTGCCTTTCAACTTCCATAAACACTAAATTCAGTTAAAAAGTAAAAACAAAAATACTGCCAAGGAAATTGAGATGGTCCTATAAAATCATGCCTGAGAGAAAAAACCATCAAAGCAATGAGCAAAACCAGCTGAAATGGGACTAGTAAACTTAACTCAAGTCAAGGAGGCTGTCTATAGCATTAAAACAAAAATACTACTAAGCAGAACCAAAGTTGTTATTCGTGGGAAAAACAAGTGAATTTTTTTTTTCCCTCAGAATCTATACAGGTAACTCCTATGAGATTATTCCAAATGTGGAGATTCTTTTCAGAACTGCCCTTGTTCCCAAATGAAATGTAGAGAAATTTAAAGCCATTCCATAAAACAAGTGAAACCTTATCAAAAACAAATTACCAAAACCAAAAGCCTAGCCTAATTAAGAAAAGAAAACTTAAGTCACTCACAAATGTTAAGTCACTCACAAACTGACTCAGAGAGACATAGTTGGAAGTATCTCCATTAAAGCCCTGATAGCTTCCCTCTTGAGAAGAAATCACTCTTCTCTCCTAAAACCCCATATTTAATTATAAACCAATACTCAATGTGTATTCATGAAATCTCCACTTAGGAAAACACACACACACACACACACACACACACACACACCCCAAAACTTGTTCATCCCTATTCTAACATGGACTATGAAAACTCCTAAAATCATCTTGAAAAGAAAAATTTCACTCTTCTTCTAATTAAGTACTCTTGCTTTGTTTTTCAGTAGCTGGACATTTTAAAAATAACAATATGCAAGAGTATTATGTCACAGTGAATATAACCACCAGGTCAATATGTTAATTTAATGTATGACTTTAAAATTGAGCTCTCCTTTAATCCTACTATTCTATAAATAACTTCTCTATTCTGCCATGATTAAAATATCTTTTCATCAAATTTGATATAAATGCACCAGATCTAATAAATATATTTCTGGCTTAAAATGACAACAATGCAAATTGTATAATAAAGACTATATCACTGTCCCACTTTCATTTTCATAAAATCTCTTTTTAGGTGATATCATTTCATGTTAGGCTTTTTTGTGCTGCTTAATATTATAATTAATAATTCATATTTTTGTCTTTCCCCTCTCACTCTGACAACTTTTATTTTTAATCGGTGGGCATGTGCCAAATTGGTTTGTTATTTATTTATAATGTAAAATGACAAGGAAATTGAATATGTGGAATCAGAGAGAGATTTTCTTTCACATGACAAAAAAATTCTTAGTAATGGGGATATATCTTGCTTAGCCTTATGGACCCAAGAATTTTAGGGGGGTTAGATCAGATGGCAGCAATACCTCGTATGACAACATGTAATAAACATATTAAATGGAACTGTTCATTTATGTTTTTAAAATTCATTTTAGTTTTGTGAAGACAGCTGGGCACATGCATAAAAAGAGGACAAAAAATAACAAAATTTTTAAGAGACTCCTTATTCTGATAGATCCTATAGTGCCAAATTAAGTAAAAATTCTGACCAAACAGATCTATTTGTATTCTTTCCTAAATGCTAAAACATGCAAATTGAGTAGGAACAAACACAGAGAGTTTCAAAGATATGGAATTTCCATTAAAACAAATAAAAAGTTCTGTCTTGTAGGGCTTTGCAGAGCATTAGACGACTCCGACTCCTTCAGTTTCCCCCGCTAACTGGAATTCACAGAATTTGAAGGCTAGAGCACCAAATGGCTATGGCAGGAAACTCAAGAGAGTGGTCTCCGGACATCAGTAACCAAATCACCAGAGGAGCTGGTTGGAATGAGGAATCACAAGCCCACCCAAGAGCTACTGTGGAATCAGAATCTGTAGGGATATGACCCTAGAATCTGCATTAACAGCCAGTCCCTGAGGTAGAATTAAGTGTGAGAATATCTTATGCCAAAACCCCTGCTTCTCACCAGAGGTTCCCTTTGTCAGGTAAGCTTTTTCAACTCAAGTTGAACAGTGGAGAATTCACGAAACATAACACATTTGATCAAATAATATGCTTCCTCAAAGATTTTAGCATCTCCCATTTCTCCTACTAATTTAAGGACCATAGTCCACTGTCACTGCCCTGCCTAAGGCAGCTGCTTCTCTCTGGCTCTACTTTTCTTGTCAACCTGTGTAAAACATTTAGGCTTTGATGTCACCCAATTAGTCTCCATCATTTGGAACAAGGAAATTTTCCCAAGGATTTGGTCCCAATTCCCATTTAAAACTTGACCATTAACATACTGTATTTATATATAACATCGAACACTTCAAAATAATTTGGTGACCATAAGTATTTTGATCATTATTAAAGTGTAGGAGGTTGTAGGTGGGCATGAGCCAGACATGGGAACTGATGCACAGGGAATTTAAATCCTTTAATTTAGGTTAACTCATTAAGTGGTAGCATCTGAACCAGAAAATAGACATTTTAACATTATACAGGCCTGCCTTTCAACCTACTCCTTGACCAAACCTTCGCCTGTCTTATGGAAAAATTCCCATTTTATGGGCTCTGCAGCTCTGAGAAAATTCATCTATACTTTTGTGTACTGGCGTTTATCTTTCAAAAAGGCATTATGAAAAAAACTAATTTTACCATGTTTCCATAGGATTTTGCAATCCGGATTGGTCCAGTTTAAAACAGCGATAATAGCAAGGCTGGTGCCAGTGTTGTGAGGTACTATTTCTGAACTGTTAAGAGCTTGATTTAAAAAAAAACTTATCATTTTGAATTTCATAATTCATTTTAAGGTTTGGTGCTAGTGTAGATTTAAGAAAGAAAATATAACTGCTGCCATGTTGAATGAGTATCAAAAAATTACTGACAGCCTTGACTACTAGTTGGTTAGCTGTATTTCACTATTTTAATGTAACCATGGAAAGTGGTATTCTAGAATCTCATTCATAATAAGCGCCATATAATGAAAGGAAACAGAAACCATAAGCATCGGTATTATGTTAACGAACTGGTGAATTTTCAATAGAGCTTTATCAGACCAGATTATCTGAAAAATGTTCTTTGTCATCAGTAGAAAGAACAAACCACACACATGCACACACACACACACACACACACACACCCACACACCCACACATAGCATATATCAGAATGTTTATATTTAAGTTTTCAGGGAAGAAGATCAATAAATCTGTTTGTCAAGCACTTTTACTTAAGTGGCATTATAGGATCTTTCAAAATGGGAGTAGATTTAGATTTTAGTATATTTTGATCCCCAGAGGTTAGAGCAGGGGGGGAAACTAAGGGAAAGGAGAGTAGGTAGAGAATATGTATGTATGGTGTAGGGGGAGAGGCTTGGGATGTGTGTCTTGTATGAATTTAAGCACCCTGAACTTAATGAAGAAAAATGTCATTATTCTGTATTTATATATCTTTGTGTGAAACAAGTACTCTTCTCCATAACCAGAGTTTACATAGGCTCTATTGTAACACCCTTTGAGAATCCCTTTAAACATCAAAATGGATTTTGCCAAATAAAAAATCCCATGATTTAGCTTTATTAACATCTGAACGAACGTTTCCATTGATTTGTCCAGGAGAGGGAACTGAGTACGACTTAGAGAGCAATCTTTTTCAAGATGATCGGTAGCAATGTTTCCCTTCTATCAGAAACCAAGCTATAGAAACACAAAGCATTAGACATACACCTAGATAAAAATAATACTGTAGAGTCCAACTGGTATCTGAGAGGTGAGGACAAGCTGAGATGGACTCCTTGGCTTCCTTCTGTCCAAAAACTTTCTGTTTCCTTATTTCCTATGGTTACCACCACGGAACATGTTAAAATCTCAGTAGGGACTCTGTTTCAACTTTTCCTTTCAAAACACAGTGAAAAGCTTAATGGAAAAAAAATGTCCTTCCTATCTCCATGCCAGGCAGTGTAAGATCCACAAACTTAAAAGCCAGGCAAATAGTCTTTTATGTGCCCCAAAGCTCAGCAAGTGACATAGTGCTACAAAAATTCCCAAATAGGCATGTGACCTGACTAATGTGTGCTGTGAGATGAGTCAAGGAAAATGGAACCATCTGTACTTTTATTGGACAGTCAAATAATTCCTCTCTGTCCATCCAAAAACATAATTTGTATATTTTAAGGGAGAAACAAGGGGAGCTTTTTCAAAAGGGATCTAATTTTTTGAATTGGTGATATAAAATGATCTGAAACACATAACCCAGTCAACACACGTAAAGCAAACAGGCTTAGAAAAACCATGGCTGCCTTTGGAAATTGTCACTACTCATCTGTGTTTTAAGGCTTCTTTTAGACTTTTAGGAAGAAATCAAGGAAAATGAAGGGAATTGAAACTGCAATCTTTAAGAAGTGGGGTGTGGGTACCCTTCCCCCTCTGTGACAAAAGCTACCAATGATTGAACTCCTCAAGTGGGTGATGGCAGAAAACAGAGCAATCAACCAGAAAGCCATGTTTTTGTACATGTTCACAAAGTTTTGCCATTTGTTTCTTACCATACACCATACCTCTATTACCCCATATGGGGATTTCTGTAGATTTGTTCTATTTTTCAAGTTTTTTGTATTGACAGGAAGGAGGAAGACAGACTAGTAACAGTTAGTAAAATATAATAATAAAGATTGGGACTATCAAAGAGTGCACCTAACAAAACATGTATATTTACAGAATAAAAGGTTGAGATGGAAAGGAGCAGGATGGCACAGATAGGCATCTAAATAGAGAACCCTATAATACCTATCCTCTATTTCATAAGTTAAAATGCCCTCTCATTGTATGGGTAAGGAAATCAAAGCACATTATAACATGAGTAGCAGCTAACATGTAAATAGGTCCTTACCAGAAGCCAGGAGCTATGTCGAACATTTCAACATATCATCTCATTTAATGCTCACAAATATCTTACAAAGCAAGTGTTATTATTTGCATTTTACAGACAGGAAAACTAAAGCTGAAAGTGATGAAATAATTTGTTCAAGGTTGCAGAGTAACTAAGTAGAAGTACCAAGATATGAATTTAGATTCTTCTGATTTCAAAATCCAGGTTCTTAAACACTAGGCCAGTAGTTTTTAGCCCAGATTGCATATTAGAATCATCTGGGAAGCTTTTAAAAACTTCTGATGCTCAGATCTTATCCCCAGAATAATTTATCAGAATTTCTTGCACACGGGGCCCAGACAATGGGTGTTTGTTTTAGAGCTTCTCTAATGACTGTAATGTACAGCCTGGTTTGTGAACCACTGTTGTGCTGTCCTGCTCCCTGTGAAGATCAGCAGACTCATGCCAGGATGAGGTAAGACTGGAAACAGTGTCCTCGAGCTCATTGCGGTGGCTTTTCCCCTGCATCACCATGTATTCCTTGCCACATTCATTCATCATGACTATCTGAAGAAGTAATATTCAGGTGGAAATTTTTACAAAGAATTGTCACAGCAGAATATGGTCAAAAGTCCAGCAAAGAGAACCTGTTCATTCTATCTATGGGCTATGATGAATGAACACAAAGAAGACTCAAGTTTACTACTCTTATCCCCAAAAGGGAAGTATAAGGTTTGTCTTAAAAGCCCTTCACACCAAAGCAAGTCACTAAGATTTGGAATGGCCTCCTCCTCTCTTTTCACAAATCCAATAAGAATAGCTACTAGATCCAAGGGGAGAAGATCCAATTACCATCCCTTTACAAAGCTATTTCACTCAGAATCTCAAGGCAACTGAAAGTCATTCAAAACATGGAAGTAAAGAAAAATGTGTGTAGTAAAAGATAGTAAGATTTCAAGTCAGGGGTCCTAGGTTTCTGACTGTACTCTGCCACTTTACTGCCATGACTTAAGACCACATGGCCTCGATTTTCTTTTCTGTACATAAGTTACATCTCTCTTAGTGTAGTGATTTTTAAAGTGTGGCTCCCACCAGCATCATCTGGGAACTTGTTAGAAATGCAAATCATCAGTCCCTACCCTAGACTCAGAATCAGAAACTCTAGAAGGGGGGCCCAGCAGTCTGTGTTTTAACAAGCACTCCAAGTGATTCTGATGCAACCACTTCCATAGGGCTGTTGTCTAAGGATAAGAGGAGATTGTGCATAGAATTGTTAGTTTTTATTACTGTCTGCTTAAGTCAGAAATCTCAAATTCTCTCACAGAAATACTTAGAGAAATAATGTTAGAGCTTACATTAGTTAGATTAATAACCTCACTTCTGAATTTCTCTTTGAATGTGTAGACGAGGAACAAGTCAACTAGAGGTTATGCAATTAGCTTGGAGTCAAAGAGAAAGCAAGGAGTAGAACTGAGAAGGAAACCCCGGAGTGAACTTGATTTTAATTCAATCAAACTGTTAAGGTACCAACCACGCACTTTCATCTATAATCACAATGAACCTTTTATAAACAAATCTGGATCTTCTTAGCTTAATTTTTTTTTTTTTTAACAGTACCTTTTCAAGTTTTAAAACGGATTGACTTCTATGATTCTGGGCTAGAAGCAGCTCATGAGGCAATAAGAAGTCATCAGGTTTCTACAAGGAGGTGGAATTGACCAGGCCCCTCCATGTGTGAAGACCATACTCCCCTTGCTCACCTCCTATTTCTGATCATTGCAATGGTGGAAGCCATGATAAATAAAAGTACATAGCTAGTGATTGGGTTCAATCTGTAATGTTTCTATAATTTCTATAATTATTTCTACAATGTTATTATTTGGATACTACAAAACATAAACTGGATTTTAGGAGATGCTTGGGATGGTTTTCTCCCCCACGCTTCTGTCAGCAGCACTCTATCTTTTCACTGTAATTTATCTGATATAGCTACTAAGATGCTTGATACTTTCACTTGCAAGGGTGCAGAAAAACAAGAGAGAGCGAATGGGTTGTTAATGAAATTCTCTGATTGTAAAAAGCACTTTGCAATGATCAGGTGGTAAATAATAATAAGAGGAAAGAACATAAAGTGCCTAGATGCCACAGCAGTAGTCACTATATAAATGCAGAGAGATCAGATATGAATAGAATTTGCATTTTATGCAGCTTCTGCGTGTATATATGGAATATACAGTTGCTAATTTTTTCATAATACTGATAAAATATGCTTCAAAATCTATTCCTGCTATCTCATCCCTTTAAAAGACATCATATAGAAACACTCATCTGCCTAATGAAATGGCGAATGTGTTAAAGAGGCTAGAGAAAGAGCCTCTTTGCTCACATGAAAAGAAAAAAAAAAGCTCAAATAAGAGGAGAGAATGAAGAAGAGTGAATAGTAACACTGGCAGGACAGCTTTGGAGATATGCACAAAGGTGATCTTTGAGAAACATGAGGGATAAGTAATTCTATTAATGTATGGCAGAGTACCTACAATGAGGATACACCATGGTCACAGTGAAAATACAGAACTGTGCTGTCTCTTTGCTGGGCTGTTGTTACACTGGTGGTTCTTTTTAAATGGAATTGGGGAGAGGGGAGTGACAAGTGTGGGTTTTTGCTTGTTGTTATTATGGCAGTTTCGTTTAGCTCTATCACTAACGGCAACTCCCTGCCAGGTATTTCCAATAGTTTTCCAACCCAGTGTTTATCACGAATTTGCCTTCAATTTTCACATTATTTTCCCTTAGAACTTGTTCATAACCCAAAACCCATTCATTAGGTATATTAAATCCTAGGCCACGGTTACTCTACGTTTGAAGACATGGAGAAGATGCTAAGAGATGGAGAGGTTCTCTTAGTCATGGGGAAGAGTCTGATCAGGATTCTGAGAAGCAGAGACCTTGATAAAAACACTACTAGCCAAACAACACGGAGCAGTGAAAGCTTAATCAGCCAAAAAATACAGTTCTCTCCCTTCCTTCGTCCTCTCCCTTCCTTTGTCCTCTCCCTTTGTCAAATAAAAGATTGTTTCTAAAATATTTTCTGTCTCTTAAAAAGCAGGATTGGACTGGCACATATAACTATATTTCAAAGTATCTCAAATTTCCAACTTGGAAGAAGACACTTAAAGTTTTTCAGAGAAACTTAGAGAAAGCAACTCTGCATATTCACAAAACTTTCACTTATTTCTAGAATAGAACAGGAAAATGGAGAGATAATTGCCAACGTAAGAAAGGAGTAAAAATATTATTAATAATGATACTAATACTAGTACTTGGGATCCTACAGTATGTTTTATCACAAAGATTCACCTGCATTAAGGGAGACTCCAGGACAAGGAGGTCGTTAAGGTTATATTTCTATCTTCAGGATTCAGCCAAAGTCAGACGCTCCGGAAAGCTGTAAATGCTCTCAGAACAGACTTTAGTAATGAAATTGGAATGAATGCTGGGACTGTGGCATAAAAGCATCTTCCTGTCCCTTGTTCTAAAAGTTAAATATTAAACCATATGTTGTTCATCCTGATTTGTTTTACCAACTCTAGAAACAAGGACACTCTGATCAGATTGTCCCGGGCAACTGAATACCTAGTGAAGTCTTTTTGAAGACAGTGTTCTTCACACCAACCTTACCCAAAGGGCTTCTATTATCAGACTATCAATTCTGTGTTACTGGTGAAGGATGGAAAGTATCAATTTTGAAGAACAAGTTCTTTCTCTCCCTGAGTTTTCTGCTCTTTGGTACATTCAACATTTTAAGTACTTGATCTCCTCCCCACCCCACCCCCATTCCCTTTTTTCTACTCTAGTTTATTCTTTTAATTATTTACAGACTTGCTTGTCTGGACACTTCATTTTAGTAGAAGTTGGTTGATTTTTTTTTCAGCACCTTTTAGTGGAATGCAATAATAGATGCATAGAGAGGGAATTGGTCTTAATGGTATTTTTAGGTTTTTTTTTTTTTTTTTTTTCCTGTGTCAGAGATCTTTTGCTTTTATTGATTTTCCCCCATGGACTGACCACTCTACAGACTGAAATGGCTACAATGGTGTCTGAAAAATTGGTTGTTAGTCACTGTTCAAACCATTTTTCAAAACAGCTCTTGTAAGCCCCATTTTACTCTGTTTTAAGGAGGGTTTTGTTAGGGTTGGTTTCGTTTTCTTTGAGGAGTCATGCTGGCAGAGAAACACAGTCTAGAACTTTGCTTTTAACTGTGGTGTGATTGGGATTATAACCATATTGAATCTATATTCAAAATGTATTATATTGAGCCTATGCAGCTAAAAAGAAAAAGAGGTCATAAGTCTTCAAGATTTTTCACAAACATGAAGGGATGCAAATGCTAGAATTCACAAAGCACATGAGATCCCACTGTTGGAAAGATATTTTCTTATGCTCAAAATTCATTGTGGGGGGAGGACATCTATACGTGGGATTTTTCTCCATATTTTTAATAATGGATACCTGTGAATATGCCTTATGTCTATGTAATACCCATGCAATATCACATTTGTGAAAATGATACAAACAGCATGACAGGAAGCCCATTTTGAAAACAACTGAAAATAGCTCTTTCCTATAACTCATCTTCTAAAACTGTTAATTTTCACCTAACCAGGACTCAATGCTTTCCAGAGAAGAATAAATGAAGAATTTAGGGACTAAGAGAAAGGGTGAAAATAGACAAAGGTATTCAGATTTGTAGAAAATGGCAATATTTGTTTAAAAAACAAGGATTTGGGGCCAAGTTTTACAGTGAGTATTGATAAATACACAATAAAACTTTCTGAATATTCCAAAAGTGAAAGAATGAAACATCCACCTCATTTTAAATTTAGAATAATAAGTAATAGCAAAGACACAAATTGAAACTACAATGGCTCAAATTTGAGAGAAGGACATTGAAACATTCATTGCCACTGGAGGAAAGGTGAATATGAAAGATACAGCCCAGGAAAAACCCCATGATGTATAATCCAAAATTCAGCATCATATAATAAAGTTTGTCTATTTTTTTTTCAGGGAAGTATTTGAAGAAAGATGGTTCCATGGTTTTTTGTTTTAGTTTCTTTCTTTTGTTCTCTCTCTCTCTCTTTTCTCTCTTTCTTTCTTTTGTTAGAATATTACCCTAAATTCTAGGGAAACTTCAGGAGCTTCTCTTAGGAGACTGGACCCAGATGAAGTTAAGTGGTTGTAGTAAAGTGATAAACTCAGCCAATCTTTACTAAGCCCCAAGTCCCTGTTTAAAGTAAGGTTTTTGGGTCTTAGAGAGAAAACTGGTACTCACTGGTCCGACTGCACAAGTGCAAAATTAGGTTTATGGGGCGCCTGGGTGGCTCAGTTGGTTAAGCCTCTAACTCTTGGTTTTGGCTTAGGTCCTGATCTCAGGGCCCTGTGAAATGGACCCCAGCAGCTCCAGCAGGGAGTCTGCTTGTCCCTCTTCCTCCTTCTCTGCCTCTCTCCCTACTCTCTCTCTTTTACTCTCTCTCCAAAATAAATGAATAAATAAAATCCTAAGAAAAGAAAAGAAAAGAAAAGAGAAGAAAAGAAAAAAGAAAAGTAGGCCTGAGTACTACCCTGGAAAATAAAGATTCTCAATCTGAAAGGTACTTCTACCACTGCTTTACTGTATGTGGAAATCATGGCTAAATTATATATCTCTATTTTCAGTGAACCTAAGGGAAAACAATGTGCTATTTTTTTTGGTATATATTTTCCAAGCTGTAAACTGTATGAGGCATCTATAAGTAGAATGATATTCATACCTCATAAGAGAAACGTATAGAATGGTGATAAATGGATTAAAATGTTTTCAATGTTTGCTTTATAAAAATACTAAATACTACTAGTACTACTACTTTTACTACTACTAATCCTTCCAGAAAGTTGGTGGGAAAAGGTCTACAGAATAAAATTGTTGGGAAGAATAAGCAGATTTTAATTCTGGAGAAAAAGATGAGAACAAGACACAGAAAGTCTTTCATGGGAAGTCAGACCCCCTGGTCCATGAGAACTAGTTACAACCTGTCTCCTAAAACCAAAGGAGGCAGGAAAGAAACCTGCCTGGACTCCTGTGCTTCACCCTTTTGGAGATCCAGTGAACCCAGAGCCCTGGGTTCATAGTTGCATTAAAATGATAACCCAGTAAAATCTCATCCTAACTTTGTTTGCTTTGATGAAATTGGCCATGCCCCCAATTAAATTATACTACAAACTTCTTTCCCACTACCAATAAGGTAAACATAAAACCAGGCCTAAGCATTTGGTAATGGAGAAAGGATGGGTTTTAGAGTCTTAGAACCTTGGGTTTGTATCCTATTTCCACCCTTTAATAAGTCATTTAACCTCTCTAGGTTGATGTTTTCTTATCTATTAGGTAAAGATAATGGTACCTATCTCACAGGATTATTTTAAGAATTAAATGTAAAGTGTTTGGTATGGAGAGGTCACTCAGTAAAAGGCAGCAAAATCGCTGCTTGAAGTAAAATCCAGATAAACATATTTAGCCGGGACTATTGCTCTGGAAGGTAGATCTGCTATTCATGCTACAAAATCCATTAAGTTGAAATAAGTTGGTCATTTTAACAATACTCTTTAAAGTTTTTTTTTTTAAGTGACATTTCCCAAAAGTCAAGCTAACTTATGGTTATATGGAATTGCTGCACTTAAAAGGGGGCTTTATTCAGTTCATAAAATAGTGTATCTGGTTTTGTTCCCTCAAATCTGGTATCATGGAGACCTTTAACCATAAAAGATAAGAGTGACATTTAGAAGACCAGGTCTCTTAAAGGTATGGTAGGAAATGAATGCAGATGATCAGGATGACAGGAAGTGTCCCCAAGTCAAAGCAACATGGAGAAGAAATCTGCCCTGCAGATAAAGAAGACTGGAATGACACTTGCAACACTTGCGAGAAATGGAAGAGTAAAGAGCAATATCAAGTCCTAGAAGACTATTAAGTGATCAAAACTCTGACTCTGAGGTGAGAGATATGGATTCAAGAATACATACCTGAGGGAAGAAAAAGCAGGGAGAGCAAAATTCCTAGGAATTGAGAAGCATTTAGGAATAAAATCCTTAAGTGGATGTGCCAAGGTAGTGCTAGCTTCAGAAAATACAAATATTGATGGGTTAAATCAGGACTGAGGAAAATATAAAACCAAATATGGGCAGCTCAGAGGGAAAAAAATAGGCAGCTTGGGACTCAACTGTCATCACAATTCATTTGTGTTTCACATCCCACTGTTTGTGACATTAACAGAATTTCGAATTTAGCAATGAACTATTTTTGTATTGTGAATCTCTGCAGCCATTTTCCATATGTAGCTACCACTGCAATGAGCAATAATAGCCTTTTGATCTTTAAAATACTTCCAATTAATACTATTCAAATTAGGGGTCACCTAAGAGTTTCTCACATTAATTCACCTTTTCTTCTACTTGAAGTGGAGTGCTATCCCTGCTCTTTATTGTCAACAAGACCAAATTATTTGACTATTTTAGTAACAAATCCTTTGGTCGCTTTTGCTTTTATTGTCATTTTTTTTTTCCAGAAGATAAAGTTAGTTTTAGATTTTTGAACTGTTTTCACTTAACTAGAATAGCTAAAGCAAATCTTTGCATCAAGGCATTTAAACAGGTAAAGTTTACTCACAGAGTTTCTACTGTGCGTCAAACATTAAGCAAGACAATTTTAAGTATTAGTATTTTCATGCTAATTAGTATGAATCACATATAGGTACACAGAGATATATACACACACAGACACACATATATATGATGAGGTTCTATTCATTGCACCCAGGGCTTTTATGTCATCTTGTTTTTATTGCTGTCATTAATGGATATCATCTACTGAGTATCTATTATGTTCCAAGAACTCTGGTAGGCATTGTACAAACATACTATGTAATGAGGCCATTAATGCTCCATTTTCCATTTGAGGTCTTAGACACAAGAAATAGCATATCCATGGGCACATGATTTGAACGGTGGAGGTGATAACCAAAAACATGGCTGTGCAACTACAGAACCTATGTCCTTTTCACTATGTAGTTCTGCCTGCAGGCAAGCTTATAGTTTTAGAAAGTTACCACAATGTGTTGTCAAGATTTCACACCACTGCTTTGTTCTCATACAATGTTATTCCACTGTGTGATCATTCTCTTAAAATCATTTACACTTCCACAGAACATCTACACTGACATTCACATGCCTTTTCTTTTTAAATGTAACTCAACTTAAAACATTCTTTAAGCACCTACTATGTGACCCATTCTAGGCTAGATATCTGTTCGCTATCAAGTTAAAATACAGGTCTACAATGTAGAATCTTTTCCTTCCCGAAGATGCCTCTTTAGCTAAAATCGTATTTCTCATCCTTTTCAGTCACTGATGGTCTAAAGAAATGTAGAACCATGTGAAAAACATGAGCTCTAGACTTAAAATTTCCTTTTAATAAAAATAACCTAGTTAGTCGCAAATTGTTGAAACAAAATCTGTAACATGAAGGTCAGTTAAGGCAGATTTAACCATCATTTCTACCTAGGAACAGAAAATTAGTCTGCATAATGTCACTTATCTACTGAGCTAAATTATAATTTTCAGCTATAAACCCAGATTCTTAATGTGTGTCTCAAAGATGATATCTCTGACCTACCCCCAGTAGGAAATGTGTTTTGAGTTGTTTTGTCAGTAGTGATAATAAGAGTTGCACTGGACAAAATAAATTTTTGGCAAGTTTCCTTGGTAATGAAAATAACTATAATAGTAATAATAATAATAGTAATTAGCATCATAATAATGATACCATTTGTTGAATACTTTACTATGTGCCAAGTACTGTGATTAACACTTTATGTGCATTATTTTATTCATTTCTCAAAATATCTCATGAGGTATATACTATTAATAATCCAATTTAACAGAGAAGGATGCTGAGACACAGAGAGGTCAAATAACCTACCCAAGATCACACAGATGGAGAAGAAGCAGACCATACTTTGAATCCAATGAGTCTGTCTCTCGTACTTACATTAGGTGTGCGTAATAGCAGATGATATGATGTGCGTGCCCAAGAATACCGCATTTGTGCTGTTCTATCTACATCAACTAGAACTGGGACTCAGCTGGTTCGTAAGCCCAAATCTGAAGACAGCTAACAGGACTTAAAATTTGAGTTGCTGCTATTTCTACTGCCTGCTAATTAAAATGCTCCCTTCTGAGAAGACAGTGGCTGGTTGGCATAACCCTAGAACATAATACATGTTCAAAAAAGTATCTGATGAATGTTAACAATGGTTTCTCTAAGTGCTGAGTTAACAGGTGATTTTCCTTCCCAACCTCCTTTTAAGAAAATATGTTGTCCAGTTGCCTAAAATATTTTCACCAGGGGCATATGGTACTTAGGTGAGCATGTGAAAAACTAGAACTTAACTTTAAAAAATTCTTTGTGTTTTGTTTTACTATTAGGTTGTTAGTCTCTGTTAAATAATGATTCCCGCTGGGAAATCTTTGTAGTTGCTCTACTCTCTGATCTATTCTAGGATGGTACTCTTTACTCTGTCCTCCACAGAACTTTATGAAACCCACATACTACTGTTAACTGTTTTTCACCTACCTTTAGTCCTGTGAAGACTGTCTTAGACCCCTGGGCATCTAGGCTGACTTGCATTCAGTTCGTTGAAATACAAACAAACAACCCAGAACACACAAATACACACACACACACATACACGTGCACACGCACACACACAAACAAGCAAAAAAATGAAAAAGAATAATCTTGTGGTTGACTGCACACTTTTTGGTCCTTGCACGTATCTTGTTTCTTCCTTTACATTAAGTGCAGATCTCCATGAAGAAGTGCTTCCCACAACAAGGAGTATCTTGAAATGACTGGTCTGTTCCTATAGAAGTTTGTGAATACATTAAGGTATACACACACACACACTCACACATTCATAAAACCCATTATGAAATATCATGAATATAATTGGAAGTCATGGCAAATGCAAGGAGGCAAGTCTCAAAAATGAAGCATGTTTTTATCTTTATATACATTTTATATTTAACAATTTTACTCTCTATCCCTAATATACTATATTCCCTAATATAAACTTCATGAAGGTATAAACTTTATTTTATTCACCACTGTATCTCAAGTTCCTAGAAAAGAACATGGTGCTGAATATTCAAGAAGTACATGTTTTTTAAAAAAGAAAGAGATACAGAAGTTCTCACAATATTTCTCATATTGTTCTGGAAATAATAAAAGGGGTGGGTGTTTTCAGTACTTTTCCAGAAAAACATGAATCAGCAATGAAATTGCAAGTTCTCATCCTGTTCCTCAGACCAACTACCAAATTCCTTCATGTACAATATGTCCCTGCTAGCCTACCAATACCCAGTTCCTGGAGCTACCAAGTACTAGCTAAGAGCAGCTTGAGAATCCCTGTATTTTGCCCTACCTGCCAACTATGGAGGCTGCTGTCATAGAGATGCCAGCATTTCCTACAAGTCAGCTGAGCCTCTAGAGGGAAATTGGAAAGAGATAGAGAAGTTTTCCTATTATTAAGCACATTTACTAACACCTCCTCTCAAAGAGGATAGTAATGGCAGATCACTGGGTGATGATGATACAAATGGAATTAGAAGGTCCCAGTGATACCTCCCATCCCAGTCTTGAAGGATACAGTTTCCGGCTGAGAGGGAAGATAGAGGACCCTACAAGGTTTACTTCTGTTTTACAGCTTTCAAATTGTAGCAAGATCCTACTATGTGAAATTGCTATTAGCAAATGTATAATTACACTGATACAATACAATGAATATCTTGAGTTTTACTCAAGAGGAGATTATGTGGCAATTCCCTACTATGGAGAAGATAATATTCTAATAAGTTATCCCAGATTTTGAGTTTTTTTCAGGCAAATGATTGTCTCATTCCTATTCATTGTGTATCTCTAGTACCCAGACTCAACATATGACTTAATATACAATGACAATATATAATGACTTAATATAGTAGTTTTCAATGAAGGATAGTTAAAAACTTTAAAGAATGTTTTAGACAATCCTGAGATATGACTTAAAGGGTCAAACAAAAGTGGAGTTTTTCTAAGCTTGATCTTTCCAGTTTCATTAGCAAGGCAACCATCACATATTACTGAACATATATTAGTGTCTTAGTGTTAATATAAAAACTCTCATAAACTGTGGCATAGAAATCCTACCATTTTATGTTCATACACCAGAAATTTTAAAGTCAAAATCTTGAAACAGTGGTTTTCAAACTTGACTGTGCATTTCTAAGCTGGGTAGCTTTCTAAATTCTAGATCCCCAGACTCCCTCTTCAGAGCTTCTAATTTAGAAATTCTGGAATGAGGCCCAGGAATCTTCATTTTGACAAGCAGCCTAGGAAATTCTTATACAGGTGCTCCTTGGACAACTTACTGTGGATTGGGTTACAAAGGTAATGTGAAAAAACAAAAACAAAAACCCTTATGCTTCACCTTTTCAATATGGAGAAAAGACTGGCCTATTCAATGTGACTCAACTATCAAATTTACCTGTGAAAAGATCAGGCAGTTTGCTTAAACTTCTGAAAATGAACCAAGGGAGGATGCAAGGGCAAGGAACATTACATTTTAAACTAGAAAGGGTTCTTTTTAAAACTTGACAAAGTCTGTCAGGGTGCTTAAAGTAAAAGCAGAAGTATGGCAGCAGTGCCACATTGTTTCTTGATCCACTCAGGGAAGCAATGTTGATTCAAGAGGTTTACTTGGTAAAATTCATTTTAATGGCTTTTATAAATGTGGATGCCCTCTAAATCCTTGGTTTACTCTTAAAATATATACATTATTAACTCCTAATTTGCCAGAAGATCTTGGTCTTGGTAACATCATCACTGCACTAATAGTAGCTCCTCTCCCACCCCCCCTCAAAATTTATCCCCTGGGATTGAAAGGAGATTATTCTATTCCTCTGTACATGTCCCAGGGAAGGTATGGCTTCTGCTTCTGCCTTGACCTTTAGGTCTCTGCAGCCTCTAATTATTTTCAATGGGAGATGTCTTACCACTAAGCTCCCTAAACACTCAGAGTTTGTCATTTTTTAAGAGCTTTAGTAATGAAAGATGGAAATTATTTTATTATTCTTATGAATGTTGTAAATTGCATGACGCGTCATGGTTTTCTCTTTGTCTTGGCTGCAAGGAAGTTTAAAAGCAAATGTATAACACTTCACTGAATGTAATTTGTACACTGACTTTACTCCTGACTCCACTTTTATGTCCTTGCCCTAGTTTATGGTTTTATTTTGTTTATTTTTCTTACCTACTTCTAATTCATGTATTTCACTGTACTATCTGTTTCGTTTCCTTTGTCAGCCATTTTAACTCCTTCATTGGAATAAGGTGGCAGAAAGAAATGAAGAAAACAAAACAAAAAGTGTACGTGTGTTTTAAGTATAAATATATGTAAAACTCACCCAAAATATAAAATAAAAACTAACCTCCTGAAATAATAGAGACATTTCGTACATTTTGTAGTCTTTGGGCTAATAGATTCACTTGATTACTTGCAGGATTGCAATTTAGGGAGGCATAAAATTAAAATACCTCTAAGAGAAAAATCCGTATAAAATTCAACATGGGTATTCTCAGCACCAGATCATTAAATCTGACATCCTTCAAATACCGAAAGCCAACTATAGCTATGTTAAAATATGTGTGTTCAGTCTTTAGACTGACTGTATAAGAAACAGTCCTAGGCTTAATCAGTCTAACGAAGTGCACAATTCTGAAAATATTTTTAAGAAATTACATATGTATACATGTAATAATATGTGTACATGAATTATTTCCTTACATGTATTTTACACACACATACATACATTTTACTTAGACGCTTCAAACCAAACACCTCAGTCCTTCACCTCCATTATTTTCTTTAGTTAAATAATTTTCATTAAAGCAACAAAGAAGGATAAGTCATCTCAACACTGAAAGCTCATTGTCAAGCTGGTGTAGTCTATTTTTTGCATTTCCTCTAATAATGATCCAGCTAGCCTCAGACTGATTTTAGTAAAATTTAGGCAAAGTTAAGAGAACTTTAACTGGGCACTAGACATCGTAACGATGCTACTCATCTTGATTTGTCTTTATGTGATGGCTCTGGGCTGAAATACTACTATGTTTGGGATTTAAATGTGATTTTTGTTCTTGTATTAATTTCTAGATCTCATATCCTTCCAGACACCAAAGGGATATAGTACTACCCTGGAATAATGTCAAGTTATGCTCATTTTGGGGGGAGCGGGCTCCCCCCAGCATGGGCAACCAATAGCTGATTCATACTTCCATTACATCACAATTGGATTACAGAAGTGCTCTTTAGTCTGACCTCTGCATGTCTCTTGCAACTCATTTGTAGATAGTCCAGAAACTAGCAGCTGGACTTCATTTTTGTCCCAGCAGTCACCATTTTATGTTTCTCCATTTCACTGAAAAGTTTCACTATTGACAAGTCCACCCCAAGTTCCAAAAGGCGCTTAAATTTAGTGGGTTAAATCAGAGAGAAAATATTATCATTACATTTTCATAGGTTCGTGTCACTCAACGACATTTTGCCATGCATTCCTCATATGCCAAAAGGGTGTAATGATACTATTCTCCTAAAGAAGACTAATGAAAATACTTAGCAAAAGTAAGTGGTTGCAAAACACTTTTTAAAATTAAAGTGCTGTAGTTTTTTTTTTTTTAATCTTGCATAGAACTCTGGTTCAATTTTTGAGCCTTTCCAAGTCCTCATAATTCTGTGGTATTCATAATAAAACCAGCAGATGGTTTAGTCTCTGAACATATGCTTTAAATGCCCCCTTTGCTTTTTCAAAATAATGGACCAAATTGTGCCCTCAAATAGTCACAAGAAACTTTAAGGAGGAAAACCGAGGACAGAATGTTATCCAGTGGGAAATAAACCTTAAAAAAAATATGTATTTTCTAAACTTTCTTATGAGCTCTACTCTATACTAAGATAAACTATACTTTTTAGTAAAGTAGGATATAGTAAGGAAAAATCCTGACCAGCATAATATTGCATGGTTCAAGGAACAGATTAGAAGGTAAAATATAAGTTTTATATATTTATATTTTCAATTTCTGATTCTCTAAAACTTTATGAGTCATCTGATCTAAATTCTGGGTGATTGCCAGATTTTCCATTTTTATTATTATTCTGACTATTATTACTATTATGTAGATGTTTTATTGTTAAAGCACTTTGCAATTATTAATTAGCTAATTTAGTTTAAATTATGTTTATGCCTTTGTTTTAAATCCATGTTATTCATACTTCTAAAATGCTATTTCACCAGCCAATTATTCTCATTTCAAAAACAGCTTGTTGTCAATGAAAGCATATTTTCTAGGTTTTTAGAATATGAAATTCATCTTCAGTGGATATGCATGTTTTGATAATGCTGTTCACATAACCTAGCTACACTTAGGAAAGTATCTCTGTTTCTTACTGTCCATATTTTATACATAGAATGAGCTTTTATTTCCACACTTAACATTTTGATGTGTTTTAGTTTGGTTTGAAATAGTCTCTAAACTCCTCTCACTTACTTCACAAGGTCCACAAAACCCAGTAATCTGATCAACATTTCAGATAAAAAGACCACATAATTGATATTAAGGACACGTTTGTTATTACAGAAGCCTGAAATTTAAGTAACTATTTCAGAACTGTAATGTCCCTTTCGAAATTCTGAACAAGGACTAGCTTGGTGCAAATGGAAAATCGAGTTTACTTGGAAAAATAAATGCAATAGTTGTACCCAAATGTGTTTGGGACACTGTTAAAACAGGTCATATTTAAATGTTGAGAATAACTAAAGAACCCTAACTCAGAAGGTAATTTTATACATATATCCACAAATAACCCAGCAAAATTTATAACTATTATTGGGGCAAAACATTAACATATCCTTCTGCTGATAAAGACATAAAGTAACTCTGAGAAAACCCTCTCATTTCTCTAACTTTCACAGTAACTGCAGCACTGAAACTAAATTTTCAGTCAACTTAAAAATACGCCGAGCAGTATTTCAATAAACAACAAACTGATTTTCAAAAACCCACCGAATTAAAAACTACCCCCATCTTTCCCTTGCATCCCCTTGCTCTTTCACTTTCCATGCACACAGAATCACACTTACCTGCACAAGTCTGAAACATCAGTCTATGTATTTTTTTTGAAATGTACTCTGTACCGATGCATTTTTCTGTGTTTCTTTCTAACCCTCGGGAATGTTAAGAATTTAGGAAGAGAGCCACAGCTTAGGAGAGCAATTATTTGCCAGTAAATACTCAATTTGCTTGTCCTGTGATTTTTCTTCTAACTTGCATATTCAATAATCCGTCCCTGACTGCGTCACGAGCACAAAAAGTCTTTTCTCCAAAGGAGAACACTTTCGCCAATCAACCTTCAGCCATGCCAGGGCACAGCTCGTCAGGGTGATTTGTTAGCTTTAATTAATAATTCCTCACGCTGGCCATTTTAACAAATAACGCAGTGAGACCAGAACGCTGGATGGCTATGATTCAGGCCGATAAAACTACAGTGGAAGGGGGTGGGGAGGGGTGTGGGGGGGAAAATCAGACACCGTTTATAAACACCTCTAATCATACTCTTTCAGTTTACAATATAGAGGACATCTCAGCTGAATTACCACGTTATGGACACCGATTTGTATTCAGATGGGAGCCATATGTTCTTCCACTTAACCTGCTAAGGCCTCCTTGGTGCCAACGCAGTTCAGACAGACAACATTTACAAAAGAGGTCTCTAGCCTCCAGATTGCAAAAGTTAACTGCAGGGTGAAGTTGAGAAATCAAACATATAAGGCACTTCTCAGTGAGCTCGTGTAACAGTCTAGAAATACGGAGGTAAGAATTATGAGAGTCAGATTCACTTTTACTCACTCTTATCCTGCTGGGCATTTCCTTTCGTCTTTTTAAAAGAAATCTCATACCTCCTCTTTACAACAGTTAATAATAATAGCTGATTTGTTCATGCATTCCACAAACATTTATTGAATCCCAACTATATGCCAACCTCTGTATTAAATGTTGAGAATTTTTTATGCAAGTAAGAGTTTTCCAGCAAAGTGACACAATCTGTAAATTTTTTTAAACATACAGATAATGTGTTTGAACAAAGCCACCAAATAGCGTGCAAATAAAAATAAAGATTCGTAACACTGTGTGGTTCAACCAAGTAATCAGTACCTGACAACACACTTGAGTCCACGCACAAAAGCATGCTCAGAGTAAAAACAAAGAATATGAATAGGTAAAAACAGGTTTTTTTCAAAGATTAGAAAATTTCCCTCAACGTGACTAGAGAACTCAGAAACATACTGATCTGTTCATAAGCGAGTTAAAACATTCACAAGCAGCTGAGAGATACACATAGGAAATTTTATTCATGACCCTGATCTAATGTGTGTGTGTCATACACATACACACACTGGAAAAGTGTGTGTATGTGTGTGATTGCACGTTCATTAATTTATTGGATGCATATTTATTGAATACCTACTTTATTCCGAAACTACTAAGTAATACAGGGTATCCAGAGATTAAAAACAAACACACACAGCCCTTGTCTTCAAGAAGCTCAAAATTTAGTCACTAGACTCTAAAAGAGAAGGAGCATATCTAAACAGAAAACACAAGAATACAATACAGCAGGAGCAATGACACAAATATACACAGAAGTAGGAGGCAGAGCCCCTGGAAGCAATGCATGGACTAGCTGAAAGGTAGAGTGGGAATATCATCGGTAGGAAGAATATTCTAGGGAAAGGCAAACATTTGGATCCTTTCTAAAACTTACTGGAATTAGACCAGTTAGAAACCTGTACTTAAAGCACAAGAATTTCAGATCCATAACAGTAAACATTTCAGGATTTCAAAATAAATTTCCTAAGAAAAAAATGCTCCCCCAAACTATAATATGTGGACACCACCAGAAAAGTACGCAGCATCTCCAGGACTGGAACAAACAGTGACAATATATGTCTTACTCTCAGTGTGTTAGTTTTGGTGACTTTCAGTTGGGTCAGACAAGTAGGAAGCATTAGTGACACACATCGCCATTTTGTTCCTTCCAGGCCATTTATCTTGTCTTACTGTACATACTTATACAGCTTCTGTTTTCATTGTACCATAAGATAAATCATACCTGCATGACCATTAAAGGAAGGGGGGAAATCTATATCTATTTAGTGGTCACACATATAACTCTAGTCACAAAAGGTATGCTATATAGTACTATGGGTGAAAATTCTGAGGAAAAGAAATGATACCCCCAACCCCTCAAGAACCAAGAAAGGTTCTTTCAGAATCAACAAATGCTCCGGCAAACTGTGTATAATTCTTAAAGACATTTAACATCTTATTTTATATTAAATTCAACAGTGGGAAGTGGAATACTGCATTTACCATAGATAAGTAACACCGAGCCAGTTTGAAGAACTGACACAATGAATTAATCCATTCAACACATATTTATTGAGCACCTGCTATGTATCACATACTTACCAGCAATTGTTTGATTTTTATTTCTATAATGTTCATATATAGTAATAGTTATTCCTCATTGAGTGCTTACTATTTGTTAGGAACTGATCTAAGAATTTTATATATATTATCTCATTTAATCTTCACAATAATACATAAAGTCGGGTACTAGTATCATCTCCATTTAACAGGTTATGAAACTCATTGTTAGTGGATCTGGATATGTACTATATGGATTCATTCTAAATTAGCAGACCAGTGCCAGTAATACCCACCAAAAATCAGCTCCATTACCTTATAGTTATATAATCACATGTAGGCTTATGCTATTTTTAATCTAGCAAAATTAAGGTGGTACTGAGCTTAATTTGAGAATTAAGCTAAACTGTATCTACTGTGAGGCATGTCTCACAAAAGAAGACTTAGAAAATAGTGTTTATGGTATCAACAGGCTTGTAGGCTGCACTGAAAGATTAACTGACAGCAAGCTTGAATAGGCATTTTTATGTGATTAAAAATTAGCACCATAAAACCATATGCTATGGCAGCCCCCTTCTCCCTTATTAAAACTCAACAGACTCCTAGAAGGTAATTCAGAGACTTCTCCATTTTTAGGAGCAGATTGATGTGAGTGGTTTAAAAAGAGGGGAGCTTTCCATTCATGTTGTTGCAAATGGCAAGATTTCATTTTTGATGGCTGCATAGTATTCCTGTATGTGTGTGTGTGTGTGTGTGTGTGTGTGTGTGTGTGTGTGTGTACCACATCTTTTTTATCCATTTATCTGTTGATGGATATCTAGGCATCTAGGCTCTTTCCATAGTTTGGCTTCACTACCTTTGTATCTTTAGGGTAAATAACCAATAGTGTGCAATTGCTGGGTCATAGGGTAGCTCTACTTTCAACTTTTTGAGGAACCTCCATACCATTTTCCAGAGTGGCTGCACCAGCTTGCATTCCTACCAACAGTGTAGGAGGGTTCCCCTTTCTCTGCATCCTCGCCAACACCTGTCTTTTCCTGACTGGTTAATTTTAGTCATTCTGACTGGTATGAGGTGGTATCTCACTGTGGTTTTGATTTGTATTTCCCTGATGCCGAGTGGAACTAGAGGGTATTATGCTAAGCAAAATAAGTCAATCAGAGAAGAAAGGCAATTATCATATGATCTCACTGATATGAGGAATTTGAGAAATGAGACAGAGGGTCATAGAGGAAGGGGGGGGAAATGAAACAAGATGAAACTAGAGAGGGAGACAAACCATAAGAGACTCTTAATCTCAGGAAACAAACTGAGGGTTGCTAGAGGGAAGAGGAGTAGGAGGGATGCGTTGGCTGGGTGGTGGACATTGGGGAGGGTATATGCTATAGTGAGAAAAAAAATAATAAAATTTTTTTAAAAAATTAAAAAATAAAAAGATGGAGAGGACTTGAGTCAGAAAGGCTTATGTTTGGATCCTAGCTTGGCCACTTACTAGTGGTAGGTCCTCCCAAATTATTTTGGCTTTCTGAGGCTCAATTTTCTCATCTCCAAAATGGTTTGTTAGGCAAAATTAAAGGAAATAATGTATATAAGGTACATAGCATAGAAACTAGCTCTGAATATGTGCACAATATATGGCATTTCAAGTATCCAGAGTTAAACTTAGCAGATATGACTAAGATTTACTATTTCTGGACCAAATAACACATAAATTATCCAAGCTTGCCTTAGACAATAAATGTAAATAAGTCTTAGCTAATGCAAATTGGAGTTGGTAATCTGGCAGAATTTCCTTTGAGAATGTTTATAATATAGCTGAATGGTTATGTTTAAGAAAACAGCTGACAGAAAAATAGATGACACGGAAGTTTACCAGTTAATAATAGAAAAAAAATTCTTACTTTTCCAAGTGATTAATACAATATTACATTTTCTTTCATAGAGATGGGAAAACCTTATTTGGCATTCACTGGGGAAGCCAGCACTCAGCACAATCATTCAATCATTCGCTCTCCTCACATAACCCAATGCTGCTAACTATCAGCATTCTCCAACTCCAGGCTCTGATGCCCTCTCACATATTTTCTTTTCTCTTGGCCCTTGATTAAGTCCAGCCATCTCCAATTCCTGGAAATATTATTGGAACACATTTGTTGATGGTGATAAAGCTCGTACTAGGTGACATGGAGTATTTCTTCATGGAGGAGTCACTGGAGGGGCTTCACGAAGGCTCTTCTCACTTACTCAAATGTGTATGTAAAGTCTCTCCTTTGGGGATTTCTTTGAGGTAAGGGGCTGCTTAGACCCTGTATTATTGGTCTTTAGCCTATGGTTTCCGGCTGAGATCGGGTTTGTATAGGAATTCTAGCAGATGAGTTAGTGAGCATAAGGACTGCCTGCTCCTCACTAACCTGAGGAGCTAGATCTTTCTAGAATCTGCTCCTCTCTCAACTGGAAATCTCAATTGGTAGAAAATTGAAGTATGGAAAACTACTTCATGTGCTCTTTCCCTAGATTGGTAACGATGACTTAGTAAAATTTTGGCCTGGTTGGGTGCATGTTTCCTTACTAACCGCTTGAGTCTCCAGCCTCATACTGGAAATTGAATCTTCTGGTCAAAAATGATGACAACTGGAAGTTATTACAGAAACATCTCAAAGTAGATGCTATTTTTTATAACCTTTTCCCAAACAAATCCCATATATCTTATAGTTGACAAATTTACACATTTTTGCATACATATATAAGTACCTAATACCTAAGTGTTTTACTAAGTGACAACTAGATGATGGAGGGGAAAGATGATTTACTTTCAGTTTCAAATTTAGATTACTATCTAAGCAAGAATTTTAGAATTCTAACATTCTGAAATTGTTCAATGCTGATCAATATTATTAAGCTGTACTTAGGTTGAGGTTAAAAACCTTAAATTTTTTTTAAAAATTCCTAGTCCCTTGAGGCATTGGTTTCTTGGTAAAAATCTCCAACCTTTACAAATGTGAAAATTGGGATTCCCTGAAGGAGAAAATATTTCTTGTCAGAGAACTAGTCATGGTCAGTATACAGAGTGAAGGAGTCCAAGATCTTATCAGCTTACGTGTGACCTTGCTATGTGATTTGCTACAAGTTGTTGAATATCCTCCTATGTCTCAATTTTCTGTCTTTAAAAAAAAAAAAGATTTATTTATTTATTTGAGAAAGAGAGAGAGAGAGTGCAAGGGGGAGGGGTGGGGGGTGGGTAAGAGAATCCTCAAGCAGATGTGGAGCCCAGTGCAGGGCTTGGTCTCACAACCCTGAGATCATGACCTGAGCCAAAATCAAGAATCAGTCATTTAGGGGTGCCTGGGTGCCTCAGTTGGTTAAGCAACTGCCTTCGGTTCAGGTCATGATCGCGGAGTCTCAGGATCAAGTCCCACAGTCCTGGGATGGAGTCCTGCATCAGGCTCTCAGCTCAGTGGAGAGTCTGCTTCTCCCTCTGACATTCTCCCCTCTTGTGCTCTTGCTCTCTCTCCCTCTCTCTCTCTCTCAAATAAATAAATAAAATATTTTTAAAAAATCAGTCATTTAACTAACTGAGCCACTCAGGCACCCCTCAAGTATCAGTCTTCTTATCCACATTAGCCACCCAAATGACATTATGAACATAATGTGGATTGAATATTTTGATCATCTCATAGAGCATAGGCTAAAACCCAAATTCCAGAATATCTGAATGACACAATTGGCTGACACTAACATCCTGTATAGTCTTAAATAACATAGTTAGCTCCTCAGTGTCTCTACTTTTTCAGATCTAAAATGGGTATAGTCATGTTTACATTTTCCACCACTATACTGCAATAGAGAAACTATTGCATAATCTATTCAAACTTTCAACACAAATTTCATACACTGTAAAAATTTTGACCAATATCATCAAGCCACTAACATTGATTTTCAAATATAGCAGAGGAATTGATTTTAAAATATTGAAGCATAAAATGCAGTAAACATTTCCAAGCATGTTCAGATACTTAAGAAAGGAGACTATTAAAAGAATGGGAGAAAATCTTTTATTTGTGTGGCTGTATTTTTATGGTAGATCCTAGACTCCAGGAATGAGAAAACAGAATCAAGGAAAGTGACTTTTAGCAGACTGTTGAATAATATAGAAAATAAAATATATTCACTAATGGGTTGGCAGAAATTTTATACATGTGCTTGCAGAACCAGAACTGTTTAAGCAGCTTTTCATACTTGGCAGAGCTGTGTTTCTGAAGTGTCCCCTCACAAACGCCCCAACCTCTCATTTTTTTCATCCTATAGTGCCAGGTGGGCACAGTAATGACCAAAGGGAGGGGCAAACCAAACAGAGGCACTCGTTGTAGCAGGAGCCACTCCAAGGATCAAAGTGCCGATTTGGCTATGCCTGCCAAAACTGGAATCTGCCACAGTGGGTGGCTCATCAGCATGGTGCCCTGAGAACCACATGGACCATTCCTGGTAGGTCTGCACCTGGGGGTGCAAGCCCCACATCCTGCTTAGGAGGACCACCTGCTAAAACCTGAATGTGCACATTTCCTTACCCACTCACAGCATTTGACTTCAACACAATTCTATGCTAGTATTATATTTATTGAATGTTTTCAGTATGATAGACTCTATACAAATCACACAAAAGCATAATTACTTTCTACACAGGTTTCACACCTTAGAGGATTCATGTAGAGCTCTGATTTTCCTACATTAATGGGTAAAATGTTGGGCAACTAGTAGTCAAGATAATTCAATTTTCAATACTTTTATCAGATTTATTTCTTTTTTTATCAGATATATTTCTTTAGTTTTCATATCTGTCATGAGAAAATAGTATGTTAATACTTCAATTACCCAGCATGCTCATATTCACTTACAGGCCTGTCTCAATTTAACAGAGTTGACAATGTACGAAAGAGAAAACAGAGTCCTTGAAAAACTTTAAAAGATGTTATAAAGTACACACTATTGCCCAAATTAATCTTTACTCATCAGTAAGGCTTCAACTTGGAACCAGTATATTCTTCCTTAATATACAGTAAAAGTTATTGGGACTCTCCATTCATGTTAAATGGGAAAAAAGCATAATACCACCTTGTATACCACCCTGTATCTCTGAATGAAGAGGAGATGCAGAAGGGAGGGGAGAGGAGGGAGGAAGTATCTAAGCCTGGGAGCTATGTGCACCTTGCAAACATTTCTATGATTGAATCTCTCAGAAGTCAATGTGGTTGAGCTTTACACAAAGAAATAATATTCATAATTCTTATGGATTGAGTTCTGTCCCCTCTAAATTCATATGTTGAAGTTCTAACCCCCAGTATTTTAGAATGTGCCCTTATTTGGAAATAGGGTCACTGCAGATGTAATGAGTTAAGAGGTGGTTATATGGGAGAAGGGTAGTCTCCTAACTCAATATAAATAATATCCTTGTAAAAAGGGAGGGATTTGGATCTAGACATGCAAAAAGGGAGAACACTATATGAAGATGGAGAAAGAGATCAGGGAGATGTTTCTACAGGCCAAAGAGCACCAAAAATTGCTAGCAAACCATGTGAAGTGAGGTGTGAGGCATGGGACAGATTCTCTCTCCCAGTCCTCAGAAGGAACCTTCTTCTTGGTTGTTCAGCTACCAGAAATCAGACACAGTACATTTCTGTTGTTTGAGGCACCCAGTGTATGGTGCTTTATTTTAGCAGCCCTAGGAAACTAATACAATAATGATGACTGGGGGGATCATTATGTGAAGATCAAATCATGTTCAGAAGGTTAAAAAAATAGAAGTTTTTTTTGTTTGTTTCTTTGTTTAAGAAGGTTAAAAAAAATACAAGATTAACTGCAGAAAAAGTGCCATTAATATGCTTTAAATAAATAAGTCCTTTAATGTTTGAGTGGCAGCTAGATGACTAATATACATGGAATGTACAGTGTTTAATGTTCGCTAATTCAACAAAATATTGCTACCTTTACTAAAGACACAAAGCGACAGGTACTCTATAGAAGACACCAAAGAAAGAGTCCCCAACTTCCAATGAGCATTTCAATTAGCAAGGTAGATAAATATTAACTTATTTTTATTTATTTGTTTAAAATACATAGTCAAGAGAAGTTGTTGGTACAAAGAAGCTGCCTACATAGAAGAGACTATTAAGAAACGGAATTTGAGTTTAGATCAAAATTAAGAGACTTTCATGCAGATGAGAAGCTATAGACAATCCTAAGTATGAAGAAGACTGGGGGAAAATAAGGAAACTGGGGCAAAAGACGGGTAAGGAGGAAGAGTGGAAACAGTAGTAGAGGAGATATGAAAGAAGGCTAACTGATATTGAGGTAAAACAATCTGAAATGGGCACAGAAAATGAAAAAGCCCTGAAGGTGGTAACAAAGACAAGATGTGGTAGTCCTTCTGTATCTGAGCAGGAAGACAGTCAGAAACATCGAGCCCAAGAATTAAGCTTTCTTTAAAACTAGTGCTCTGAATGCTTTTGTGTGAAAAAGAAAGACTGTACCTTGATTTTTCTTCAAAAGGATCCAATTGTGGAATGGAAACTTTTTTTTCTCTTTAAGTATAAACTAAGCAGTTATGGTAGGTAGGTCAAGGAAGAAATACTTTATGGAACAGGAAAGTATAACTTTATACAATGTGTTCCTTGGAGAACTTACAAAAAAATAAAAATAAAAATGAACAAGGACAAAACAGTCCCATAAAGTTTGTTTGTTGTGTTAAATGGCTTTAGGATCTTACCTCTCCTAATCATTCCTAACATTTTACTCTGACAATTATCAACTTAACCTGGGGAAAGAAAAATCAACTTGACTTTTTTTTTTTTTTTAAGATTTATTTATTTATTTATTTGACAGGCAGAGATCACAAGTAGGCAGAGAGGCAGGCAGACAGAGAGAGAGGAGGAAGCAGGCTCCCTGTCAAGCAGAGAGCCTGATGCGGGGCTCGATCCCAGGACCCTGGGATGATGACCTGAGCCAAAGGCAGAGGCTTTAACCCACTGAGACATCCAGGTGCCCCTCAACTTGACTTTTTGACAGCCAAGTCAATCCAACTGGAAATTCAAATCCTACAAGAACAGGGTGTAGGGAAAACTCTCCACAGCAACATTTTCAATTGCCAACAGAAATCCATAATAACAATCATCTTTTTCTTTCTTTCCCAAACTCACTCTCTCTAAAAACACACTAATGATGGTACAGAGATGTTCTTGGATGAAATGAAAAAGTGAAGAGAGCTATTCACTCTTTATGGTAATAGGAAGTTGTTGCTCAGGATGATCAAAGCTGTAATCTTTTTCTATTCTTCATAGAAGTTGGAGCTGGCCCTGTCCACATCTCAAAAATAACTCAATTATATCATTAAATAGAAGAATTACAGTTTAATTTAATCTATTTTCTATGTCAAACAATTCACAAATCAATTTAATTATTTGTTTTATTTTTTCCATTGGGGGAAATTTTAGCTTAGATAATGATGTTCAAATAGGGAGCAAAAATGTTGAAAAGGAGGTGAAGGACATTTCTTATGTGGGTATTACCTTTTCTTTCTACTGATTTCTAAATTTTTTCTGCTATAGAAATGCCTTCTGCAGAGCATCACTACTTCTGGTGGGTAGGGAAGAATGCTCTCCCAACTGAGATGGTAGTAAAATCACATCAACAGGAAAAGAAATGAGAAGTGGATAAGCAAAGAGATAATATTACAGCATTAAAAAAATGGGTTTGGCCTTTACTCAAAATAATGCTTACTTAATCTTTCTCCTCTGAAGAGGAGTAATTGAAAAGAGAAAAGGGAAGGAAGGAAGGAAGGAAGGAAGGAAGGAAGGAAGGAAAGAAGGGAGGAAAAAATTAAGTTCACTTGGGTATAAAATCTGTAATGTAGTGGGGTCCAAGTGTTTTTAAGTTCACATGCTCCTTTGAGAATAAAAAAGTTATGAACCTCTCCAAGGGAGAAAGAAAGGGCACATTTATAAATGCATATAAAGTATACATACACATATTCATTTACATACATATAAAGTATATTTGCATATATTTTCAAGGGGTTCATATAAACTCTGAACTGATTCTTGCACTCTAACCATCCATTAGTTCCATGTAAAGAACCACTGGCTCTAGAATCAGGACCAAGCCGAAATACATAGGTGAGGATAGGGACATGGAGAAATGGGAAGTAAAACCAACCAACCAACACACCCATAAAAAAGGTGCCAACTTTTCATCCCTAAGTCAACTCTTAAGCTTCTGTCTTCATTATTTTTGGAACTTAGAGCACAGAAAATTATGACTTGACTAATGAACTATTTAACAAAAATAAAAGCATAGAGCAAGATATATAATATTATAGTGATTGTGCATGTTTTTAATCATTAATTTTACATTTCTCCCTGTTAATTGCCTTTGGTAATGCACTGACATGTAATACTGTCCTGATTTTGAACATTAGCTCTCACATATACAATAGCATTGAAAACCAGGACTACTTAATATTGTGAATAGCAACTCACCAGACACACAAGAAATGACATGAAGATTTAACAATGAAAATGAAAAAAAGGAATAATAAACTAATTTCAACATATTAATTAGACTGTACATATTTGAAGACAAAGACCATGCCATAACTGTAATAATGAGAATTGTTGATATTTGTTTAAAACACAATCATTTTCATAGTATTTCATAATCTTTAAATGCCTTAGGGTATCTTTAGCTCATCTGATTTGGGTATCAACACTGGAAAGTAAATAGGAGTGATATCTTGATTTTATGTTATAAAATAGAGGCTAAAAATGATTAAATGACATGTTTAATATCACATATGTAATATGTGGCAAAATTAAAACTAGAATCCCAGTATTTTGATTTTTCTACTATCCTATACTTCACGCAAAATATGTCCATTACATATAACTTACTTATTAGGCACCTACATTGTCTTACCCTGAAAATGAGGAAAATACTATATACCCTCAAATGAGTTCATATCCACGCCATTTGTTTCCCACACCAGGATGTGGGGGATGCTACAGAGTGAGACAGAAAGTATGTTAGCTATTTTAGAGGTGCACATAGATATATTTAAATGTATACTGAATATGTTACGTAAAATCTCTATGGTGGATACATGTATATGTGTGTGTCCAGGCATATGTGTGTGGGAACTAATGTATTTAGTCATCTTATTAGAAAACAATATTGTGAAGTTAAACTTGCACTTTATTATTAATCTTGCATTCAGTAGTGGCACATGTTGACAAATAATTTATAAATCTGTCTTATATCCCAGATATCAGAAACCTCCTGAAGAAAAATTGTGAAGCCAGCCAGCCTGCCTGCCTGCCTGCCCTCCTTCCTGAATGTGTGTGCGTGTATGTGTGTGCAGGCGCACGCATATGTCTGAGTGGGGTGGGTATGGCAGAAGAAGAGCCAGTAGAAATCTTAAGCAGGCTCCATGCTCAGCATGGAGGACATGGGACTTGCTCTCACGACCTGAGCTGAAATCAAGAGTTGGATACTTAACCAACTGAGCCACTCAGGCACCCCCCAAAATATGAAGTGTAGATGAAACTTGTCCCCAGTTACTCTTCCTTATTTCCCTTTGACTTTGTTTCCTTTTGATCTTTTTAGTCCTTCCTTCAAACTTATCAAAAGATTTATTTATGTTCTCTTTTCCCTGGGGTTCTAGAACTTCCCTCTTTCATTACAGCTGTAAACGGAGGTCCGTATTTAACTTGGATTCCTACTACTATGTCCTTGAATTTGCCAATTCTGGAATTGAAGTGCTACCATCTATTTAATTTCACTCTGACTTGTGTCATGCCTGCACTTACTAGAGCACACTATCTTAAATATCAGCAAGAGACTTGAGATTCCCCTATTTCCTGGCAAATTATAACTGCATTTATCTCAGCCCTCCATGTAAATCATCTCTACTAATATTTCAGTAATCCCATTTCTGGTTCACTCAATCTTGGTTTACTTGACTTTTCCAGTTGGGCTACAACTATGGTTCTAGCATGCTTTGTGGAGAATAAAAGGGTGCTGATGAATAGAATCTGTACCGCAAGCCAGAAAACCTCTACTTTAGCTCAGTTCCTAATGGTCAGCTTGGTTTCCTGTGCCCTAGTTGTTCTATTTATCAGGTGAAGGAAAACACTATTACCAAATCCCATGATATGTATAAGGATCGATGTTTAGGAGAAAATGTACTAACATATTTTGTAAGTGTTCATACTGACTTTTTTCCTCTACTTCAAGAGAAAAAAAAAAGAATATTCAGTGTACTCTAGAAATATGTAATAGAGGTGACCCATTCTTCTATAATTCATCTGTGGTAGGCAATAACTGCACCCCAAAACTGTCCACTCTCTAATACCCGGAATCTGAAGTACATGGCAAAATGTTACACTAACTGGAAAAGGGGACATTGCAGATGTAATTAAGATTATGGACCTTAAAATAGGGAAAATATCCTCGGGTATCCAGAGGGGTCCAATCTAATTACCTTAAATCAGAGGACATTTTCTGGCTGGAGTTTGTCAGGGTGGTGGGTAGGTGTAGTAAAGGGAAAGTCAGAGAGATTCCAAGTGTGATTCAAGGCACTCTTACTGACACTGAGATGCAGGGGCCTGTGTGCAAGAAACGAAGGATGTCCTCCTGTTGACAGCCATGAAGAGATGGAGATCATAGTCCTACTATCACAAGGAAGTGAATGAGCTTGGAAGCAGATTCTTCCCAGAGCTTCTAGTTAAGAAGCCAGCCATCTGACACCTTAATTTTCATCTCATGAAATCTGGAGCAGAGGATTCTGTTGTACCAACCCAAACTTCCGGTCTGCAGAACTGCGAAATAATAAATCTGTGGCATTATAAGCTGATAAAGTTGTGGTCATTTGTCATAGTAGCAATAGAAAAGAAATATAACATTCCAATTTGATGACCAAAAGATACAATAGTTTAAAATTATATGGTAAAGAATTGCAACAGGAACCACTATTATGAACACCATAGGTTCTTGGTATACTATGAATGCATTCTTTTCTTGATTTTCTTCTTTATAGTCACATCCTTAGAGAAAATAAAATAACACAGTACTGAAGGACAAAGATCATGAGGAGTGTATATCTACTTAGTGCCAACTGTCCTCACCAAGAAGCTTCACAAATATGCCTTTTTCTCACAGGCATGAAAATAAAAATCTTAGAATAGTCAAAGGTTTATAAAGACATGATGAAATGTTCATTTAAAAGACAATGAAAAGAAGGTAAAGAAAATCCAAGCAACCATGTCCAAAATTCATAGACCATATGTATACTAGGGTGTGGTATGTGAGTTGTCTTATAAACATCCATATAAAGGAAATCATTTTCAAAACTGTAATTCTGTAATTTATATGGCATCACCAGAGCTACTTTTCAAAGTACTTTCCCAAATTATCTTTCTTTCTTATTCACATTTTTTCCCTAAAACCAGATTGGGGCCTCAACAGAACATAACAATATTGGAAGAAAGGCAATAATTTCCAGTGACTTTTTTAGCAATGGAAGGTTTAGAACCCGACTTTCAAAGATTTACTCAAGTTCATAACCTAAAACTCTTTGAGGTGTAACAACAACAAGCTGAAAATGGATACTTTTGTAATCAACTAGAAATGATTCTCATGGTAAAGGGTAAATTCTCAGCAGGTTATACATATCCTGCTTTATAATTATGTCACAGTATGAAATAATACAAAAGAAAATAGGAGGAAAAACAAATATAATGATTAAAAATTCTTGTAGAAACAGGATAAATGCAGTTAATTGTTTTTTTCTGCAGAGACAGAAAATACACTAAAAATTACTAACGACATACTGTGCAGCTTTCCTTTTGTATTCCACGAGGCCACAACAGGGAGCACAGTCATCCTGGCGTGGTTAAGAGCAATGCAGGATGGAGAAGGCCACTGGAAGGAAAAAAAACAAAAAACAAAACAAAACACCTCCCTCCTCTTGTGAACACTCATTCTGCTTCCTACACGCCTCCAAAAACTTATTAAAAACTTTGGTCATTTTATAAGGAAATATCATAATTTTGAGGGACTTTGAGGCTCACACACAGCAAATTAATCCCCATTTTTTGTCTGTCCCAATTTAGTATTTCTAAAGGCGATGGATAATAAATCCCGCCAACTGTCTTTTTTTAGGGCTATTCAGATACTAAATAAACCAGGAACATTTAAAAATCCAATCTCACAAAAATCTGCTTTGCTTAACCTTCTCTCCTTCTTTAAAAAATAAGAAAGGCATGATGTTCTTTTTTTGTTAATTAATTCACTTTAGACAATTCCTTAAATTTTCATTTTAATAAATTTTTGTGTGGGTGCATTAATTACTTTCAAAGACGCTTTACAACTGTTACCTATTAAAAGCCTTTGTTAGTGAATAAAAAAAAAAAGAAAAAACTTCTAGCATGCCCCCTCCCTTCTCCATTCTGAGCAGGTCCTTGCTATCAACTGCTGGAGTATGCTCGCTTTGCACCTAGAGCTATAATTATTTTGCTTTAATTTTACAAAACCTTTTGTTCCATTCCCACGAGCCCACCTGATCCTTATATTACACTCGCTCTATTAAAACACTCATGCAGAACAAAGCATGGCTGTACTGATTCATAAGTAACTTTTTTTTTCTCAGTAAAATGCCACTGGCTAGGTTTGGGACATAGTCCTGGGCTTCACCTTCCTCTGCCAGTTTTCATGTATTAGAGCAAAAAAACATGTTGTTTCAGAGTGTTGTATTCTTCCCCAACATCCTTTCTTTGCCCTGCTGGTTTTTGGTGGGTGTTTTAAAAACTATTTTGTTATACCTCATTTTACTCTGCAGCAACAGAAGTGATACAATGTTGAGGATTTCTTTTATTCATATGGTTAGATTCTTTTTAAAATCACTTGCATTGCCTTCTTTAATTTTCCTTCTCTCTCCTTATTCCATCCCTTTTCCTTGAGATCTTGCAACACATGTGGGGTTTTGGCAGAAAAAAATTGCAGTGACTCATCAAGAGAATTGTTTGTTTGCTCTGAGGAGCACCCGGAGGACCCTCTGGGTTGTACACGGAGCCCTTTGATCCTAGGAAATTTATTTCTTCCAGATGTTTTCCCCATAGCCACCTTTCTGCAATGTCCCTCTTCATTATGTAGCATAAGAATAAACACTCAAGACCCACTGCTATAACATACAGTTTTCCTGAATGGAGTGTGACAGGGAATTGACATTTGAATGAGCTGTAGGGATGTCCTTGCCTTAGGCACAATGATGGAGGAAGGTTAACACCGAGGAAGGTAGATTGGGCCTCTTTAGGCAAGTGTCCTTAGAATTAAGATAGAAATTATGTGAACCGTGCCAAAGAAAATAAACAATTCTGCAGACCACTGCTCATGGACCTAGTCTTACTGAATCCTATGAAGTACTATTACTTGGATCTCTTGTATTACTTGTCCAATTGTTCCATCTGAAGTATAAAGTATAAAGAGTGGCCAGGAAAGTAAAGTCTTTGGCCATCTCTTGTATTTTCTTGGCCTAGCTAAGGATGCTAGTATACATGAGGAGGGAGAAAGTGAGGAAATGGAAAGTAGGTACATAGGTAAGGACAATGTGATGGACTGAATAATGCCCCCTCCCCACAATGGTATCCACATCTTCATCCCTGAAACCTGTGACTGTTACCTTATACAGAAAAAAAGGATTTTACAGATGTAATGAAGTTAAGAATTCTGAGCTGGGGAAATTAATGTAATCACAGGTAACCTTATAAGAGGGAGATTTCACACACAGACCCAGGAGGACAACTACTCAGTGTGAGCACGGAGGCAGAGACTTAAATGATGCAGCCAGAAGCCAAGAAACGTCAGTTATCAGGAGCTGGAAAAGGCAAGGATGTGCATTTTCCCCCACGGTCCGCAGAAGAAATATATCTTGATTTCAGCCCAGTAATACTAATTTTGGACTTCTGGCCTCCAGAATTTGAGAGAATAAATTTCTGATGTTTTAAAGTCACCAACGTTGCAGTAATTTGTTCAAGCAGCCATGGAGAAACTAATGCAGAAGGTAACTTCAAGACCCCACTGTTGGGCACATTACTGAAATCACCGAAGTCTTGGGTTCAAGGAGGTGTGGAAAATAGGGTCCCAGGACTTTAAGTAAAAATTCTTTATAGGGATGCTTGAGTTCTTAAGAGAACTCTTGATCTACAGCAAGTCATAAGTGAAAATAAATAGAGCAAAAAGAGTACATCGGAGCATTTTATGGATTGTGAAAGTAAATGCTCCACTTTCCTAATATGAAATGCATATTTTATGAAGAAGGAAAAGTCTATCATATTTTTCCCTTTAAAATAAATGTTTATATATAATGTATTACCAGTCATTTTCCTCCCCAAATGGCCAGTACGGTGAATTTAGTGACCCCTGCTTTGGCGTGAATATAGTATATTTGACACATATAGACTATGCTATAAAAGTGAAGATCCTCTGTCAGCACTTGAGGTAGCTTTCCTTCAGTTATTCAAAAGACAACAGATTTTTAAAGATTAACCCAAAGATCATTTGGTGCCTAAACCCAAGAATTTTTTAAGTAGATGTGCTAAAACAGTAACTTAAATCTCAAAAAGTCACCAAAACCAAAATGATTATTGTATGATGAAATCACCCAGTTTATCACTTTTTCTAGATCATCAGAGAAAAATCTGTAGAAGCTACATCATTATAAAGGACAAAGAAGACTCTTCAGTTCCCATGATTCTTTCAGCTATTGGGCTTTTCAACAACCAAATCATTAATCTTCATAATCATCATGATGTCTGTAGACCACTTATACAGATGCAGAAATAAAGTTCTGGAGGGCCTGAAGAGATTCTAAATCAATCAGCAAATGAGAAGAACTGAGAAAACTAAGTAGAACTGCTGACTCTGTTCTCTAATCCCTTTAAAAATCAAATAGAGTGGGGCGCCTGGGTGGCTCAGTGGGTTAAAGCCTCTGTCTTCGGCTCAGGTCATGATCCCAGGGTCCTGGGATAGAGCCCTCATTGGGCTCTCTGCTCAGCAGGGAGCCTGCTTCCCTTCCTCTCTCTGCCTGCATCTCTGCCTACCTGTGATCTCTGTCTGTCAAATAAATAAATAAAATCTTTAAAAAAAAAACAAATAGAGATTGAGTTTCCCTTTTGAGGATAATATTCCAAAGACTGAATATGTAAAAGATTGGCACTTATTTCTTGCTACTTTCATATAGTCACCACAGTGCATTCATTGGACAGTGGGTTTAAAAACAGAAAGAACTCTAATTTTTAACAAAATAAGCAAATGATAATCTGATGATTAATACTATTATTGCACTGAAGAAATACATCCCAAGGCATTCAAACTATCAGGAGGCTAAAGAAACCAGTAGTTTTCCCCATGCACATACATTTGGGGAAGCATCATTAATGAGAATCTCAGTGCATTGCGCTTTTTCATTTGCTACCACTACTAGCTGTGTCCTGACCTGAGGCAGTTCAAGGTCTCAGGACTTCAGAGTTTTGCGATCTGGAATGAAGTACAATCAATATAAGTTCCACCTTCATATTCCCACGCTTCATTGTTTTATTTGCTTTAACACTATGTTCACCTTATCTTTGGAAGAACAGAATGCATATCTTTGTTGTGAACATGGTGCAAGTTTTCACAGGACCATATAACCACAATTATTATTTACTCACTTATTAACCCTCCAAAAAACCAGAAGGCAATTATTAACATTCTCATTTATCAGCACCCCACCTGTTTCTATAAGATCCCAAAGAGCGGCCATATATATATATGTGTGTGTGTGTGTGTGTGTGTGTGTGTGTATAAATCAATTTTATAAAATATATATCAAAAAATATATATATATACTTATATACTTTTTAAAAAATTTAACTAGCTCCCCTTAGCTCTATAGCACCTAGTATGTTCTTAAGGAGTAACTACTTGACATATAACTCAAGGCACAGGTGTACCGGTGGCCAGGATCAGATGGGATTGACCCATTTAGCTTTGCGAACTTTGTAATAAAATACTGAGTGCTAAAGAGATCAAATATGTAAGGATTTTTAAAAATCCTAATACAAAAGTACCTTAATTCTCTTAGCATTTTTTATAATCCTGAAAACTAATAACCTGTACCGCTCCATAACAAATACACTGTGCCATAACAAATACAGGAGGATGAGTTTAGTGTGATAGTTTGCTATGGTGGGGAAATGGTTGAGATGAATGGGGCTTTAAAAATCAAGAGTCAAGGACATTTAGGAAGATATAAGATGCACTTGAGTAGTTTTTAAAAGGACAAGGACTCGTCTCTAGTATTTTAGTCATCATGTTCCCAGGACCTGAATTAATCAAAATCCCAGGTTATCAGTTACTTAAATTTTCCAATAAACACCCCTTGATTATGCACTTAGATCTTCAAATTGGGTAGATGTATACAGCTCCTTTGTACATAGGCAAATTACATACATAAAAAAAGTAAAGGTAATATGTTTTTCTTTGAAGCTGTTCAGTGAATTAAAAAAATCCATAATGAAGAAAATCAGACTTTAAATTCTGGGTAAAAATGTCCTACATTAATGACTGTCATGATGCATCTTGGTTATAGATTACTGTATTTTTTTTTAAATAAAATTGGATCTCCATCAAGTATATAGATAGATCAGGCTTCCCATAGGGAACTTCAAGATTACCTAATCCAATGCCTCATTTTACAGATGAAGAAACAATATGTGTTTTAATAAAGCCTATTTGAAGATTTGTAGTGAGAAAAAATGGCTGTTACTTGAAGAGAAAAGCAGAAAAAGACTTAATAGGAGAAGGTTAATGAAGGAGAGGAAAAAGAAAGGAGAAGGGCTTTTTCATGGAGTAGGGCAATAAGCAGAGATTCATTCTCTAATATGCATCCAGGTCTTTGTCGGAGACTGGCTTATATATTACAAAGAGGGTAGCATCCATTAAAAAAAAAGAATTGCTTAGATTATTAATATATAAATAGTTTAGACAGGTATACCTCTCAGAATTACATGACTCCTCAAAAATAAGCATGTTCTATATTTCTAACATGATAACCATTGATTCCTTTGTATTATATATCACAACTTACTTCCCCAGCACATGCAAATTGAAAGGAAACACAATGACCATGTTCAAAATCTATTTTAAAATAAAGATTATCCCATAAAAACAGAGAAATGTGAATACTTTTTAGTGTTATAGAAAGATAAACTTTAATTTGGAAACTTGCTACTGAGGAGTATATAAACTTGTTAAAAGTGCAAACTCTGGAATCAGAGTTCCTGGGACTGAATTTTGGCTTTGTCACCTACTTGGCCTTGAGCAAGGAACAAGTTTATTCCTCTGTGACTCAGTTTTCTCACCAGTAAAATCTGGATAACAGTAGCAACTATTTAAAAGAGCTGTAGTGAGATTGGAATCATAGTTCTTTACATACACATGAACAGGGACTGGCACATACTAATTACTCAATAAATAGCTCTTACTACTATGTATACAAGGCTGTTTAACATTTTCAGGGGGTAAGGGTATTCTCATTAATGAGACTTGTTAAGTATTCTGTGTTTCAGTGTGTTGCCTTACTTAATTTATGCCAATATTCTATCTCAGTATGAATAATGAAATAGTATGAGGAAAGCCTCAGTTTAGTTTGCTTAGATGTGTTTGAGACAGGGATTATAATCCTTTTGAAAGGAATAAGCTAAAAGGCTGCATTTGGTTCTGGCTTAAAGTAACTGAGAGTTGATTCTTAAAAGGCAAAGGAGAAAATGAGGGAGCAGGGGCAGCTTAGCAGGCTGCATATATCTTCTGATGTTGTGGGAACATGAGAGAACACTCAGAAAAAAGTGAAGGTGCTGACTCTCTGATAAGCCCCACTTATATGCCTCATAGTATCTTATGCATGTCTCAAAGCAATTAATCTCTACTATGTAATTATCTGTTTACATTTTTTTCTTCGATTATATAGTGATCTACTTGAGGACAAAAATTGTTCCATTTAATTTTGTTCAATAGTTGCTTAGTAAAATATCCACTGAATGAATAACTTAACTAGTTAATTAACTAGTCAATACTATAACAGGAGAGCTAAGGCTCTCACAGGTACTCCTACTCAATGGAGGAAGGGTTGAGGTAGAAGTGACTGGCCGTTATGGATTCCTGACCTCTGTGCTAGAGACAAATGCTCTCAGTAAGCACAAAATACATTTGAAGTTTAAACTTCTGTAAGTTTTGTAAGATTTTTTAATGATAACTTTCTTCTTTAAAAATTTCACAAATATTTGAGAATCTACTATGTAGCACCTTACAAGGCATAGGAACTTGCATACATAGGAGCAACTTGCGGTACAAATACAATCAGACTGTCAAACCATGGCAAATGTCTGAAAATAAATTCAGTAAAAGAGTCTTAGATAATGTGTTGTGGTAGATCAAAGAATAAGTAACTATCTATAGCTAGAAGAATCAAGATAATTTCAGTACGGGGGCTATATTTGAGCTCAATCTTATCATAATAATTAATCTAAACTTGTGAAAATAGAACATTACGCCTTTACTCTGGAAACTGAATGAGGCACAGATACATGTGAAAGTATCTGCGAATGAATGATACAAACATTAAAAGCATTCCAAACTCAAAGTATCAATGTATATGGAAAGCTGGCTATTAGTTGATAAATATGTCTCTGTAATGGCAATCAGCCCAGTAAATGAAATAATAATAATGCCCCTTAGAAAATTCATCCATTAATGAATACATCCATTCATTCTTTCAACCTAATACAAGGACCTACTGCATATCAGATTTTGAACTCTGCTGAGTACATTGGATATCATGGTGGTTAAGACAGAATAGGCTCTCTGCCCAAGCAGTAGATTCAGACAATAAATTAATAATTACGATATGATATAGTCAATGTTACAAAGAACTGGATATTACGGGAAAACATACTTGTAAGCTATTTAGATTTTAACTCATTCCAGAAATATGGCAGAACTATATTTGGGCAAATATAAAGTGGTAGTGGTTTTTATTGACCTTGGATTTCATCTGATTTGGTGCTGCTTATCTACAGAGTAGACGGCCATATTTGGGTCTTAAACACTGTTTGCAATTCAAAATCTTGTACTTTGAACAACTATCTAATTATGGATACATCAAGCAAAAATACATCTCTTCAAGACTAAGCATGGCAGCATTTTCCCTACCTTGGTGTTTATTTTTCCCTTAAGGTTAATCTTTTATTACATCTTTTATTACAAATGACAGCAAACCTCAAGAAGATGATGGTGACAATGTATGAAACAGAAAAAAATATGCTCTCTTTTGTGAGATTATATCTACAGGCCTACGAAAAGTAACATCTTGTTTGGACTGTTAAATTGAACAAACACAACACAGGAGTCAGAGGAAGCAATTATAGGCAATACCAATTCTAACTACATAAACTTTATCAAAGATTTGAGTTGGTCTCTTTGTTTGTGATTCTTCTTCAAATCCAAGTTATAACCTATACCTTTTAACAAAAATTTCCCCTCAAATTATCATCCATACAATGGGTCTGTATTAGGAATCAAAACTCAAGATTTATTAAAGCAGACAACATGTGGTCCTTCTTCATTTCAACCTTAGGGAGGAAGAAAACTGCCCTTTTTCTTTTTTCTTTTTTTTTTGGCACAAAAAAGTATACTTAACTAGACCTGCCATGGGTTGGGGGACTAACAGGGTAAAATACTAAATGACTGAATATGTAGGGCATTTATCTCACTGGATTTCATCTAGTTCAACATCATGGCTTTGTAGTCTAAGCACTAGATGAAAAGCATCAATAAGCTGGGCAAATAATGTTTTATGTGAATAGCATAGAAAAGAATGAATAGAAGTACAACACTTCACCATTGGACAGAATATAATTAAATATGATTATTTTTAAAAAAGGGAAGAACAACAGCAGCCAGCCCTCTGCCCCAACATTGAAAGAAATGTGGTCAGTTCAAGTGGTCTTAAATATGGTGAAAATATCCATAGGATCTCATGGGATGAGGGAGCAAAAAAGTCTCACTCATATTTGTTGGGCTCGGGGTCGATGTGCTGTGTGGCTGTCATTTAACTGCTCTGTATTTAAATTTTCTGATCAATCTTATAAATTATGTATTCATGTTTGTATTTTAGAAGTTCATAATTTTTTGGATTAACTTGTGGAGCTATTGTAAAGGGTGAACAAATCATGCTGCAAGAATGAGAATGTGAATAAATGCCAATTCTTCCCCAAACTCTTCCAACTTCAAGATTTTATAGTACTGTCTTACTTTAAAGGCATAATAATTTTGACTTTGAGTGCCTTCAGTATATTTCTGATAAAAAGTAAAATCTATAAATCCTATCTATACTTTATATGTTCTGGTAATTAATTGGATAGATGAATGCAACTGTAGCATCAATACTTGTATCTGCCTTACAGATTATTGTTGTCTTAATTTTATCAGGATAATTTAGATTTCACTGCATTTTCACAGCCCCTGTCATTACAAAAAAATAAGTTTTCTGTTGAAAAGGCATTTGAGTGGTATGATACAGGCAGAGAGAAGTTCAGCTTAGCCTTACAGAGAAACAAGAAAAAAGTAAATACAACATACAGATAGTTTCCCTACTGCAGGGAATCTCCATATGTTTTAATTCTGTGTTTCTATACTAATATTTGGTACCTTAAGCTAATAATCTAAATTCATACTTCAAATGAATTGGTGTTGGATTTGTGAACTGTGGTTGTTATAATGTTTTATTATTATGTTGTTGTTTTGGTATTGCTATTACTATTATTATTGAAACTCCTATGGCTAGTCACATGACCTTCCCAAGAAGCTTCTAGGCTCCTTGTCAGTTTTCATAGACGGTAGTAAAAACAGATGGCCTCCAGCATACACAGAATCTTTTCAACACAAACCAAAAGAAGTAAATTTCTTGCCCTTACTTAAAGCAAAAATATCAAGAACTTATTTTCACACATTCATTTAGTCTCAACTGCATATTTAAAAAAATTAAAAAGAAGGCACTTGGGTGGCTCAGTCTATTAAACGTCTGCCTTTGGCTCAGGTCATGATCCCAGGGTCCTGGAATGGAGCCCCAGGTCAGGCTCCCTGTTCAGCGGTGAGCCTGATTTTCCCTCTCCCTCTGCTTCCCTGTTCCTGCTCTCTCTATCTCAAATAAATAAATAAAATCTTTAAAAAAATTAAAAAGTCTATTTACAATACTTGAGGTTAAATGTCACATAATTTGTCAATCATTGAAGGCGTAACTGAGCACTTCTGTAATAATCAAAATAACAGAAAATTAACAATTCTGGAAGACTTATTAGAAACTTATAGTTGAAGTAAATTTCTGGTGTCTGGTTCCTGACTGAGTTAAAAATCTAAAAAATGGTGCTATTATGCAAATTTTTTGATGGTCCTAAATAAGGTTGGTCCTGCCAAAGCTGCTAAGTGTTCAAAAAGCTTCACTTACTTTAAATTCAATTTTGTATTTTCCCCAAATACTACAGTTTATTTTCCTAGGTAAAATGAATCAACAAATCAATTAATGCTATTTTGTATATACTTCCTAATGGCTCTTCCAAGGCAACATTTTTAATTTTGAGAGGGGCTTTTTTAATATAAAAAACTTTTATTTGAAATTATTGAAAACTATCCCTCCTCCCATAAACATACAAAAGATAAAGTTTAAAAAAATTACGAACAATTCCACCACTTAAAAATAAATTTTAACAAGAAGCAGAAGAATCTCACTCTGTACCTTCAATCTTTCTCAATCACCACTTAAGATAACCAGTTTGGAATACACTCTTCCTGTATCTTTCAGACAGTTGTATTTCACTCTGCATCAAGGCTAAGATAAGAAAATTACCTATATTAACCTGCAACTTCCTATTTAAACTTAAAATACATTATGCAAATCTCTTCAGAGCAGTATATATGGATCTATTTTATGCTTGATAATAGTTTGATATAGTTTAATATAACAATGTTTTCTGTATTTATCTTTTGACAGAAATCAAGTATGCTTTGAAATGTTTGCTATTATGAATAAAGCTGCAATGAAAACTGTTATGTATGTGCAAGTATTTCTTAAGGAAAGATTATTACAAGTGGATTACTGGGTCTTAAGACATATTCCTTTGAGAAACTTTTTTTTGACAGTGAATTCTTTAAACATTTAAAACACCAAGCAATTTTGCTAATAAAATAATGACCATTATTTAGTACCTAACATTCTAGGCATTGTGACATGCCCTTTAAGTGCATTAATACATTTCAGTATGTGAAGTTTATTATATATAGAAATTCTACTAGTTGAATTCTGAAGGACCTCAACTGTCACACTTTGGACTTGGATTGCTCCTCTCTAAGCAATGAGGAGTCTGAAAATTTCTGAGTAAAAGATTGGTTCATTTTCTTAACTCAGAATTGATCACTTCTACGAAGGAAAAAGAGGAAAGAGACCCCTCTAGCTGGAGGAGACATATTAAATAGTATCTGGTGAGCCTGGGACTAGAAAATAAAGACCAACCTTTGCAAAGGGCTAACATGAAAAAGGCTTAACACAGATCCAACTTCTTCTGTATTGAAATCTAAAGCAAAACGGAAGCCTTAGCAGGAAAAAGAATATCCCTTCAAGTATTATCTGTCAGATAGACAATGGGAAGTTGCTTAGAGCAAGAGAAGATTCAGAACATGCTTTCTCATCCTGCCTGTTGTTTCCAATGGCCCCCAGATGGTCACTATTAAATTGAAGAAGGTGGGGATGGGGAGAGCACAGGGTCTGTTTAAAAAGAAACACAGAGCTTTCAGGCTTAAAAACTATGCTTACTTGAGAGTTTCTGCTGTGGTTACTCACATACAGAAGTTACCTGAAACAAAGGACCAGACCAACTACGTTTTTGAAGAAACTGTATTGCCAAAGATAGAAAAATAAGGGGAAAAAAAAGAGATATAGCATAACGGGAGCAGGCTTCTTCCAGCAGGGTGGTGATGCTCACCAGAGGTGGGGAGAAAAATTAAGATCTTTTACTAAATCAAGATCTCTTACTAAATTTAAGATACCTAGTGGGCCATCTAATTGAAGACAGCAAGTAAATGGTTGCTTTTATGTCTGGAGCCCAGGTGATAGGTTAAGGTCAGACCTAAGATAAATATCCGGTATCATCACCATATAAAGAGTATTTAAAGCTACTAAACTGGATGAGTTCATCTGGGTGTATAATGGAGAAGAGGAGATCTAACACAAGAGATTGACAAATCAGTAAGGTAGGAAGGAAATCAGAGAGTGTGAAGGGATAGAAGCCAAGGATAGATATTATTACACACACACACACACACACACACACACACAACCTACACACAAAAGTATTAGATCATTTTGAAATGCTTCTGACAGGTTGAATAATATGAGAATAGGCCTCTATATCAGGGTACAGGCAATGTCCTCCAGCAAGAAATAAGAAGCAAATTAGTTAATTATGCTACATGATGTTATAAAGTAAATATTTGTTAAGAACAATAAAAATGTTGCCTTTCTTGTCATCAATGGTAGCTAGATGTAAGCCCTGGAAAGACACAATGCTAGTTTTTAATTTTTAACCTGGAGAGAATTTTATGGACAAGGAGATAATTTGGAGAGGGGAAATACCTTGCCCCAGCAACTAAACCACAAAGTGGCAGAACTGGAGCTGTGATGCAGGTCTTCTAATTCCCAGAACAGGGCTCTTCTCTCTAAAAGAAAGTGTGTGCTCTTTAACATAAATATGTTTTCATTTTTTCCAAAATGTTATTTTAAAGTAGAGACTAAGACCCATTCGACACCTGATATGCTGATCTCGAAGAATTTTATTTCAGGAACCACATTCTCAAATATAATTTGCCTCAACATCAGAAGTACAAACAGAACTATAATTTGCTTTTTTTCCCCCCCAGATTGCCCTTTCCTGTTGTATCACATATTATTCACCTAACTGGCCAAGATATAGCAAAAATTAAAAAAAAATGTACTGAATGAGTACAGTAATTTTCTGATACCTTTATAGTTAGCATTTATGTGGGTACATACACTATTTTAAGCTATGTTAGAATTTAGATGTAAAGAGACAATTTTTTTAGATCTTTAAGAAAAAAATTCTTGAAAAATTAAATGAATGCACTATCATAGGGAAAAATAGCAATTCTGAGAAGAGTAGGGGGAAAGTAACAGTATCAGAAATCTAAAAATAATAGACCTCACTTTCCTGTGAGAAAAAAGTACACAGGAATAGAATATCTCTAAAAATAGGAGTCAGGAAGGATTATGGCTCCGGAATCACATTATCATCTATAGCTTTAAAATATGTAGTCAAAATAAAAAAGTATTTCCACTCCACATCTATTACAATGACTAAGATAATAAAAATACTGATAATACCAAGTGTTGTCAAGGTTGTGGAGCAACTGGAACTCTTACCCATTTCTGATGGGAATATAAAATGATATAGCCACTTAGTAAAACAGTCTGGCAGTTTCCTACAAAATATACATATATCATCTGACCTAACAAACTGACTCCTGGGTATTTACCTTAGAGAGTGAAAATTCATTATTGCACAAAATCCTGTACACAAATGTTTATAGCAATTCTATAATAATTGTCCTCCAATGAAAAAAAATAATAAACAACTAAATGTTTTTCAGTGGGTGAATGAATAAGCAGTCTGGTACAACCATACAAGGGAATGCTACTCATCAGTAAAAAGAAACAAATCATTAATATGTGCAACAATATGGATGAATCTTAAATGCAATATGCTGAGTGAAAGAATCCAGTCTCAAAAGGTTACATGCTATATGACTCCATTCATGTGAATGACAGTTCTCAGAAACACAAAACTATAGTGGATAAAAGAGGGATCACTGGTTGCAGGAGTTGGTGGTTGGGGGAGAGATAACAATCATAAAGAAGTTCTCTGGAGTAATGCAACAGCTCTATATCCTGACAGTGGTGGCAGCTGTAACATTTACACATGTAAATTTATACATGTAATAAAATTCATAGAATTGTAAAGCAAGAAATTTATAAAAATTAACAAAAATGTTCAACATTTTCAGGAGAAAACAAAAGGAAGCAACTGGCTTACATACTGGATTACTGGAAAATAAGGAATATTTAAAAAATACAGACTTATACAAAGCCATGGCTTGTCCTACCAAGAAAATAATTTGGTAAGAAATAGTATTGCTGGTGAAAAAGAAACCTGCAGCTCTCCCTCTCCCATCAGTTAACAAAAATGGGAATTCCAGTACAGCTACAAGCATTTAATAATAATCCTATTTATTTAGAATTTAGTCTCTGTAGTTTATTAGTCATTACTGTTTATGAATCAAGGATACTATCAGCACTTGAATATCATACATATGACAGCCCTCAATGGCAAAGTAAATGCTATTACTTAAACTAATAAAGTATTATATTTTGTAAACCCTAATGAATCTGTGAATAGACTACTCATTTTTAAAAATATTTTATTTATTTAGTTGAGAGAAAGAGGGAGAGAGAGAGCATGAGAAGGGGGATAGTCAAAAAGAGAAGCAGACCCCCAGCTGAGCAGGGAGCCCAATGTGGGGCTCGATCCTGTCCTGAGCTCAAGGCAGACGCTTAACTAACTGAGCCACCCAGGTGCCCCTGGACTACTCATTTTAATTGTGTCTCTGAATCCGGTAACTACAATCCATTTTTACTGAAATATCACGAAAGTTTTAAAATGTACATTCCTTTGTTTGTTTGTTTTTATTCCTTTTATTTTATTTAGTGGTAACATATATAACATAAAATTTACCATTTTAACCATTTTTAGGTATACAGTTCAGTGCACTAAGTACATCTACATTGTGCAACCATCACCACCATCCATCCCCAGAATGTTCTAATCTCTCAAAATAAAACTCTGTACCCATTAAATAATAACTACCCACTCTTCTCTCCTTCCAGTCCCTGATGACTACTTTCTTTGTGTATGAATTTGACTATTCCAGGTACTTCATATAAATGGAATCATCCAGTATTGGCCTTTTTGTGTCTGGCTTCTTTCACTCAGCATAATGTCTTCAAGGTTTATCCATGTTGTAGCATGTGTCAGAATGTCATTCCTTTTAAAGGCTGAATACTATTCTGTTGTACTATTCTGTTGTATTTATATGCCACATTGTGTTTATCCATTCACCTGCCAATGGTCACTTGAGTTGTTTCCACCTTCTAAAGATCAAATGTATATCCCTTTGACATTGTAGTTAGCCATCATTTCTCCCCCATAAATCAGACTCAAGGCATATTCTGATACCCTTTAGCAATGCAAGGCATTTCATTTACAATAGTCAGTTTTAAAGAGAACTTTGAAAATTTGGTCAGCTATGCTTAGTTTCTAACTAATTATTATGGTAATAGCAATTCTATGTTTATCAAATATTTGTTCAAGTTTGGTCATTAGCTTAATGTTTGTGTGATATGCATGTCTGTAAGATGCATACAGCTGTATTATGCATAATGTTAAAGCTTTATTATTGTCTGGCTAGGAAGGTGGTCATTATCTAAGAAAATGATTTTCTAGAGTGAAGCAGCAGGTTAAATCAAACCTGAATTGGAAAATTTTGAGATGAAATAAGAGTTTCGTCCTTTTAAGGTTGTAACTTGCCGCTAAACTTTATCTTTGACAAACGAAAACAGAATATCTGGGATGGGGCCAATGCATTGTTTTTCTTTTGTGTTTCATTTTTTGCTGTTTTTTGTGTGTGCATTTTTTTGTTGTTGTTTTTACTTTATAGATGATTTTAATATGCAGCCAGGATTAGGAATCTCTGAGCTAAAGAAAGAGATTCCAAGCTAGGAAGAGCTAAGAGTAATCAAGTAAAAGCACCTGTAAAAAGTAGTTGGGGCCTGGAGCATCAAAATGAAGGGAAGAGAAATTCAGAATTGTAAATGGCAGAAGAATCACTCAAACAGGGAGAAATTAAGTAGCCTCTTAGGTAAAAACAGAAGAGCAAGAGAGGTGTCAATTATAATTATAATTAACACCTAGGTTCTAAAGAGCTCCAGGACCTAACCTAGAAATTAAGCAATGAAAATGGTCTGAGAAAGTCATAAGGTGAGAACAAGATAAATAGATAAATATTTAGAAGAACAGGAGATTATAGAGTTTTGGAAATACCAACTTTCTTGATTTTATGTAGTTTTTATTCCATGTAAATATTTGTAGTAACTGAACTTTATAGGTGTCACATGAAGTAATTTATCATCTAAATACACATTACATTTCTAATCAAAAGCATAGTTGGAATATATCCATCAACCTAGCTTACTTCTTTGGGCTTCTCATAGGTGAAGTGATCAGAGTCCTGTTTGTGCTACACTAATCCATTACCGATAACTAGAAAATGAGTCATCTCCCTCACAACCTTCTTCCCCCAATTATTCCACCAGAGCTGAAGGACTGCTTGAGCATTAAAAATGACCAGAACATTACACCACAATAGCAGTCTATAAAAAACTCTCAGCAACAATATTATGTCACTCAAACTTGAGGTGAAAGCTCTTCATTATAGGAGGTACCAATATTAAAATTAACATTGATCAAAAGCAAAGAAACAAAATGACAAATAAGGAAGGATATCCCAAGAGCACTTTTCCTTTTCTTGTGTGTGTGTGTGTGTGTGTGTGTGTGTGTGTGTGAGAGAGAGAGAGAGAGAGAGAGAGAGAGAGAGACATTTTGGAAAATTTAAAGAATGGAAAAGAAATGAATAATGACCCTTCAGAAATGAACACTAACATATGTTTTATGTCTTGATTTTTTTTTCCACTTAAACATTATATAAGCATTTCTTAGCTCTTTAAAATCTCTTCATAAACACTATGTTTTTCTAATCACACCTCTGTTATCTGATATCTTTCTAGCTACAGTTACTGTTCTCACCAGACTATTGGGGCACAGGGAGGAGTCACATAACAGATAAGAATTCATATTCTTTGTGTAAACCCCCTAAACTGGAGGCATAGGGTAGAGAAGGGGACCTACCCCTTGGGGCAAGCTTTCCATGACCAGCTGCTCATTGACTTCTTCAGTTCCCTGAAGTTAGGAGCAATAAATATAATTGTGAGCATATTCTAGAGATCTCCTCACACCTGTAAATGGTTTACTCTGAGTCAGCACTCTCTAAATGAAAGGAGAAGACAGCTGGCTGGCTGGAAGTGCCAAGCAGAGCCAGCCCACCCAGGGTAGGACCCATGAGGGACTGGGAAAGATTTGTGAAAATGTAAAGAAATAGCTGGAGTGTCAAAATACATTTTATTTTACTTTTTCATGCTTCCTAATCTCCTAGCCAATCACCTTCTTCCACTCTCCACCCACTCTCATTTTCATTTGGGAGGAGGGACTCTCTCTCTCTGTCTAGCTATCTGCCTCTCTGTCTCTCTCTCTCTTTTTCCCCCTCCCTTCATTCCTCTCTCCCTCTCTTTCTCTCCATTCCTCCCTCTCTCCTTTTTCATAAAGTCTCTGTCATAACTGGCTCCAACATGAAGTAAAATATGCCTTTGTATCACTACTCATGGTTATCATATTACAACTTTCCTGTGTTTTAAATTAAGCTCATGGTGCTTCTGTTCTCTATCTGTAAAAGGTCAGACATTGTCAGGACTACTCTGTGATGGGATGTAGAATGTACTGACTTGGGGAGCCTGGGTGGCCTAGTGGGTTAAGCCTCTTCCTTCAGCTCAGGTCATGATCCCAGGATCCTGGGATTGAGACCCTGCAAGGGCTCTCTGCTCATCAAGGTGCCTGCTTCCCTCTCTCCCTCTGCCTGCCTCTCTGCCTACTTGTGATCTCTCTTTCTCTGTCAAATAAATAAATAAAATTAAAAAAAAAAAAAGAAAGAAAGAATGTACTAACTCTGGGAAACATGGTCTCTCATACTGTACAGCCCTCTCCTGCCTTGTTCCAGTTCAGATATACTGTCTAACTCATATGCTCAGGCCGATTTTAGTACATTCTAAATGGGGCCTTTGGTGCATATCTTCAACCTAAGGCATCAGGGTCTGCCCCTCTGATTACTTAAAACTCCTGTGAAGGGACGTCTGGGTGGCTCAATTTGTTAAGCCGTTGCCTTTGGCTCAGGTTATGATCCCAGGGTTCTGGGATCAAGTCCCACATCAGGCTCCTTGCTTCATCGGGGAGACTGCTTCTCTCTCTGCTTCTGCCTCTGCCTACCACTCTGCCTGGTTGTGCTCGCTCTCTCTCTGACAAATAAATGAATAAAATCTTAAAAACAAAACAAACTCTTGTAAAGTTTCTGTTGGGAATATAGTCCTGAAACCTTATCTTGCAGAAGTATTTTTCTTTTCTCTCTCTATTCTTTTCTTCCTTCCTTCTTTCCTTCCCCCCCACCCGTCCCTCCTCTTTCTGTCTCTCTCCCATTCATTCATTCATTCTTGTCCTCCTCAGTGAGTGAAGGAAGCTTGAAAATCTAGTGAGATTATCATCAGAAAGGGAAGAAAAAGACAAACCAAGAAGGAGTTGGAAGGTGAGCGGAAAAGTTAATTAACCTGGGCCAAGGAGGATTAGTGAGAGCTCTTGACAAGGAGAGAGAGGCAGCAGAAACTTCAGGGAAGCTATTATAAGAGATATATTGTGGATGACAGAAATAGCCAAAAAACAAAAACAAAAACAACCAAATCCCAAAAAAAGCTTTTTGGTGAATTTGTAGGTTATATATACAGAGAAACTATACTAAAGACTCAAATTACTTCTAACAACTTTTGCTTGCTCAACTATTAGTTCTTTGTATATGACTCCATGTATGAACCTACATCATGAAAGAGCTCAGCTACATACACACACACACATGCACGCACACACACGCATCATACTTATTAACAAGAACTAGTAGCATCATAGAGCTCAGGAAATATTTTTGAGTAAATGAGCCACTCTATTTAGAGTATGTGCTTTGTATTATGGAGGTTGAGGTAATACAATGAAATTTAAAGTTCTGCATGGTGATTATTTTTCTCAGGCTGATTTTCCAAGAAACAAAAGGTAGCAATTTAAAAAATAATTTTATATATTCATTTTCAAACTTATAGATATTCACTATAACTAATGAAACAATAAAAATGTTTAAAGAAAAAATTAATAATCTTCCATCAATCCTTTTTTATTCTCAACCCTGTGAGATGACCATTGTGAAGAATATGGTCATAGAACATGCACAACAAATTTATTCATAAATATTCATTACCCTGAAAATTTGTTCTTTTCACTTAATAAATTATGATCATCCTCCAGATCAATAGCAATAGATATAATTCATTCTTTTTCAAATAGCTGTATAATCTTCAATAACACCTGTCCATATCATATGGTATATATGTAGTCAAATTAATAAATTCAATATCTTTTTTAAAAAAATGTTTATTAAAATTTTACTAAATTTTCACACAAGATACTCAACTAACACTGAATATCCAGTGCCAGTTTTAATAAATGAGAAAACTAGTAAATTACTCATGGTTCCTTACCTCAAGAAATTCATTCTCTAATAAGGAAAGATAAAACAGTTAATTTTTCTTTTTAATTTAAGAGAAACTGCTCAGAGAATTTACAGTAAAAAGTGCCTTTAAAATAAATCTTTAGGGTCACCTGGGCGGCTCAGTGGGTTAAATATCTGCCTCTGGCTCAGGCATGATCCCAAGGTCCTGGGATTGAGTCCCACATTGTGCTCCTTGCTCAGCAGGGAAGCCTACTTCTCCCTTTGCCTGCCACACCTCCCCCTCGCTTGTGCTCTCTTGCACTCTCTCTGACAAATAAATAAGTTAATAAACCTTTAAAAAATAAAATAAAATAAAATAAATCTTTAAAAAGAATAACTAAAAAATAACGATAAAAAATTTTTTTAAATAAAAAGAGTAACATATTACTGGCAATTCATTGTTAGTCATTTCTTCCAATGTATGAAGAGTGCTTAGCAGCAAAAGAGTACCTCCCTATATGGCAACTCAAAAAACAAACTAATTTCTAAGCAGGAAGACCTCAGATAAAGCACATTACTCTGGAGACCTCAAAGTGATTTATAATTCTGCTAATACGTTTACTGTAATAGTACTACATGATATTTATGAACTTCCGTTATTCCATAGAGCTCTAAATACTTCATATATATCATTTGGCTTCTTTGAATAATGTCTGCACAGATCGAGAAAAGTGTCCCCTACAGAAAAGGAAAATGATCTTAAAGACAAAACTATTTGACAATGCCTGGATCAAGTCTCCAGATAGCCCCATGCTCTTCCCTTTCCATTACACTTGGGCCTCCCTCGTGGTAACTGCAATGATAATGTGGATAGTATGATGTAATCAATCAGAAAGTCTCATGAAGCATGAGAAAGTCAGTATTTATTAAAAAACAAGGGTTTTTCAAAAAACAAACTATTTCTTTATCTGCTAAAAGCACTCACGAACAAAGCTGCACTGACAAGTTTTCTGGGCGAATCCAAGTTAACCTACAGAGCAGGTAGGCTAGTCAGCCCCTCCCACTTTCCAGTGGTGCAAGAAGATCAGATAGACAGAGCATGAAATGTATAACCTGGGTTTTTAGCTGTTCCTGACAGCTCTAGTCCAGAAAAGAAAACAGAATTCTGATAGTAACAACACCAGCAATGGTAACAATGTTAGACATATATTGATTATTTAATAAAGTCCTATAAGATTCAAGTAAGTTAAGCAAGGAATAGTTCAGTAAAATTGTAGCAAAGGTTAAGCGAATTTCATATGGTCAAGTGCAATTGCAAAAAAGTAAATGACTGTCAAGAATCTTAATCTTCGAGTCCTTATGACCATCATCATGAACAAACTTATTTTCCTATATCTTTGAGGACATTTTATTGTAGGAGGTTTATAACTCTGAGAATCTGATACTAACCATTAGATTGAGTTCATTCTGTATTCAATTTCTCATGACCTCCAGAAAGAATGTCGGTTTAGCATGGCCTCTTCCCTTCTCCACTTGACTCAAAGAATAGTGCTTTCACATTGCCATTTGGGATATGTGAAGGGGTGCATTTAGAGCCAATGTGCTGCAACCTGAAGTGGAAAACTCTTTGTGCCTAATTCCCTGGAAATTTACTGTTTCAGAGTCACAAGTCTCCTGATTGCTTCTCACCAGTCTTGAAGAGATTAGATAAGCTTCCTTCCTCTTACAAAAGCTTCTCTTCATTCAAAAGTCCTTTGAGAACAAAACATTGAACCAGAATTGGATTTTTAACAAAGTATTATAAGATGGTTGAAAATATTTTTTTTTTCTCCTGATGAGACCCAGCAGTTCAAAGGATATATTAATGTACTTTCTGATTTAGGGCTACTAGCAACATACTGCAAAGTACAAGGATGGGCCAAAGAGCAAAGTCCTTTCTGCAAAGTAGGAAAGATGGTTTTCATGGAGTTATTTTAAAAGACTTGAGTGGACCCTTTCACATAGGAAGACTTAGAAGTCAAACTCAAGAAACAGAGAGGATAAAGTAACAGCTGCAGAATCCTAACAGGTAAGCATCACTTCTAATTACCATAAATTTGTTATGTATATTGGTGCCATTCCATAGTGACAATTGGTTTTAGAATGATTGTTTAAGTGTACTATCTAATAACAGAAACTGACCTTCTCAGAAATGAAGGTGTATGTGTGCAGTGCCACTAAAGTTGACACATAGAAGGAAATTCAGGATCATGTCTGAGTGGGAGCTGCCATTAAAAAAACTGTTTCCAATCTCTTCCTCCTCCCCTTTTTCCCCTTCCCTCCTACCTCCCAACTTGTCCTCCCTCCCTCTCCCTCTCTCTTGCTTTTATCAAGAGTTCACTTCTCATGTAGTCCTCACTGGTCATTAGAAAACAATCTAACAATTCATAAGTATGTTTGGACTTTCAGTTTTGCACTTTTTCTAGAAGAAGTTAACAATGAGCTCTTTCATTGACCTGTATCTCTAATCAGGCTTCTAAGTCTTCAAATACATTAGTTTTGAGAAGGAAAATGTAAAACTTCTTCCTTTGTATTGGCCTCATAAATACAAAGGTGTATTCAAGTATGATATAGGCTAGTAGTACCGTTATCTGTGATATGATTGGGGTCTTGGGCGCAGACACAGAGTGAACAAGATAACGTAGAGATGAAAGAGTAACGTCACAGATTTGACCTATCTGCCTAGTTCCTCATTTCTCAAAGAAGGAAACATAGATGGGGCATTGTATTTATTTCCAGATAAGGTAATATAACTTAATTATAAAATCACCTTCTCAACACACTCTCTTACTTCTTGGGAAGTCAATGAGAGCTACATTACAATTCTCCTTTGCCAGATAAGGATCTGAGTATGAGGACCATAGAAGATCAACCAACATCCATGAGAAGAGCAAGCAGACTTGGAGGTTGATGGAACAATGGAAAGAACACCTGGGATCAGAAAGATGTGTGTTAGAATTCTGGCTCAGGCTTTTACAAAGATGTGTGGGACAATTTCATCTCATTGAAACTTGGTTTTATAAATTTTAAACTGAGGATTAGAACATTGATCTTGAGGTACTGTTGACAGAATTAAATGAGAAGAACTTTATGCAGAGAGGGCACCTGCTAAATCTTCCTTTTCTTCCTAACTTTTATTTCAAAAGTTTGGACTATTAGAGAACTAATGACCTATGTGACCACATGAGCTAAGGCGATAACAAAAATGCAACAGATGAAACACCAAGCAGCAGATAGTACAGAGTTTGAATCAGTTAGGCCTGGCATCAGTACAAATTCACTTACTGGCTTTGCAATCTTGGATGTTACTTAATCTTTCTGGAGCTCAGTATTCTCATTATAAAATGGAAACGATTCCTACTTTGCAGAGTGGTTGCTGAGTGTGGTAGCAAGGATTAAAGACAACTTTCACAAAGCATCTGGTACATTAAGTAAACAGATTGTGAGTAATACATATTGTTCAGATTTTTATTAATTAAAGCTTGTCTGTAGACTTATCTCCTGTACTTAATATTCTTTTTTCTACCCAAGACCTTAAAAGGTTTATGGTAGGGGTGTTGATCACTGATTAGCTGGTCTCGTTGTGTTAATCTACCTCCTAAGAATTAAGGCTATATTTCCAGCCCTGACATTAACTATTTAACTGTATGTCTGAAATAAGAATTCTAGGCCCGAATTTTGTTCATCTCTAAAATGAGGAGGCTGGAATAAATAATTCCTAAGTTTCCCTGTCACTATAATATTTTATGATTCTAGTGTGTTTTTACTGAGTTATAGCAGATAAATCCTCATACCTTTAGAGTTTAACCTACTTCTCTATGGTTTAATTTTCACATTCCCTCTACTGTATTTCTTTTTCCTTTTTTCTTCTCTCTCTCTCTCTTTTTTTTTTTTCTTTGATGAAAGGGGATAATTTCTATCATTTTGCAAACAAACCAATATCTCCTTTCTGACTTAGTGGTAATTCCATGATATTAATGCATCATACTTTAAATTAATCTGGATTGTTTTTAATCCTGAAATTCAGTAATAATGAAGAGAGTAATAATGAGGATAATGATGATTCATTTGGAGGCTTTCTGTGCCTCCAGGCCCCTGGTCATTGCACATGATAAAATACACCACAATTAAAAATCAGATCAATGTTTAACATGTTAAAAATACATCCTAGGAGTAAAACACATTTTTGGTATTCATTCCTACATTGAGCAATGAGCACTTAAAAATAAACAAAAATAAGAGATTCATTAACCAACAACAGAATCTTAATAATTATTAACTAGAAAGGAAATAAAATTAACTTGACCTTATCTTAGAAGGTTGTTGGGAATCTGCTTTGGTTTATGCAGATGGGAAATATGTTGTGAACTATTAGACCTCAGTTTCAGAAATCCAAACCTCCCTCAAACTTAGAAGTGAACCTTTGGCAAAGATTTAAAGTAAATGTGTAGTTGCTCTGAGCTTGTATATACTATTTAACTTTGAATTATTTTCATCTTTTTCTATTCAATTAATATATATATATATATATAAAATATTATACACACAAACACACACACACACAGACACACACACACACACCTATTATGTGTTTTTCCAATGATTCAAAATAAAATCCAATTCATCACCCTGCTACTCCTCTGACATCACTTCCAATTAGTCCCCTCCTTTTTTTACTTTCCTCTAGCCACTCTGGAATCCTTTTATTTCCTTGAATACACAAAGCTTGTCTTTGCCTCAGAGCACTGTCCCTGCTATTTTGGTCTGGAGCTTTCTCTTCCTTACATGTTCCTATCCCCACCCCAAATTCTTCACCTGCCTGATTCTTCCTATCAACTTAAATTACACTTTCTGTGATAATTCTTTCCTCACTACTTGGTGGATAGTATAATAGATTTTCCCCATGCATTACTGTCTTGCATATCTATTAGCAAATTATAATTTGTAATTTTGTAATTATTTGTTTACTTATTTAATGTCTGATTCCCTTAGGACACTGTAAGTTCCATGAGAGCCTGAGGGATCATTTCTATATTCCCCAGATTAACCATGGATGGGTAATGATCAGTGATTCTACTGTGGTAGGTTTTGTAGAGTTTAGAAATGTTAGTTAAATATGGACTCGATCCCCAAAGAATTTATTATCTAGTAAAGAGATAAAGTCTGCACATAAGTATCATTAAAAATATAGAAAGTAATTCAAGTCTCAAAAAAAGTGTAGATAAATGCTACATTAGTTTCTCAGGCTATTGTGACAAATTACCAAAAACTTGTTGACTTAACAGAAATATATTCTCTCACAATTTTGAATGATAGAAGTCCAAAATCAAATTGTCAGCAGAGCCAGTATAGGTAAGAAGTGGGTTTGGTAAGCAGGGGAGCGTGGATTATTTCTGGCTAGGTCAAAGAGGGAAGGTTTCATGGAATTAATAGCATTTAAAATAGACCTGGAAGGATGGGTTAGATTTGCATATGGAAAAACAGAATAACAGAATTCCAGATGGCAGGAACAATATTAATAAGGGAGGCTGGTGGTGGTGGTGAGGAAATTTGGCCTGAGTGTTTGGTATATTAAACCATAAGAATGAGTCAGAAATGAGGTTAGAATTAGATTTTAGATGGTCATAAATACTGGCTAGAAATCGGTAATTAATCTAGAATTACTAAAGTTTTGTCTGAACAAAGTGATATAATCTTAGGACTCCTGCTTCAGGAAACCTAATGAGGCAGCAGTGTTTAGGACGAACTGGTCTCCCTTCCCCCTGTCTCCCTCAATTAGGAGATTATTGCAAGCAAGTGGACATGAAAACCTAAGATAAAGGTACCAAGGAAGGAGATGAACAAGACCTGGCCACTTATTGGACACCTGGGGGGCGGGGGGAAAGCAAGAATGATATATTTTGAGTTGGGATCACCTGGACAATTGAGATGAAGAAAATTAGTATAGTCAAAAGAAGGATGATTAATTTTCACTAGGAGGATAAATTCAATTTTGATGTACTGACTTGGAAAAAACTAGTGTGATAGCTATTTGAAGATTTAAATAAGAACATTAGAAATACAAGACTGGAATTTGGGAGAGATATCAGGACTAGAGATATAAATGTGTGAGTTATCAGTAGTGTAATAACTGAAGTCATACAACTTTGGAAAGCTGTGTCAGATGATGGGAAAGTTTATGTATATGGAGTGACACACCTATTCACATTCTATCTTTTACATTCACCTGTTCTATGACCTGGGGCAAGCCGCTTAATCCCTCCACAAAGAGGGAGAAAATGATATTATCCCTGAGTTGGGATTATGTGAGTTGAGTATTTAAAAGACCAATCTTCTTGATATATGCTTTCATATTTTGGTGGCACAATTCCCAGTAAGAAATATATTTATTTTGCAATCCATTATCTTAAAAATATGTAACACACTCTTTTTATGAATTTCTCCCTTTGATACTATTTCATTAAAAGCATATTGACTGTGATCCTTTAAACTGATTCCATGACCTATGAATGGTTCTCAACCCACACTTTGGAAAACACTGGCTCCAACTAGCATCCTATCCTCAGATCACACAATTACTATTCACTGTTCCCTCAACTTTCATTTTCATTACTCCCTCTACTTGGGCTACTGGTAAGTATCAGATAATTTTGTGATGGTCCAAAGGAAATGATAAGTATTTGTTTACTCTACTGTACCCATTCAACATACCGTCTTTAAGGAAGATGTATTTATTGCCCAAACAGATTATGAACTCCTTGACGATAGTAAGTATGCGTTATTTACCCTGGTAAAAAGATTGTTCATAAGAGGCACAGAATAAGTTTTAATGTATTGTTAAAGAGAAAAGAGTTCTGAGGAGATAATCTTGTTGGGCACCTACATCCAAGTCTGTGTGCTGGCATCCTCATGCTTCAATTCTTCCTTCTCTATATGCTAAAGCTTCCATGGAATTTTTTAAGGCAGAACACCATCTCCTCATCTAGGCACAAAGACATAACCACTAATATTTTGTACATAGAAACTTGAGCTTCTTCACAGTGGGGATGGGAATGTTGGGAGGGTATAAAATAAATTTGAGGAAGAAACTAAGATATATCCAGGACTTAGCTCTGGATAAAATAATAGAAAAGTTCCTACGCTGGTCTCCTCGGATTGCTAAATGACAGAATCCAATAAAGGCAACCTGAAATAAATTACTAGGGCAAGTAATTCATTTTAAATTATTAAAGTTTATTTCATTTTTTTCAGACACTAAAAACTTTTCTCTGACAGAAATGACCTCTGGCAACAGTGACATTCTGACACCATGCGTGATGCACACTCTTGGGAAGTCGGAATTCCATGTCACAGTGGCTTTGTTCAGATTACTGGTTTTATCGTGCCTGTAAGCACAATTAAACTACTAAAGTTTCTAATGGTCTTCTGTCCACTTTGTAAATTGTCATAAAGAATATTAAGTCAACCAAATAAATTTGCTTCTGTGTGACTCATTACATAACCAGAGGCATGATATCAAAATGTACATAAAAAATGAAAACAACAACAATAACAACAACAACAACCTTTTTTAGATAACAATGAGTATTTCCAGAATATCCCTTTTGTATTAATTTTGGGCTAGTCTGTGGAGGAGACTATAGTTCCATGGGTCTCATAAAATCAGCCTAAGGCAATTTGTTCCTCAGGAAACACTGCTCAAACACTGCTCAGACCTTTCCCTCAGAGTAAAGATCAAAGCCCCAGAGTCTAAATTCAGGTCTATTCTCAAGCCTAGATGACTAAAGGATGATCTGCATTGGTGGTCATTATGGCTTGGGTAACCTGCATGCCCTACCCGGGGCCTCAATATACTTATTTCAAAATTAAGATTATTAGGACTTCTGCTTCTTACAGCTTTTGTACCTATAATGTTTGATGAAGCTCTACCCTTAAATCCTTTCACTTCAATTTTGTAATCTTAAAAAATATGAAATTTGTTTATAAAGTTCTTTGATATCCTTAAATGTTATTCAACATGATAATAGTACAATTGACTAAGCCTAAATTTTATCATTTTAGTTTTGCCTCAGAGGCCACGTTTTATGAAAGCCTTAATTTGCATCAGCTGTAGCTGATTTAATAAAAATGAAGGTACCCCTTTTGGAAATAAATTAAAATTGGTGGGGGAGGGCAGAAAATTTTATGTAAAGAACAAACAAGCAAAAAACAAAACAAAACAAAACAAAAAAACACCAGGAAGCTAAATGTTGAAGGGGTCAGAAGGGGTCAAATCATTTTGAGTTCTGAAGAATATTGTGGTACTATTATGCTGAGAAATTGGTCCTGGCTTTTTATGCGCCTGTTGAAGCTTCTAATGATGACTTCCCCAGGCTAACTGCCCAGATACCTATCATACCACATGCCTCTATGTGCCTCTTTCCTTCAAGCACAATTCATTGCATGGCAATTAAACCAACAGGTGAAGTGCCCATCCTGAAGTCAGGTAGATTTATCTCTGCAGACAACTCCAAAGTATGGGATCTAAGACACGCAAATTAAATGGAAAACTATTGGAGACCATTTCACAGTAAAAAGGATATGGTTTGACTAGGCCCTCCTCATCATGGTGATGAAAAAGAAGTGTAGTCAATGAGGAGAAATACTAAGAGATGAACGCCTAATGTGATATGATGGACAGTTGGTTTGCCTTTGACAAACTCCTTTAAAATTGTCTTTCTGGGGAGCCTGGGTAGCTCAGTGGGTTAAGCCTCTGCCTTCAGCTCAGGTCATGATCTCAGGGTCCTGGGATTGAGGCCTGCATTGGGCTCTCTGCTCAGCAAGGAGTCTGCTTCCCCCTCTCTCTCTGCCTGCCTCTCTGCCTACTTGTGATCTCTCTCTGTGTCAAATAAATAAAAAAATAAATAAAAATATATATATATTAAAAAATAAAATAAAATTGTCTTTCTGACTGTCAAGAACTTTAATCAACCCCTCTTCACAATATATATTCTCTGACAAAATAAATCCTAAAGTTTATTAACACATTTTGTAATTGTATTAATAACAGTAACCATCTCTTCATTACTATTATTATGCTAAGCACTGGAGATTAAAAAAACAAGTAAGATGGGCGCCTGGGTGGCTCAGTGGGTTAAAGCCTTCAGCTCAGGTCATGATCTCAGGGTCCTGGGATGGAGTCCCGCATTGGGTTCTCTGCTCAGCGGGAAGCCTGCTTCCTCCTCTCTCTCTCTGCCTGCCTCTCTGCCTACTTGGGATCTCCGTCTGTTAAATAAGCAAATAAAATCTTTAATAAAAAAAAAAATGAGTAAGAAACAGACCCTGCTTTTGGAGACCTTCCTGTTTATGGGCTTGAACTATTGTAGTTCTGGCAAAAGCAACAATAAACATCATTTATTCCCTCATACCAGTCAAGCACTGTGCTCAGTGAGCACCATGAATAAGCTCCCTTTCCATTTATCAGATACCCTGATGGTGAGGTGATCTTGCTCTGTCCACGCATCATCTCTTTCCTCCCACCAAAAAATGGACCTACCAGAAATTCAGACCATACATAGAGACACTTAATTTCTGGACTATCTGCAGTCAACACATAAGCACTATAGTCAATAATGAAAGAGTACAGTGAACTAAAGTGAAAATGGAAGAAAGTGAATCACCTTTAGTGCACTCTGTGGGACAGACACAGTGGCATTCTGAAAACCACGACGCAGTAGACCCTGCATCCGGCCTTCCAACAATGACTCAAGGAGATGGGTGTTATTTCAGTGTTTTAAGACTCTCTAAGGAAAGACCTTGCAACACATTAAACTGTAAAACTTAGGAAGACATCATAACCTTCTGGATTTCATTACCAAAACATACATTTTAATCTAAAATTAAAAAATAAAAAAGATTGACTTTTCTCATAGTATTTCACAACCTTTGAGTGCAGCATTAAAATGCTTTTCTTTTTTCCCCCACCAACTATAAGCTTCTGTTTTCTTACCCTGGGCATCTGAATCTTTTATATGCTTGGGTTCTATTCACTGCCTGTTATTCAGACATTGAAATCCCAAGTGTTAATTGTTCTTCCAAGTACATTGACAAAACAGCAGCTAAATAAGGGTAGACCAGACTGTGGTAGACTCTGACATGCATTTATGGAACAATGGGGCTCTGAGAGACAGCCTTGTAGCTCACGGGAAGACATAAGATGTGCTATTTTGACTGCTTCATAGCAGAATGGGGAACACACGCACACAAGGGAATTATGCATTTTACTTAGTTTTGCCCAAAGTCCTCAAGGCAACAGAATCTTGTGATGTCATCATGAACTTTTTTCTCTCCATTTCCATTGACACAAAGGCTAAAAATTTCTAATGACATCACAAAGGAAAAAGGAATCTACTTTGATTCCATAAGAAATCCATTACCTTCAATGAGACTTGAACAAAAAATGTGAGAATCCCTCCTGTCACGGTGTATGTCACTGTGCGGATGCACAGTGGGTGACACCCTCCCTAATGCAATTCAAACCAGGCAAAAAAAAAAAAAAAGATTCACATTTTAGGTTGAATAAAAAAGACATACTGAATATTGAGCCCAACAAATTTTCTTTTTTTATAGAAGGAAATCATTTAAACATATATATCTTCAGGGATATTCAAATTTTTACTCATGCCTGGTTACTATGTTACCAATGTTTTTGTCTTGGGTTGGTCACAAAATCACAGAGGAAGAAGGTACAGGAAGCTTTCACTTACAGGAATGCAGTGCAGCTCAGTCTTTTGTTTTTAAGGTGCAATGATTTCAGTCTCTAAATGTAACTTCAGGCAGTCTGAAAAGAAACAGGTTAAAATCTCTTTCAGTTATAATTGGTATTTCAGATTTAATTAAAAATTAAACTTTCATAATGTTTCACCATCCAAAGCAATGCATTATCAGTCAAGCGTGGCTTTTTTTTTTTTTTCCTGTTAAGGAAAAAAAAAAAAAAAAAAAAAAAAAAAAACCCTCTTCCCAGAGTAGTTTTTTAATGAAAAGAAAAGGATCTAAAGAGGAAAAAAAAAAAAAAGCAATTCTGAAAAACAAAATATGCCTCCCTGTTTAGGACTTCATAATGATATGACTAGAAGCTCAGTGCCTCTGAATTTCAGCTAAATTCTATCTGATTTTTAAAAACTCCTCAACAACAATTTCACAGCCTAAAGATTACATAAAATGTTAATTTTAGATAATAAAGAATAAAATCTATTATCTGAATATACATGTTGAAAGGAAATTATGACTTCAAATAGAATTGGAAAAAAAATGTTAGATCTACTACTTTCAGGTGGCTGCATTGGTGGTGGGGCAGATGGTGAAGCAGAGGTAAATGAACGTATTTAGCAATACACAGTGCCCATTGCAATGTATGGTGGGCTTAGCATGCCGGATACCACATCATATCTACATACTTATCAGTTGCTGCCGCTGCGGTGTGAAGCAGCATGAGAAGACCATCAGGATTTGAACTGGACCTCATGGTTTTAAATAACTGAACCACATTTTTTAATATGTATTTTTAATCTTCAAATTAAGAGTCCAGGCATTAAAATCTCCAACTATGTCATAAATATTTGGGCTTAAAATGTCACACTATTTTTTCAATCCCTTCTTTCTTCATACAGCACCATCTCTAAATAAGATAACAGTTTAAAAAAAAAACAGACTAGATTAAGTCATCCCTATTTTTAGCTTTAGATAACTGACACTACAGGATTTAGAAAAATATAGCTTTCTCGTATAAAATGAAGATAATATAATTATCTTTCTTTTACTTCACAGCACGGTAGTACTTTTTTTTATATATTTGTAGCACTAAATGTGGTGTGTTTATGTCCACCTTCACATGAGTGCAAGGTAATATTTTAATATCTCCATATATGAAAGCATGATCATAAATCACCCTTGAAATTGCATCTATTATTAGAAAATGCATCTCGTCTGACTTATGAATTCTATTTTCTTTTTCCCTTCAAGTATAGGGAAGAATATTTTAGGTATTGTGTCTATTCGATATATATAGATTTTAAATGCAAACTGGTACAGATTCACTAAATCCATCCATGAATGGATCAGAAAAAAATCACTGACATTGACTAACTAAACTTTTCCCCTGCTTCTCACATGCTTGAATTAGACTAAAAACGCACCAGTGTAAAGACAGAAATTATGGAGGCGTCACCAGGGACAACTGAATGAGAGGAGGGGAGTGCACATATTTCCTTATAAGGTAACAAAACATTTATAGAAGAAACTGACAAAAATAACTCATGCTCAGAAATTATATGGATAACAATAATCCCCAATAAACAATTCAGAAATACAAAAACTGCCCACCTCTATGTAAATCTGAATCACTGATTGGTATTGTTCTACTCACCGCTCAAATATGGTTAGCGAAAAACTGATTCACTATCTAGTTCATACAGGGAAATGTGATGGAAACTAGGCTGCATATTTATATATAAACTATTTAACTGACAACTAGAAGTTCAATTTGATCAGTCAGATTTTCTTTTCCTCAATTCACCAGATGTTGAGTTAACGGAACTATCCATTCAAAATAATCAAGTAATTTCCATGAACAGGCAGTCTGCTACGTTACATTCTTCTTGTCTCGTCATGTATCCCTCATCCTCTTTGACCTTTCTCCTCACTTCTTTTTCTGCATGTTTCTTCTTTACTTTCGCTTTCTTCCTTATTTTTTCCCTCTCTTTTTTTCCCCTTGGTGAGGGTAATGAAGCTCAAAAATAACATCTTGTATCCTGTTGAGGGAAACTTGGTCACAACTATTCTTCCAGATGACAAACTCATTCTTAAATGTCTGTTTCCCAATCCAAAGAAAACAGAGCAATTGAGAAAATAGAGACGCAACATCACTTACCACTACCAACACCACCACTTTTAATTCCCATGCTACATTCATCACAAGGAGGACTGAAGTTTATTTATATTATCCCCTAACCTCAAATAGGACCACAAATAAGACTAATAACAGGACCATTTTGTGGCACTCAGGCAAACGGCTGGGCAAAACAGATGGATCTTACTTTGCGCCAGGACTCAAAAAATACAGTCGCCAACTCACTGTTGGCGACTACATATCTTGGCCCAAAGATGGACCTGGAAGTGGGACCAGTTGTCTTTGATATGAATACTGTTCCTATTCATATCTGCCTCATGAGATAATCATTAACTCTGTCACTATGTAGTGGGGGTAAGTATTGGATAGAAACTGGAAAAATGGTCATCAAGGAAGTGAAATATTTTCAAGGCATGTCGGATTAGATTAGGGAGCACAAAGTCAGGGCTAGAACATTTTTGGCAATTCTCTCTACTTTTCAACTTCCTGTTTTTTACAAGTTCAGTACAGTACACTGTACCCACCTTTAAAACAGTAGATTTCCAGAGTGTGTGTGATCAATAAGAATAACTTGCTCTTGACATTTCACGTCCCAAAATCTGTTAAAATTTTTTTAAAGTCACCCGGATCAATCTCGGTCATTATTAAAATTGACCACCAGTGTCAGACTTCTTTAATCAGGACAAAACTATGTAAGGCTTTATAGATTACACTCAGCACCCAGTGATGCACTGGGAAACAGCTCAGTCAGTAATCAATGCAAATTACAAAGCCCGGAAGAATGCTTCTCTTGGCAGAGACCCTTTAGCAAAAGAGTTGTACATTCTGCACTAGTTAGAGATTCTGAATGGCTTTCCAGAGAAGTGGCAAATGCATTATATTACAGTAACCTATCCTGTAACTCCCAAGTCCAAAAAACAAAGCCCCAGACAATAAAGTAAACTGAAGGGGGGGTGACGAACTATAGATTGTAACACTGACTAGTAACATAGGGCTGCTTCGGTCCACACTCTATTTTTTTTAAAAAATCCTCACATGCATAGGAGTTTTAGATATCACCAGGTCACAAAACTTCAAGAAAAGAACAACAAAGCACTCCAGTTTGGGAAGTCTATGGTAATTTAGGCATTTCTCTTAATGTTCTCCTAACTATTCAGCATCGATTGTATCTTACCCAGATTGTTTTTGAGAGTCCCTCACTTTTATCTTATAATTTGTTCATTTTGATATTGCTCAGATGATTTTTAAGAGACAAGCCCTGCCTGTGGTCAGTGTAGAGGGAAATCATAATATTTTAATTATTTCTCTTAGTCTTTTTTTTTTTTTTTCACTTAAAAAAATTTACTATGGAAAATCTAAAACACGTACAAGAGTAGAAAGCAGAGTAAATAAGCTACCAGGTATTTATCATCCACAGGCCATCTTTTTTTTTTAAATCTACAGTCACCCACTTTCTCTTCCACTAGCTCATTTCAAAGATAATTCCAGCTCTATCATTCTACCCACAAATATGTTAGTATGTAGTACTAAAAAGTAATGGCCTCTGAAAATCATAATATCATCTCCCACATCAAAAAAATAATACCAATTATTTAATATTATTAAATATCTTAGGTCAAATGATTGACTTTTGAATGCTTATTGTTCTTTGTTCATTTTTATAGCTGGTTAGTATGAATCAGGATCTAAGAAAGATCCACACATTACATTTAAATCATAATTCTCTTTTAACTGATAAATCCCTCATTTTTTAAAAAATTACTTTTTATTTTGGGACAATTTCACCTTTATTGAAAAGTTGTAAAGTTAGTAAAGAGAATTCCTGTATTTTTTTCACTACTAAACATTAACATCTTATGGAACGATGGTAAATTTGTCAAAGGAAGAAATGAACATTGATACAATACTATTAACTACATACTTTATACAGATGTTACCAGTTTTTCTGCTAATACCTTTATTCTGTTCTAAATTCTAATCTAGGGTACCACATTGTATTTAGTTGCCATTTCTCCTAACTCTTTTCTGATTTGTGACAATTTCTCAGTCTTTTCTTGTTTTTTATGACGCTGATAGTTTTGAAGAGTAGTGGTCAGATATTTTTTGTACTAATCTAAATAATAATTTGGATTCATCTGATGTTTTTCATTATTAGATTGGGATTACGGTTTTAGCAAAGAATGAAAATGAATGAAGAGCTCTTCTTATAACACCATATCAGGGCGTGCTTGATATACTTATCACTGGGGACGTTAATCTTGGTCATTTGGTTAAGGGAGTGTCTGCCAGGTTTTTCTCTTTTTAGTTTAAATTAGCATAATTTCCCTTTTAACAGTCTATTAAGGTATAATTTATATAACATGAAATTCAACCTTTTACATGTACAACTTAAGGATTTTAAATAAATTTAGAGTGACCAGGGGCACCTGGGTGGCTCAGTGGGTTAAAGCCTCTGCCTTTGGCTCAGGTAATGATCCCAGGGTCCTGGGATCCAGCCTCACAAGGGGCTCTCTGCTCAGCAGGGAGCCTGCTTCCCCCTCCCTCTCTCTCTGCCTACCTCTCTGCCTACTTGTGATCTCTGTCTGTCAAATAAATAAATAAAATCTTAAAAAAAAAATTTAGAGTGATCACCAATTTTTGTCACCCGAGAAAGATCTTTCATGTCCTTAGGTAGTCAACCCACTCTTATCCCAGTCCCAGACAATAACTCATCAGCTTTCTGTCTCTAAACATTTACTTTTTCTGGACATTTCATATAAGAGCAATCATACAATATGTGGTGTATGCATGTGGCTTATCATAATGTTTTTCCGATTCATCTATGTTGTGGTATGTAGCAGTAGTCTGTTCCCTTTTATGGACAAATGGTCTTCCATTGTGTGGATGTACCACATTTTGTTTATCCACTTATTAGTTGATGAACATATGCATTGTTTTTAGTTTTTGACTATTATGAATAATTCTGCTCTGAACACTGACATATATACAAGTCCATGTATGGACACATGTTCTTACTTCTCTTGGTTCTTACTTCTCTTGAGTAGATATCTAGAAGTGAAATTTCTGGGTCATAAATTATGGTAAGTTTATTTTAACTTTTTTAAAAAATATTTTTTCAAAGATTTATTTATTTTTAGAGAGAGAGAGAGAGAGAGGCAGGAGCAGAGGAAGAGAAAATCCCAAGCAGACTCCACACAGAGTGCAGAGCCCAATAAGGGGCTCAATCTCACTACCTGAGCTAAAACCAAGAGTTAGAGGCTTAACCAACTGTGCCACCCAGGTGCCCTAGTTTATTTTAACTTTTAAGAACTGCTAAGCTATTTTCTAAAATGGCTGTACCATTTTAAATTTCAACCAGCAATGTATGAGGGTTCCAATTTCTCAGCATCCTCACTAATAACTTGTTATTGCATGCGTACTTTTATTGTATTCATTTACTCTAGTTAGCATAAAGCAGTATCTCTACGGTTTTAACATGCTTTTTTAAAGGATTGATGATATTGAGCATCTTTTCACATTCTTATTAGTGATTCCTATATCTTCTTTGGTGAAATATTTATTCAAAAATTTTGCCCAATTTTTAATTGGGTTGTCTTTTTGTTATTGAATAATGCTTTATGTATTATGAGGACAAAGACCCTTTATCAGATATATATTTGCAAGTAATAAATCTTGCAGGGGCACCTGAGTGGCACGGTTAGTTAAGCGACTGACTCTTGTTTTCAGCTCAGGTCACGATCTCAAGGTCATGAGATCAAGCCCCACATTGGGCTCCCTGCTCAGTGGGGAATCTGCTTCTCTCCCTCTTCTTCTCTCTCTGCCCCTCCCCTGCTCACCCTCATGCTCTCTCTCTGTCTAAAATTAAATAAACAAAAAATCTTGCAAATTTTCTCCTACTTTTTATTTCTTTAGTAGTATCTCTTAGAGTATTAAAGTTTTAAATTTTATTAAAATACAAATCATTATGTTTTTAATTTTTTGTATCATGCTTTGGTGCCATATCTAAGAACCCTGTGTAGCTCAAGGTCATGAAGATTCTTCTCGTGTTTCCTTACAGAAGTCTTAAGTTTTAGCTCTTACATTTAGGTCCATGATCCATTTTGAATTAATCTTTATGTATGGTTTGACATAAGGCTAGAAAGTTATTCTTTTCATATAGTTCTAGCACCATGAATATTCATTTATATTTCATATAGTCCTAGCACCAATTGTCCTAATATTATTTACTGAAAACAACAACAAAAAACTATTTCTTACCCTATCAAATTGCTTCGGCACCTCTGTCAAAATCAATTGACCAAAAACATAAAGGTTAATTTTCTGAATTTACAATTTCATTCCATTGATTTATGTGATAGTACTATACTCTTCCTTTTATAGTTTTTATAGTAAGTCTTAAAATTAGGAGTATAGTTCATCTAACTTTGTTTTCCTTTCCAGAATTATTTTCACTGTTCTGGATTCTTTGCATTTTCTTATAATCAGCTTGTCAGTTTCTACAAAAATGCCTTTATTCTTTCTGATGCTATTGTGAATAGAATTTTTTTTAAATTTCACTGTTCACTGTTAGTATATAGAAATAAAATTAAATTTCATATAATTATAAAATAATATATATTTTGTGTTATAATAATATATAATTTTTGTATAATTACAAAGTAAAATATAATTTGAAAACTTGCTGAAGTCATTTATTTGTGTGTGTGAATGCATTCCTTCAGCTTTTCTACATAACTTATTTTCTGAAAACAAAAAGTGGTAACTTTTTACTTTCTAATCTGAATGCCTTTGATTTCTTTCTTTTCCGTCTTTTTTTTCTTTCCTTTTCTTGCTTTCTTTCCTCTCTTTTTCTTTATATTTATTTATTTATTTTCATCTTTCTGGACAGACACCCTGGTACAACCTGAATAGAAGAGGTGAGATCTGACAACCATGCCTTGTTCCCAAACTCAGGGTTAAACCAGCTAGTCTTTCATCATTAAGTATGATGTTAGTTGTAGCTCTTGCATAGATGCTCTTTATCAGGTTACAGAAGTCCTCTTCTAGTCCTAGTTTGATGAAAGTTATTGTCAAGGATGGTGGATTTTCTCAAACGCTTTTTGTGTACCTACTGCAACAGTCACAGGGTTCTCTCCTTTATTGTACTAATATGGTATATTACATTAATTAATTAATTAATGTTTGCCAAATTTGCATCCTTAGGATAAATCCTACTTGCTCAGGTTGCTATATTTGATTTGTGAATATTATGTTGAGGACTTTGGTGTCTATATCATGAGGGATAATGGTTTCTTAAATACGTTTGTCTGGCTTTGGTCTCAGTATAATATTATTGTCATAGAATGAATTTTAAAAAAATGTTCCTTCTCCTTCTATTTTCTGAAAAAGTTTGTGAAATACTGGTATTGTTTTTCTTTAAATAATGGATAGGATGCAGTGAAAATATCTGCATCTAGACTTTTCTTTGTGGGATGACAATCAAAAATTCTATCTCTTTGCTATTATAGATCTGTTCAGATTCTCTATTTCTTCTTGAATCAGTTTCAGTAATTTGCGCATTTCCAGTAATTAGATAATTTTAGTAAGTTGTCTTAGGAATATATTTTTCATAGTATTGCCTTTTCATCTTTTTAATTTCTATGGAGTTGGTAGTGATGTCCCACTTTTATTCCTTATTTCGGTAATCTGTTATCTTCTCTACTTTTTCCTTGGTCATTCTATCTACATATCTGTCAATTTTATTGGTCTTTGCAAAGAATCAAATTTGTTTTCATTGATTTTTCTCTACCATTTTATTGTTTTCTATTTCATTGATTTCTGTCTTAACCTTTATTATTTTCTTCCTTTTTCTTGAATTGAATTTTATTATATATTTATACCATATCTATATTTATCTATGTAATAATATTATAAATGCAAATTATTTGTTTGGGTGGATTTTAGTTACTGTTGTCATTTCCTTTCAATCTAAATGATTTCCTTTAGTATTTCTTGGAAGGCAGTTCTGCTAGCAACAAGCCGCTTCAGGCTTTATTAATATAAATAAATATATAAATTAATTAATATAATATTTCATTTTCATTTTTGAAGAACAGTTTTGCTAAAAATAAAATTCTTGATGGTCACTTTAAAAATCTTTTTCCTTCAGCACTTTGAATATGTTGTTCCTCCCTTTTGACTTGACTTTTAACTGTTTCTGATAAGAAGTCAAATGTTAATCAGAATGTTGTTTCCTATATTGAATGAGTCTTTTTTCCTCTTGGTGCTTTCAAGAATTTATCATTTTCTTTGTCTTTCAAAGTTTGACTAGAATGTATCTATGAATGGATCCTTTTGCATTTTTCACACTTGGAATTTGTTGAGCTTCTCAGATGTGGGATTAATGTTATTCATCACGTTTGGCAAGTTTGGGGCTATTACTACTTCAAATATCTTTTTTCCATCCTTTCGTTTTCTTCTTATCTCCTCTTCTGTTATTCACATGTTAGTATGCTTAATGGTATTTCAGATCTCTGAGGCTCTATTTCTTCTTTTTTTTTGGTTTTGTTTTTGAGATTAGGTAATTTCTATTGATTGGTCTTCAAGTTCACTGATTCTTTGTTCTCCCATCTCAGATTTGCTCGAGTCCCTCCAGAATATTTTTCATTTTAGTTACTGTGTTTTAAACTCCAGAATTTGCTTCTTTTAAAAATAATTTCTAGGGGCTCCTGGGTGGCTCAGTGGGTTAAAGCCTCTGCCTTCGGCTCGGGTTATGGTCCCAGGGTCCTGGAATGGAGTCCTGCGTCAGCCACTGTGCTCCATGGGGAGCCTATTTCCCTTCCTCTCTCTCTGCCTGCTTGAGATCTCTGTCAAATAAATAAATAAAATCTTTAAAAAAATAATTTCTATCTTTATATTGATACTCTTCATTTTAAAATTATACTAATATCTTATTTAATTATTTAACATAGTTTCCTTTTGTTATTTGAATATATTTATAATAGCTGCTTTCAAGTCTTTGCTAAATTTGACATCTGCTCTTCCTCCTCCAACCTAGAGATAGTTTCCACTGACTGCTTTTCTATCGGTCACACTCCTGTTTCTTTACATGTCTTATGATTTTTTTTTCTTGCTAGTTGACACTTTATACAATACATTTTAGCAACTCTGGCTTCTGATTTTTTCCTCCAGGAGATAGTTGCTATTATTACTACTTATTTGTTTGGTGATTTACCAATCTAATTCTTTGGGGTCTGTCTCCTTCATGCTGTGTAGTTACTGATGTCTCTGGTCAGTTTTTATAATTCCTAATTTTATTTTTTAGCTAAATAATTGCCTCTGTGTCAGCACAGTTTGCAGTTCACATCTAATGAATGGTCTGGAGTTGTACTCAAACACCTTGAGGGCAATAAGCTAACTCCTTTGCTGATACATGTGTATGGGTTGGAAATACATTCAAAGTTTAGGCACTTTACATGTTTTCCTTGGCTCTTACTTTTCACTGGAATCACTCTTCTCTCCTCTTTGCACAAGGTCTTAGGGTTAGCCTTGGGTATGTAGATAGCTTGGACCCTCTCTGGTCTTTCCTGGAATATGTGCAGACTTCCAAACTACCAGGGATATGTGCTTATCAATGCCTACTATAGCAGACTCCTTTTCCAATTCTCCCTGTTAAAGTTCTGGCAATTTGCCAGTCTATTGCCTGCCTCAATCTGAATTACAACTTCAGGCTAGCAGTAATGTTTATCTTCCCTGTTTATTTGCCACAGAGACTGCTACTGTTTGTGACACCTAGGGGCATGTGGTTTTTCATGTTCTATTCCATCATCAAGTCAGCCCGTTTCAGCAGGAAGTTGTGAGTTTTCATGGTTTGGCCTGGCCTGGTAGGTCTATTGTGCCAATGGAGTTTGGGAAAGGGTAAGCAGTGGAGGTAGTCCCAGCTAAAACACCAGATCTCATTTATGCCTGTTGCTTAACCATAATCTTTAGCATGTCCCCTTCTACTCTCAGAAGTATCAAGTTTGGGTGGTATAATTTATGATCTCTTTTATATAGTGAGCATAAAAAACTTACGATATTCCTTCAGCAAATAACCATTGCCTAATTCTATTTCTTGTAATGCAAGATTTGGAGGCCAACTGCAGGGGTGTGTGTATGGGTGGGTGGGGGAGGTCCAAACTGCCACTGAATGAAAGTTTCCATGATGGTTACATGTGTATAGGAAATCTTCAACTGCCTGTTCCACTATACCTCTAAAAAGTCTAAAAGTTCTGGAGGTTAGGAATTTCTGCCAATCATGAGAACTGGGAGATGGATGGAGGATGAGTATGAGGGTGAAATACTTCCCCCATAGGAGATTAAGAATTCTGCATGACTTTACAGAGCTTAGAGAAACCACACAATGAGAAGAGCTAACATTTCATGGTTCATAATTAGTTGCTAGAAAATTTGGAGCTGGACTGAGCTAGAATAAACTCATCCCAAATCATCTAGACTTAATCTCATACTAGCTAAGCAATCTCTCTAAACAGGTTCAAATACTTAAGTGAATCAAGTTAGTATTTGCAATTTACTCCCTCACAGTTTTGTGGTGTGCCCAGGCTATATCTCCTCAGGAACATACTAAAAGGATATGTTTCTCTGGGCACTTAAATAACTCTTGTAAATCAGAAAGTCCCCACATTGAAATAGGGAGTAATATGCACTTTAAAAATGATTTTTGCTTTACATAATGATCCACAATAAAATTCCCTTGAGAATAGATTCTCCTAGAGCATTTAAATTATGAATAGATTTACAAAATCACTCATCACATAAAATGAGATAAACATGTAGTATCTGCTCCTAGGATTTTCAAAACTTTTTTTTCATAGAGACTGAAAGGAAAGGGAAAATCAGCAAACTTTGTGCAGTAGAAATTTAGAATGTATGATGCATTAACTTTGAATATCTTACTGATGTTTTTGGATCGACATTAATCCCTTACATTTACAAAGTGTTGAAAAAATCAAAGTATTCACCAAACTTCATATCATGAAAATGTCATAATAATTCACCTTTAACCCAAGAACTTGTAACATTAAATATTACCACTTCTATTTGGAAAACAAGGAATCTAATCATAAAATAAAGCATGGAACATCACATAAAATTGCTTAAGGACACAAGAAACTCTGGTGATGTAGTATGTGATAAAATTCCCTCACCTTGTAATATGAGAATTGCAATGTGCAATATTTAAGTTATAGCAAAGAAGAAATTGGAGCCTCCATCTCCCACTTGTCCGTATATTAGAGCAGAATAAAAACAAATGTTTAAAGAGTTTTTTTTTTTTTTTTGGGCCTATGAAATGACACTTCTCAAGCTAATTTCTTAGGTAAAGTGGGTGGACATTTTTTTGACTGTATGTTTTTGAGAGGCATTGCAATTTCTATAAGAGAATTTCAACCCAACCCCTAACTTGAGTATTGTTTCTGCTATTAATTAACAAAAACAGCTGTTGTTCCAGTGATACAATCTAGAATTCACTGTTGTCTACTAACAGTTACAGGCATAACTTAGAAAAATATTATCTATAAAAATTGCAGCTCTTTCATTGGAGGTTAGATCTAGATATATTCTAAAATCTTTCTTCAAATTATATCAGAATGTAGTGTGATCTACCTGGTCTGTATCCAATCTAACATATAGATGTTATCAATCTATATTGAGAGCTATAATAGAGGTATACCTATAAAATATTCTTGGTTTCTCATAAAAGTGAATATTAATCATGGTATTCATGGTGACCCCTTTATATACTGAAGAGTATGAGAGGAAAGTAGCTCTTTATAGTCTGACTATCAGCAATGTATTTCTTCAAAACATATGGTTAAGAACCCTATTTGTAAATGTATATAAAACTCTTCACAGGATTTTTAAAAAATATATAGGTCTAATTCTTATGTTTTTCCCGTATGTTTTCAGTTTTCAATTTGTATCATATACTTCATTTATATTTTATTTACCTTCAAATACACACACACATATTTATAACACTTATCTATGTATCCTTTTAAACCACCTTTCTTTCTTTTCAGAACAAGGAGCTGTCCATCTATATCTCTTTTAATCCACCCTTTTGTATATCAAGCAATCTGAAGTTATAAGAATATACCTCCAAATTTTAGATGCAATTTCAAAATGCAACCTAGATCATTCAGGAGCCAGACTTGATAAACTCATCTATGCTTTGTGGTAACTTTATTTCATTTCCTTCTACCCTCAGTGCTATTCAAATCAGATATCTGAAGCAAAGTAATAGATTTGTATCATCAGGGTCCCAGACTAACTTAAAGCTTAGATAAGCATCTTTTTGCTAAGTCACCTGAAGGTGATTCTTGGCTTTCTGTGCAAGAGAAGAACAATTTGGAACCTATGGAGCAACAGCAACTATTTTCAAATCATTAATAAAGCATATAACATAGGGCAGCTAAGACTGAGTGTGCAGGCTCTGCCCTGTACAAGGGCACCCAATCTAGGGGTGTGCTCCACTCTAGAAGCCATGCTCCCTGACCCAAGATACACCAGTTGGAGCAAATTATTTTTATAATTTGTACAAAGGTTTTGAAAGAGGTCACATTTTTCTAAGTTGTACTAACCCTCTATGTAAGTAAGAGGCCCAGTATAATATACTTCTATAGTATTTCTAACAAAATATAATTAATTCCATTAATATTTAGCTGGCTCTATAACTGCTACATGTCACATGAATATTCAGGTAAGCCTCCTAGTAATGCCCTCACCACATGAACTTGAGTCCCCATGACTTGGGCTAAACAAGATGTTAATTATATATACAGTTCTCAGGGAAACTGATTTTGAAACAGAACAGGAGAAAAAGGATGCTTCTAACACTGTCTTTCTCCATAGATGGCAACAACATATATCAGATCATATTTTCACCTTAGTGAAGCTTTTCTTCCTAAGTGGAGTGAAAAAGTGGGTACAGAACATAATGTTACTCATATTATTACTATTTCCTTAATTAAATAGTCTTCAGTTTGGAATTTTCAAACAATGAGAAAGTGATAACAAAACTTAATAAGCTCTGAGACAATGGATTATTTGTGTAATGGAATACTTTGCCTTTAAATTTAGCTCGTGGCTTCCACTCTCCCTGGGAGACTTTATATAGTTCATTCAATGAATTATTTGCAAATGGGGATAACATATAATACATAACACATTTTTACATTAACTTTTTCTGGCTACAAAATTAATACATGCTTATTGGAAAAAGAAAAAAAAAAAGGAAGCCAAAGGAAAGTATAAGAAAAAAATTACAAACACCAGAAAGTCTGATCACAGAGACAATTAATTACTACTGGCATGTCAACATTTCATTCAAACGTGACAAATTTTAATCCCAGTTTCGCTTCTTCTTTTTCTTCAGCACATCACTCAGTTGCCTCCTATTCCCCCTATTTGGACTGTACTCAAGCAGTAATAGTTATTTTCTACAAACTAATTTAGCAATTAACCAAGTACCATTGTATTTCATAGGTTTACTATTATTACTCATGCTTATTATTATTCATTCTTGTTGCTTACTATTACATGAGTTAGCTTTTATCCGGTCATGTTCTATGAAGATTATCTTTTATACATAACATAGTATGACATTACACAAGTGTTAAACCATTTCTACTCCATAAGGTGGATGTGGATGTTAGAAGTAGCTTCCTTAACCCATGGAAAACAAAAATAAGATGGTAAATTTTATGTCAAAAAGTCAAATATTGTATACGGAGGCCAAAAAGAAATTACTTTAGATAACAAAGTTGTTTATTTTTATTTTTACCTATTTACCACAATACTATAATATTATTAAGGAAAACTGCAAGTTAGCTATGCTTATAAAGGTAAAGTACTATAAAAGCCCGAAAGCATGTATCTCAAGAGTCTAATCCAATTCTATCTGAGGAGCTATCCTCTTTCTGTGAGCTCTGTCATGTAGAATTACATCATCTCCCATGGCTCAGATTATCTCCAATTCATAAAATGCTTTAACAAAAACTGTTACGAACTGAGTTCTATTATATATTCACGTAACTTCCTTCTCACTTTGGTTTAGCACGGAAATACACAATATATCAATATGTGTTTCATTAAGACAGTTGTTTCGATACGGTAACAAGCTGGGCAAATAGAGGAAGTGTGCTGGGTGTAATTTATTTACATTTTAATAAGACCTCAGATGAATGATACCACACAGGAAGCTCACAGTGAGGCTAGGGAGAATGGTGGCTGAAAAAATGCCTTGAAGTTTGGAAGCTATAAGTATTACTTAATCAATAATAAGACTTCTGAATTAAGATAGTATAACAGTTCCACTGGGGTAGGTATTGTGGTCTGTGACAAACATTATGCAATGCAGGCATTAAAAATTGAGGGGGATATAAATTTTCCAAAATATGAAAAAAATAAAGGTTATAAGTTGAACATAGATCAAATGACAAAATTTAAAATAAATGTCCCCATGATATAAAAATCTCATCAAAGCCCAAAGGATAGGACTCTACTTCATTAATGTACCAAAGATTACTGCTAAAATTCCCATTTAGTAGAGATGCTAACTTCATGTTAGCATTTGGATTTCTCCTACTTTACATGTTAGTTCTTTTGTGAATGGTTCTAAAAATCAGGGCAAGTTTTTTAATGAAATAAGAGATTCCAAAAGCAATGATTTTCAGCCTACAATTATATAGGTCTGTACTACTCCTATTTCCAAATGCTGAGCAGGGTCACCTTTGTGTGAGACAAATTATCACTGGTAATATTTCAGAAATTAATGTGCATGACATTTGTCTATCTGGTGTTTTTCCAAAGAGAATTTTAAAAATCTTGCAAAAGTAAATACAATTTTTACGCAGCAAGGCAAGAAATAATTATAAAGGTACAATAGTATAGAAAAAGCATGAAGAAGTCAGGGTGAGGTCAATATACAAAAGGTATGTTGTGAATTCTAATACATTTGCTTAAATATAAAACAAGAATATGACTGTATTTAGATTAGCTACTATAAAAATAAGTTTTTCATTAGGATGTGTGTTTTTGCATTTTTTCCTTGTCTGTGTCTTATCTACCAACTAGAAAGTAAGTTCCCTGACAGTGTATGATTTATATTTTTCTATACTACAATTCGTAACAACTAGCATGATGCTAATGAGAAAATTGATTCTTGATCAATATTTGCTGTTTTGATTTGAGTGAAACATAAAGAATCAGGTCAAAGGGTAAAGTTTTAAATAGCAGATGTTCATGCATATTGTATAAAAGAACAAAAGAAAGAATTCTGAAAAATAAAATAAATTATGCTAAACTACATTGAAGCAATACAATAAAAAAATAAACTTCAATTAAAAATAAATCAATCTAAATGTATACTTAAATCCCACAAATAATGCAGAAGACCCCCAGAGAAATGAAAACACAATTTTGCCATCATGAAAGTGATGGGTCCCAATATCTCATATCATTTCTGTCATAAGATATAAGAAGTGACAAAGTACGATTGGAAATTCCATTTTCTTGATTATATAGAATGTAAACAATCTATATTATAGAGAGCTGTACATTTTTTGAGACATTATTAAGCTTTATAGATTTTTTTCATTAGAATCTGAACACTATTACTTCAGATATAAAAACTCATAAGTTTGATTATAAATAATAATTTTACTTTTAGCAATTTTTAAAGTCCACATTTTGACATGGTATACAATTAGGTTATAAAAGCCTTCAAAGTGTTCTTCATAAAATACTAAATGTGATGTTTTTCTAGTAATGCAAGGGCAATTTAATAATGGGAAATCAATTACTATAAATCCATTGCTAAATTATCATGTTCTGAATTATCCTATGTTTTTAAAGAAAGGGAATATGCATCTGAATTCCAATGCTCAGCAAACAATTTTTGGCACATAGTAAGTATTGAATAAATATGTGTTAGAACTGATCTGTGTTGAAAGAGACATCACAATAAAAGTCTATGTGGATCAGTTAGAGTTTAAAAATATTTATCCAAAAAGGCATGTAATATACTTCAACATTCATTCTTAATAAACAAAGAAAGGGTTAGAAATAGTATTCTAATCCAATATGACAAAGAATATCTGTCTCAAATCAACAACAAACACCCACCTTAAAACTGTGGAAAAAAAAAAAAAAAAACTAGAGACATTACCACATCATCAAGAACAAGGATACTTCCAGTCTTCGTTATTACTTAGCTGTTTTAGAAATTCTAGTCAATGAAGTAAGACATTAAAGAGAAATAAGAAGGAAAAAAAGAAGATATCTTGAGTCATCATTGCTTGCAGATAATTTAATGACCTTAAAAACTTGAGAAAACTTCTAAAAATTACTAAAATTATTAAGAAAGTTGAATAAAGTAGCTAGGTAATAAATATCATACACTGCTATATGATGTATAGGAATGTTGTTAAGAGAATAAATCCTAAGAATTCTCATCACAAAGAAAAAATTTTCTTTTGCATTTTCTTTCTTTTCTTTTTGTTGTATCTATGAAAAGATGGATGTCAGCTGAACCTATTATGGTAATCATTTTAAAAATTCATGTAAATCAAATTATAACAAAACCATTATAAAGAAGATATGTTTTATTTAACCAAACAATTAGGAAATGGAATATTCACAAATAAGGACAATAAGAAGAACACAGCATGTCTATACTTAAATATAATAAGAAAAAAAAATAAATATTATAAAGCATTTGGGGACCTATATGAATAGAAAGACATAATGTATTTATGTATGAAACATCATATAAATAGAAACATAGGATGTTTCTGAATGTGAAGACTGAGTATTGCAAAGATACTAATTTATAGGTTTAATAAAATTCCAATAAAAATTCCAATGGAACATTTTTATGAACTGAATGAGGTAAATTAATCTTGAAGAATAAGTAGATGACAATAGTCAGAGTATTTTTGAAAAAAAGAAAAGGAAGGATTTGACTTAGCAGATGTGTAAACTTACTGTGAGGCTATAATGGAAACTTTATGGAACCAGTGAAAGAACAGATAATTCAAAAATAGATCCTAATGTTGATAAAAATTAGTAAGCAATAAATATGACACCAAAGGGTAAATGGGTTGGGACAAACTGATTAACTACTGAGAGCAAACTCAAGATGTTTATTGCATACCTTAGACTAAAATAAATTCTGGAAGGAATAGAGTTAAAAATACAAAATAAAGCCATGATGATACCAGAAAAATGGCGAATTTTTATCTGATTTCAAGCTGATGAAAAAAGATGATAACAGCAAAGGCCAGAGTCAGATGGAAAAAAATAAAATAGAATTGATTGTACAAATACATAACATTTTCAGGATGCCCAGGGTGGCACAGTCTGTTGAGTATCCTACTCTTTCTTGGTTTTGGCTCAGGTAGTAATCTCAGGCTCGTGATCTCAGGGTCATGAGATAGAGCCCAGTGTCAAGCTCCCCACTCAGCACAGTGGTTGTTTGGGACTATGACTCTCTCTCCCTCTGCCCCTTCCTGCTATGCACTAACATGCATGCTCTCTCTCTCTCTAAAATAAATAAATAAATCTTTAAAAAAATACTTAACACTTTCTCACAACAAAAACAATTAAATGGCATATAAAAACTGGGAGAGCTGCATCATGTTTGACAAAGTAGTGACTTAACATTTCAAAAATTTTGCAAATCATCCATTCAACATGAGTAAAGAACGTGAGCAAACAATTTATAGAAAGAAGAAAACAATGGCAAATAAGCATATGAAAGACATTTCAGCTCCATATTAAGAAAAATGATGCTAATTAAAATAAAATAAGCCAGGTTTTTGTTGCCTGCTAAATTAGCAATATTTACAAAATAATACTATTCAAAGCAGGTAAGAGTGTTCTTAGAAAAGCACTCTCATAATCAATTTGGAAGGAGTTGACAAGAGAACCTTGAGAAGTTTACATCCTCTAACCCAGAAATCAACCTTCTAAAAAAAATGCTGAGAACATAATCCAAGATAAAAGTGTATATATAAGAATAGCCCTCAGAGCAGTAGGAATGCTGGTGGAAAATAACCTACATATCAAATATGGAAAAGTTTAAATTTTTTGGTACATAATAAGGTATAATATTATACAACCATTAAGAATGGGTATTTTATGACTGAGAACTAATATCATAATTAATGCTTGAAGAAAACAGAATATAACTATATGATCCAAATTCTTACTTAAAAGTAGGTACACGTACACATCCACTTAGAAATGTACAAAAAACTGGAAGGAAGCAGAACAAAATCTTAGAATTGTTCATACTTGGTTTAAATTTATGTGCTATATATTTTTTCTATTTCCATAATTATATTCAATGAGTATACTTTACCTTTTAATCTGAAAAACAAACAAACAAACAAACAAAAAAACAAAAACAAAAACAAAAAACCCTTTATTTTAAACCTAAAGTGAATTTATATGTGTTCAGTCAGAACCCACTCAGGGGAAAAAAACCAACCACCAATAAAAACCACTTTTCCTATACATACAGAATTACTTTGCTCATTCATCTATGGATCTCCTTAATTCTGTGTATAAAAAACCCCTATTGAGATACTTTATTTTCTTATTTTTATTTCCAAAGAACATCATCTTTTCCCTGAACTAAAAATCAAAGAAAATAAAGTTACTCTTAAGTACTATATTTGACCTCAGTGTGCTTCCAGTACTTTGATGGTCCTTTCTCTGACCACTTCTAGATGAAGTTTACCTATTTTGTTAATAACTATTTTGATATCAAGTTCAGTAATATTCAGTCTGAGAATGTTTATTTAGTCCATTTAGCCAATACCAAGGAGTCACCTTCAACCAACTGTGACCAACACAGTGCATTTGATTTTCACATCTCCTTTGCCTGGAACACCAACCATGCTGAATATTCTGAGAGTAACAATGGATGGGACTTGGATTTTTCATCAGTGCTTAAAGAATAGCTGCCAAAGTCAAGACATGCAATAACCTACTAAGTAAGTTTGCTGGCTCCATATTGTGTTTGAAGGCACACCCCCTCCAAACGTCTGCACTCACCATCTGCTACTCAACTGCAGAATAATGCACTCAAGTCTGGTGTTGCTTGGCATAGGCAAGGATAGTCAATGTCCAACTCCATTCAGACATGTGCACCATATCAGGAACCTTATGACACAGTCCTCAACATCAATGCAGCACTTTCAAGCCCCACTGCACATCAATCAAGTATGTATGACAGTCAAGCTGATAGACAAAACCTAAGCCAACCTTAAACACCTACTGTGCATGGATCTCTCCTGTTTGCCTGCCGCTCACCTTCTATTAAGATGATAGCTTTGTCCTAGTCTTCCATGCCAAAACAAGTCCATGGAGTCACTCTGGCAAGAAGAAGGGTCTATATCAATGTCAACAAGCAAGTTCCTTGCTGCCGACCCTACCATCTGTGCTCCTGCTTCCCACCTACCTTACTTTATGTGGACCTTGATGAATGGGATTCTAATAGTCCAAGATTCTAATTTAGCCAGCCTTTGCAGATGGGGTCAACATGACTGCCCTCTGGCCAAACACCCAGGGTGACATAGCTGAAGGTTACCTGGAGAGTGGCTTTTTGCACATTTGATATTAGAAATAAAGCAAATAAAGATGTTCCTATCAGTTTGAGTTTTGGGTTTGTGAAAAGAATGATGTGTTCAGTGCTAAAAATGAAGATGATTTCCCTTTAAATTTTTTAGAAATATTAAAAATGCTAAATGATAAATTCCATTTCAACACTATAGATAAGAGAAATAAGATAAATAAAAATAAAACTGAGGTTGTTTTAAAGTATTTACAAAGTAAGTTTGAGAAAATGACTTGAAAAAATCTCAGAAATATGTAGAAATAGACTTTATAATATTAGTAGAGAAATTGAACATTTCAATAGGAATTAGATGCAACAATATTAGAGAATAGTGTACATGCTAAATGGAGAATAATAGCTTTCAGACCTATTCTCCAGAAGTTGTATAGCACTTACAGTCTTCATGGTTGAACAGCAGAAGTGGACATAATTTTAAATATGAATAGTTTCTGGAAAAATCAAATTTTTTTATCTTAAAAAAGACATATGAAATACAATAAATCAATACTGTCTTAAAATTGTAATAAATTACTTTTGTGAAAACACTGGCAAATCTTTTCAATTAGGTCATTAAAAATGCACTTTAGACTGAGCCTAGTGACATATAAAACCAACAGAAAATCTCAGGAAATAGCACTGTTTCCATCCCAACTCAATTTAATATAATGATACAATGATATGGGTTTATCTTACAATTCAAGGGAAAATAAATGTATTTCTAGAATGGTTTCTGGACTCACCAAAACCAAAACTCTACCCTAAATTCAAAAGACAGCATCACCTAGGCAATTTAAATAAGTAATAATTATAAGACAAATCTTTACCACATAAATAATGAATGTGAAAATATGTTACAAATCATAAAGCATCATAAACAGAATTATTCAGACCATCTATCTCAGGGCTTTGTACATAGTAAGCACTTACTAAACGTTTATAGAATTGATTAGAATTTAATTGAAAAGAGAGGTATAATGAGACTTCTATAAGTAGAATTCAGATCCTTTCAAGATCATGGGAAAAAGTTCAGTCAAATTATATTACTAGATACATCAGTTGTCTTTGATGTTAGGAATCAAGATGAGCTTCTATTATATCCAAAGAAAATTTTTGCAGGATTCTCTTTGGAGAAAGCATAGTGGAATAAAAAGCATGATTATTTTTAATTTCTAAATATACCCAAATTTTCTAGCATTCTTTGGTCAAGTAAGATAATGCTATAGAAATTCTACATAAAACTCGAATTTACAATGTCCTGGCCTAATCATCTGGATAATCTCTTTGAATTTTCCTAAAATATGCTCCCATCCCATTTTCTATGGGAATTCTCCCACTGATTAACACAGAGAATGAGAATTTGGCCTGTGCTCTATAGACACCATTGAAATGTGGCCACCTGAGGCATGTAGGGAGGGCATCCAGCTGGCACGCCACATGTTGCCCTGGAGTAGAGTACAATGAAAGGGATATTTTGGCTAAGACTACCTGGACAATCTCTACAAAGGCCCTGATTATGAAAAGGACTTCAGTATCATCATTGTCTCTTGAGTGTAATATGAGCCAAGGAAACTTCTCTTTCTAAGTTTATGTATTTTACCCAAAAAAGCACTTATAAGAAAAATCAAAGAAAGCTGGGCCATTAATACCAGAATCTGAGCATTATCCATATCACTGGGGAAACATTTTTAAGAACCCCAGACACTTTAAAATTGATGCTAAAGCACATTACAGACTTGACCATAAACTGCAATGCAATAAACTTTGTAAGGCAAAGGATAAAAAACACAGAATGAAAATTTGTCTATAGTGCCACTGTTAAGAGTACATATTATAAAAATCAGTTAAGCTTATATATTACTCACTTAAGAAATATTTGTTGATTTGATTTTTACTTTATGCAAGTTATAAGAAAGAAAAGCCATGCATTTGAACTGCAATGCCAGTGAAATAATTTTGTCAATTTTGAATCCTTTTTTTTTCAAAACACCATACGTGATTAGAACACATAATAATGCACTACTATTTTTTTGCCAATTTTCGTGTTAAAACCAAAGTTGTTTTTGTATTACATAAGCACAAAATCAGAATTTCAAAACCAGCAAACATATTTAGGGGTGAATTTTAAATTAAACCCACTTGATTCTTTGTTAGATTAACTTTGAGAGCCAGGAACATTTTTGTAAAATTCCACTGGGGTAAATAGGGTAGCTAGGAAACGCTCCTCATAGTGAGAAGAAGCATATGCATTATTTTTCAAGTTTTGTTTAGAGTTTTCATCCTCCTACTGAATGGTTCTAGTGATATTTATAATACAATATGAGTATAAATCTTAAGTGATTTATGATGTCACCAAATGCTAAGAAACAATTACAGCTGGGATTTACATTTGTGTTTATGTATTATTTTGCCTATAGATTCCAAAAACCAATGAAGAGAAACTTTGATACAAAACATATCCTGGAACTGAAAGACAGATTCCATCTATCATTACAACCAGTTGATAGTATTTCTAAGACAGAGTTTGACAGTAAGTGAAACAAACAAACATAATGGTTTAAATATGCCACTTCAGCCACTAGAGCTGTCAGTCAAGAGGCTTTTTTTTTTTTTTGTATCATTAATTCAATGCCACACAAACAGGAATTCTTACTTTTCAATAAATTTTGGTGACAACTTGTCTACACAAAGAAAACCAACACCTATAGGGAAACTTTTAATTTGTCATCATGTATGTCTATTTGAGCTTACTTAAAATATTATAATTGTGGGCTTAATTTACATCCATTTTCCCCTACAAGCTCAAGAAAATCACAATGATCACATTATTCCTAAGACTAATGAGTCCCAATTTATGACAGAGAAAATAGAAGCTCAGAGAGATAAAGAGTATTGGAAAGGATCATACTGCAAGTCCAGCAATATATTCAGTGCAGTCACTTGGAATTGTAATAAAACCATAAAAATTACCATTTTACATTTTTCATTAACTTATCATTTTACTTAATTCAAAATATTGTGCAGAAAAGTTTTATTGCTGACTTAGGTAACTGAAAATTTTTATTAATTTAATTAGTTCTTGCAATTTATGACCGATAAGGTTTGGTTTACATCTTGCCTTTTTCTTTAGGAATTTAGAGACTTCACAAATCTTAATACCCTGATGGTTACTTAAGTCTTATGACGCTAGGGAATAATGAGATTGAGCTTGGCCTCTCTTCCATCTTTATTGACAGACAGCCCTGGTGCCAAAAGCTAGCACTGCTGGTTGTCCATCATCATATCTAAATATTGATTTTCCTAAAACTTGTATTTTGAGACTTACTTCGTTTTAGAATTACAGGTAAAGTCACTTCCCTTTGATATAAACTGCATGCAATAAAAAAGGAGGCAGTCCTACAGAATAAATATGTAGGGAATGGTTTTCCACCTCCGCATGCTGCAGAAAATCCCACTGAGTTAAGTAGGGTTCTACCAAGGCCACTTAAACATATTAGCCTATTATGCTCCACATTTCTTTATTGTTCTCAAAAAGCTAATGAAATGTTCCAGTGTAATGTTTATGCTGGAGCACTTTTAAAGGCATTTTAGAAGTGATATTTCTCTCATAACTCCAGAAGGGGGTTCCACTTCCTGGAAGTATGTAGTAGACCATGCAGAGACCATGTAGCCTCATTATCCAGACTGTTTAAGTTACACGGCTAGAGAAGAATTCTTAAGGATAATCACTTAAGTTTCGGTGTGGGCTTTAACATCATTGTGAAGTTACAGGGATTACAAAACTGGCAAGCATATGTGGCCTACTGTCCTACTTGGATACTGTGTATGGTCTGTCTATTCACAGGTAACATTGATTTATATTGTCAATCTATTGGTTCAGAGTATCAATGTAAAATTAAACAATCAATTGAACAGATTCAATTCTTTTTAGAAAGATAAGAAACTATGATCTTCTATTACTAGAACAGTCAGTATGTAAATAAAACCCCCGTAGCTATCTTTGCTGTTAGGGTGTCAAGTTTCTTCATCTGTCCCAAGGAAGGAATCTGACTTGTTGATCTCTGTGATCTCTTCCTATTCTAATGGGAATGCTTATTTTATCATTCTAAATACCAATACTGAGTGTTGAGGAGTAGCAAAGTAGGCAAAGAGCAAGGAACAAAATTTTTTTAAACTATTAACTTTACAGCAAAATTAAAGTTACGTAATTGTGCCTTGAGTTGCTATACACAAACACTTCACCTACAAAACATCATAAATAATATGAGTAAAAGGTTGAATACTAAGGTCATGTGTGGTAAGATTAAGGTTAAAGCCAAGACTAAAAATATAATAATTAACTGAGAAATTTAAAAAATATAAGCTTCTACCAAGACAATATATGCTATGCTTTTAACAAATGGCAATTTCTTATACAATCATTCTCAATTAAAAACAAGAACTTATAGAGATCTGGCAATTTTTTGTTCTTACTTTCAAGAAATTAGACTATAAGCCTAAAAAGTACTTAACAAAGTTCATACCTCTGGCTTCTACTGGATAATCCTAAAAATGTAGTATTCTTATTTTTATTCTTTTTTTTTAAATAGATATTAACATTTAACACAGATACTGCATTTAATTAATGTCAACTATGTTCCACATGCTTTAATTGCATTCACTTTAGGCAATCCTTCCATCAACACTAGGGAGTAAGTACTATTAGAACATAGAATCATTGAGGTGGTTACCAGTAATGCTAGACTATCAAACTAACTTATGGGTCTCCCCCATTTTTTTTCTTTAGCGTGCAAAGTTAATACAACGTGGCACTGTGTTTCAAGAATAATATCACTCATATCAAATGATTGTTTTTGTATTCTTCCTAATAGTAACCAAAAGAGTAACTTATTCTTCCATACATGAAAGTAGAGATAGAAAAGGGATGAAATTAGAAGGTACACACACTTTTTCTCACTCAAAGTGTGAAGATATATCCATAAATTATTAGAGGCATAAAAACCAATAACCAATGAGAATAAAATGGTTTGAAAGTACATTGTAAGCTCTTTAATAAGTGGATTCTTACAGTATAATGAACACTAGATTAGGCACAAGGGACCTATATTTTAGTCCTGAAGCTGCCACTATCAGAGTGTATAATTTTGGGCAAGTTACTTAACATTTAAGTGCACCCATTTTTTTTTTCTAACATGGGGAGATTCTGATCTCAAAGTTCCCTTCCAACAATAGCATTCTATAGCATGCTATCTACAAAGTCAAGTAGTGATTTGCTTTGTTTCATTTATTACATAAGTTATTAATGTAAATGAGTGGTATTATATTCACAGTTTTAACTAATTTACAGCAAAGACTGGGCCTGCTTTGTAATCATCTCTCTAACTGCAGCTCTGATATAATAAGGTGCTATCTTGAACATTGTGGGATATGTCATTTTCATTACTGCTCAAGTTTTAAGCAAAAATATATCTTGACAGTAATCAGATAATATAAAAAATCAGAAGTGCATGAATACTTGCACTTAATCTTCTTGACCTCGTCTATAATTTTTGACCTCTACTTACTATCCCAGCCTGCTCCCCTTGACCTCTAATATATTGCCACGTACCAGAGAAGTTCTTGGATATAGTGTACCTGCACCAAGAGTGGCAAGCATAAGACAGATGAAGATAGGGACAGGAGTATTATCATTCAGTATCATTTTTCATGCTTCCCACTATTCATTTAGTTATAGTTGTCCCAGAACAATTTTAACATATGACTATAGGAGAAGTCATATGCAGCAGGCTGATATTTTAAGTAAAATTTTAAAAGTCATGGGAACATGGAGTATCAGGTTCCAGCATTACAGCATTTCTACCACTAGAAGTAATTGACAAGCATACCACTTTTGTTGTAATCTGGAAATTGTTTGAAGTTGTTTGAAGATAAAATCAGATAGTAGAAATCCAGTTTCTGTATTGTGGGTGATCAAAGGTCATTTGAAAGGAGAGCTGAGGTCAAGAGCAAACCCCATAGGTCTACTCCAAAAATTTCACTAGAGGGTGCTCTTGGGCTTTTAGGAGTTGTCAGTTCTCCAATAAGAAAACCAAGTAGTGCTTACAAAATGTTCTGCCTTAACATCAGTTGAACTCCATCATGGAACCCATAGCCAATACTTCAATATCAATGTAAGAATATTAGCAAATTTCAAGCCTGGTTCTTATTTCCCTTTGAAACTGACTTGTTTCTACTGGTATTAAACTTGTAGGCTTCACAAATGTGAGACTTTCTTCAAAAGTCTGCATTCTAATTATGTAACTACGGAAACTTCCTGAGGTATCAAAATGAGCTTAAATGGGGTTAACTGATGAAGCTATTTTTGCAAGTGTATTTTTGCAAACACAATTTTGATCTTGTAACTGGTTCATAATTTATATATTTACTGAAAAGATTTTAATTATCCTATAGGATCTGGAGATATAATCTTACCATTACAAATAGAATCAATCTGAAGCAATTATTTATGTATTTATTACTTGTATTAATCACAACATCAAATACTGAGCATTGGACCAGTATTCAATAAGTGTCTGTATCTTTGACTGCATAAAGAAATTTCTATAGTATATTCCTTATCAGACGTCATATAATTAAATCTTGATTCCTACTCCATACGTTAGACAATTTTCTATAACTATAGTTTTCACCTTTCTTGAATTTATATTAAATGACTTATCCTGATTATTCCCAATAATATCTTCTTTCTATATGCTTCCTATTTTTGCTACATTCTTAAGAGAAAATGGAACATGGAAATTGTTTTCTGTGATTAACTTTTAAATGTTTATTTTTTATTTTTTAGGAAGACTGAGCAGGTTTTTTGCCTACACATTAAAACGCTGGCAATGGCATATAACCATACATGGCAATGTTCTTCTTAGGAATCAAAATTAAAGTCTAAGTAAAATTCTTCTTCACCTTCAGAATGTAAAGAGTTCTAAGCCACTGATGGTCACTGGCCATTACGTCTGGCATCATGGCGACATCTCATCACACATACTTACAATCTTGATGGCTTTAGCGTCTTTAGAGTTGACAGGATCATTGGGAAGATGATTATGGAATACTAAGACTTTGTCTGCATTTTCAATCTGGTTAAATTTGAAGTTTCATTATTCTTTCATTGAATTAAGCTTAACAGTTTCTCTCAAAAATTGGCTTGAAGCTTCTGACAAATAAGAAATTCAGGGCTGAATAGTAGCCCTCTATAATGCATGAAACTGTATAGAAATGTGTTTTAAATTCTCATTTGATAAAAGATAAGTCAGTGTCATTTATGAATTCTGGCTCCTTTTGACATCCTACGTGGATTGCAACCAGCACGAAACGTTAGGAAAATTCTAAGTGGATTCTGAACTTTTAAGGGGCCCTCTTTAAGAAGCACCAGATTTAAAAAATAAAAATTAAAGTTAAAAAAAATTAAAAGATTAAAAAAAAAAGAAGAAGAAGCACCAGACAGTTTAAGCATGCACATCTGATGCATGTTACTCCTCCATTCACCTTGCGGAGGATAGAGTCCCCAGATATATTCAAAGTATGCTTCATCCAAGTTGGTTATAAATAAGTTTAAAGCACTCTATAAAGAATTGGCAAAATTCCATGAATACTGTGAAAATAAAGGGAATCAATGAAAAGATATAATTATTTTAGCCCTAGATGTAATTAATTTGTGAGTGAGGTCATTTTCTCTCAAATACATTCAAGTTTCTCCAAACACAGGTCAATGTTTGCTGGCTGATGGGAGGAAAGACTTATTTGGTTTGAGTTTGCCCACGTTCATATTCATTTCTATATCATAGCAAAATAAAATATCTTATAAATCGTCACATCTGCAAAAGAGGGTTCAAGCTGAGGCAGAGTGACAAGTATTGCTGATTGGCAATAAGAAAACCTCTTAACTATTCATAAGTGTTCTTTCTATGATTTTCTATTCTAGTCTTTCTTTTGGAAAGAAACAAAATAGTTCCACCTCATTTTATGAATCAGATTCACTAGAATGTTTAGTTAGATGTTACACAGCAGATCTAAGTCTAAACCGATTACTAAGACAATAAGATATGGGACAAATAAATGGCATCCTAACACAGGCCATGCAGTTAGTACATGGCAGGTCTTATTCGGAGACCCTAACCCAGTGATCTTTCTATTACACAACCTTCCAATGCTGTTCAGCTTTTCCCAAAGGATCTATGTATCATATCATAATTTCATGTTGACTTCCACTGAAATTTCAGAGGAAGAAAAAGAGATATGGGGAAAATTACTTTTAAGTAATCAACTCTTCAATTTAGGCAACATCCCTATGTGCAACAGTCTAGTGGTCAGCTGACCTATATGAGTTGCATGCTCATTAAAAATGTATACATCATCGGGGTGCCTGGGTGGCTCAGTGGGTTAAGCCTTTGCCTTCGGCTCAGGTCATGATCTCAGGGTTCTGGGATCGGGCCCTGCATCAGGCTCTCTGCTCAGTGGGGAACCTGCTTCCTCCTCTCTCTCTGCCTGCCTCTGCCTACTTGTGATCTCTCTCTCTGTCAAATAAATAATAAAAATTAAAAAAAAATGTATACATCATCAAGTACAATTAATGTTCTCCCTGACTATAGCACCCATGTTATGTTTTAGCGGTTACCCAGCCTATGCCATTCTGAATCCTGGAGGCAGTCTTATTTCCCTGAAAGTCAGCCCAGCGTGAAAATCCTGCTACCTTGTGGGAAGAAGAGTGCAGGTGTACGCTTTGCTTTAAGAAGACTCAATAAGTCAAATTCTAAACTTACCCAACAGATAAATTAGGAGGTGATTATTCACATTATAAAAGCATTCACCACAGGATGCTTTTAAATCATAAGCTGCTCTACTGCATTCAAAATAAGTTGTATTACAAAGCTTCCTTTATAAGGACTTCTCACGTTCCAGAGTCCATGGTCCCCTATCCAAAGGCAGTGAAAGACGGGTGGGCAAAGTTGTACCACTTATTACCTGCTAGGCCAAGCTCCTTTTCCATATGAAAGAGTAATCAGCACTGTAATTCATCTTTGAAAAGTTTAATGAATTTCTCACTCTGAGCACTTATTATGTGCCTGGCACAGTGCTAAGCACTTACGTAACGATCTGATTTACTCCTCCTCACCATAAGTCTAGGAGATTAATACAATTTCCAAATTATAGATGAGGAAATTGGGATTCAGAAAAGTTAGATTCAGAGACTTAGTTAAGTAATTTGAATCTAACTTCATGTGCCAGAATTCAATGCCAGATCTGTCTAGAGCTCTAGCCCCTACATTCCTTACAACATTGTTTCAGATGAAATTTATCACCCCTTACCTCTCACTTAACTGAGCATAGCTATACTCTGATGTACTATACCATGCAGGAATCTCGTCTATAGCAAGAAGAACAAGACATGCTGCCTGTATCCACAGACAGGGAACTTACTACCAAGACTATTTATTCTGATTACTGCACTGCTTTATTGAGCCAGAACCTATCTCTTTATAATTCCCACCCATTGGTCCTAGCTTTGCTCTGTTGTCATTGAAAATGATTAGAATCCCATTTCCCCATAGCTCTCACATTCTTCCATGGCTTCTTCTTTTGTAGGTAAAATTCTCCAGTTCTTTGAACCTTTTATTTTATATAATGGGTATGTCTGCTGTTCACATATATTCTATTCCTTCTTGAAACTGGTTCTTCTGGAGCACTGAGAACTCATCCGTGCCATTTCCAAACAGGCATGTAACTAATAAATGCCTGGGAGGCTGCACAGGACAGTGGTTAAGGGCAGAAGTTCTGGAACCCAGATTGCCTAGGATCCACACTTTACCACTTCATCAGTCTGTTTCGTTGGTAAATTTACTCAATGGGCTGTGCTGCAGTTTCCTCCTTCAGTTATGAAATGGAAATAGCAATGGTACCCACTTTATAAGGCTCTTATGAAGATTTAAGTGAGAGACTGTAAGTAAACCAATTAGGATCCTTCTAAGAAGGTTGTAAGTTCTATAAATGTCTGTCATTATTATTCATGCTATAAGAGTGGGCGAACACTTAACTGCCAGGAAAAAATATATGATCAATATCATTCTATGATATTGATTTTATTGTCCAAATATAAAAAAGTCAAGCTCTACTAGAATATGCACTTGACTAGAGACCAGAGACCTGTTTCTAGTTCTGCTCTTCCATATACTCCCAGTAAAAGATCTTGGACCAGTCATTTACCCGCCTCATCTATTACACAAGGGAACAGGACTATCCTTCTAACTCTAAAAGGATATGATTTTTTTTCTAGGATTCTACAGTTCTAGTCTCCCAAGCTCTGCTTAAATTTCATTGCTAATTATGTCTGAAGACTACCATTAAAATACTAACTTTTTATCTGAACATTTACATTAATCTGTTGAGATTTCAAGCAGCTTAACTGCTTTATTTCCATGAAAGAAAATAAGCCTCTTAGATTCTATAGACGGGTCTCCTGGAAAATGAAAGATGTTATAATTGCATAGAAAGGGATTTAATGTTATTTTTGAGGTGATAACCTGAAACCCTATTCCTCCAGGTGAGCAGAATCCTGACCTCTCTCTGCCCCAGTGGGCCCATCCATTCTCAGTCATTTTGCTGAATCTCAGAGCAGCCCCTTGGATAAACACAATCTCAGGTTTGGATGAAATGCCAAATAGGTACACAGTCATTAGTGTTCTTTTCCACAAAAGTGCATCCAGAGTGGACAACTTCTTTCCTCCCTAAAATTACTTCATTCTGTAATATATGTATATATAATGTTCACCTAATTGTGTTATGGCTGAATGTCCCAGTGCTACTCATATACCTTATTGTTTATCTCTAATGAGGGCATGGTGACAAGTGTCAATATCAAACCAATTGTCTTTCAAAGAGTGTGACAACCTAGTCTAACAAAGAAAATTCCACAAAGTAGCAAAGGGCAACAACTCGAAATTCACAAATGATAAAATCTTTGACATTTTGTAACTAAGCAGAATGCATTTTCCTATCAATAAAAATGACATCATTGTATTCCTTAAAGTTATGAAACATTATCTTTTCTATTTCTAAAATTCTCTATGTTCAAAGTTAATAATTAAGTTTAATTAAGTGTTCTTAATTGCATGGACAGCAAGGATGTTTCAAATCTTAAATACTCAATCTGCATTTAACTACCCTCCTCCGCTTAGGTATGACCATTCTTGTTCCTACATAAAACAGATGAATATTTTAGGTCAGGGTTCTGTTTTGTGTTGTTTTCTGTTTGGTTTTTTTTTGCATGCATGTATGTGTGTTTGTGTGTGTGTGTGCTTATGTGTGTGTGTTCTGTTTTGATAATTGATTTATAGCATCTGTTTGAGCAGGTAGAAAAGTGACAACTTATTTCAGGATATTTACAATTTCATAACACTAATATGGCCTTTAAGTAATTCTGCTTAAATAATGTTTAAATCTCATTCTATCTGTAGCCTTTGCATTGTGAAGAAAAGCTTAAAGCTGAAGGAAAGATTTCAGTAAAAAGGATCTGAACTTTATATTCTGGGAAGTAGAAATCTTAGAAAAATCAAAGAATTGAAATTAAAGATTTGGGGATTTCTGGTTTTATATCTTCCTATACATAAGAAAATAGTCTGACATATATTCATTCACCAAAAAATCATTACAATATTACTCAGTTTGCCTAACACTAATTTTGCTATACCAGCTTTGTTTTGGTTAATATTTGCATGATAACTGGTGATGCTTTAGCACAACACTCAGCAGAAACAGTCATTTATATATATATTGCATTACATATGCACAAAGCCATCCCTTAAAATGCAACACTGATGCCTTTAGAAATAGAATTTATATAATATTTGTCAAAAGATTAAAGCAACATTTTCATAGCACTTTAAGCTTCCCTAAGAACTTCATTATTTCACTGAATGGTTAGAGACCCTTATAGATAGGTACTGTTAACTCCATTTTACAGATAAAAAAAATAATAAGGCACAGAAAGTTAAAATGAGTTGCATAAGGCCAACAACTGGCAAGTAGAATGAAACCAGACTTTGAACTTAGATCACTGGAACCTCAGTGCTCCTCCTATTATTCCTGAAGCAGCTTTGTTAATGTATATGTTAGACTGCACTGACATACTAAGGATAAAGGAAACCTATTATCTCTGTATAACCACTGCCCCTTGAAAATACAGAAAGGTATTAAAAACACTATGCAATCAGAGTTTGGTAACACCTATTAAACATTTTAAATCTCAGCTACATTATAAAGTATTTTAAATCTTTAAGAGTTAGGGGAAAATAGCACCCAATTTGCATCTCTTCACATTTGTAAGCCTCAGAAATCTAAAATAACTTTCTAATTCCTGACTTGTAACCCCTCGAGAAGGAAACTTATACCAAAACCAGAGACAAGCCCTTTGTTAAGGGCGCCTATGACGCCATGGATATACAGATCTGCCCCATTTTACAGTACACAAAGACTGGAATTCAGCTGTTATCAGAGATAATAATAAACTTCTGCTGGTGAGTCAGTCTCTTAGCCTCAGATTTACATTCCCACTGTCAGCAAGAGTTTTTCAGTGAAACACTTTTTAAAAGTAAAAATTCAATAAACAATGTTTATATTGCCAAAAGAATGTATTTTCATTGCTTTGGTGCTAACTTATCTGATTCTTTCGACTTTACTCTCATCTTTCTCTCTTTCCTCCATCTCTTAGCTCCTTCGCTCCAACCCTTGCCCCTCTCCATCCCTGTTGTCTCTCTGAAGCATCAGGGAAGAGGGCTGCACACCATTTGAATGCCTGGACCCTCATGTTTCTGAGATTAAACCCAGACCCACCTATGGCATGGGTCCCGTTCTTTGTCTGAAACCAGTGTCTGATGGAGTCAGATATGGAGTTATTATCAAACTGACCAGCAAGCCCAGATTTTTTACTGTGTAAAAATGTATCTTTGTATGCAAAAATGTTTGTCTAATAAACTCTCTCAAAGAAAACGGTCTTATATTTTCACCCTATTTTCTCATTCTACTCTTAAAGCCACAGTTAGAGGAAAGTTACTGTGGTCACTCCAAAATATTCCTTCCATTTCCAGTTACGATCTGGTTTTGACAAAGCTAAGCAGTAATTTCTAGTTTGTAGCTAAGGACGCTAATTACCATTTACTTATAGAAGTTTATTTGGACTAATGGGGGAGCGGAGGTTATCCTTAGAGTGATAACTAAAGCTTGCCACTTCCCTGGCATTATGTTGTAGGTGTCAGGAGGGTTTTTGTAAAGCTAATTATCTCCCAATACCATTTTATTCCCCCAGGGAGTGAACAAGATGGAAGAGTTCCTTTTCCTCAAAATAAGGCTTATAGCATTGACCAGGGCATTTAAGTGGATCTTTACAATTCCCAACTTGGTCTCCCAGGAACAGCTTTTATAGATTTAGATTTTTTTGTCATAAAGTATTCTATTTATTTCTCAGCAGCTGGTGTCAAAAAAGTTGTTGTTGTGTTTTTTTAATATTCCTTTTAAATAAATAAAATCTGTTTTCATATTGTGTAAAATTAGTTTTGCCTGCTGTGAGTTTGTGGCATTATGAAGTGATCATTTCTTCCCATGAATTATTTAAAGTAAGGATATCAAAATCTGACAGAACAATACAATGTACTGTACAATACAATTTAATTTTATAATATCCCAGTTCATACTAGTATCTCACAATGCACAGCAGTTATAATATATTGGCTCAGAATTAACAGATCAAGACTATGCTCCTTAGTTTCATATTTTAGTATTTGAGAGTCAATTCTATATTTCCTAGTGTGCTAGAGAATCACTCCATATTTGGCAACACATAGATACCTAAAGACATTTTTGCTACCTACTCATGCAGGGCACTGATATTCAAGTAGCCTGAATGAGCTTTAGCTTTTTTCTTTTTAATTCTGTAAGACACTGAGTTTGACAGTTGTTCCCTTTCTCATTACTGTTGGCATTGTTAGCATTTCTTCTGGAGTTTTTGGATCACTTTGTCTTATGGGATAAATGTATGTATGTAACTGTAGTTATTCTCATTTTAGATCCACTCAAATCCCCCACTGCACTTATGGGAGCTTTAGCAAAGCTATAACAAACTTCTAAGGTGAGTTGGGCAGCATGAGGAAATCACCAATGAATAGGGAAAGGCATGATTAGAAGCTATAACAAACTCTGGATCAAGGAGACAGTACTGACTTGTATTTGATAAAATTTATGTAATGTGGTATTTCAGTTATGATAAATTATAACCGAAATACCATACTGAATTTTTTCCTCAGTGGATTTTGTAGCACTCTATAAGAGAAATTATGTCTGACTAACTCACTATATTGAAAGGACGGAGCCAACATATGTTATGTAAGCATTCAAATAGCCCATGATACAATTCAACCACAAAGACTACAAGAGAAAAACAAGACTTAGGAGGAAAAAAGATACTATGGGATGTTAAAGTGGCTTTCCAGAGTAGGAAACTGGCTTGAACCACAGAAAAGAGATTAATGAGCATTCCTCTTGTAGTTCCACACAATACTTTCAAAACCAAACTCCTGACTTCATAGCACCCACGTGCTACGTCCACCTCCAATCAAACTGCACTTCTTCAGTGAAAGTTGCCACCATCCAGCCAGTTGATCAGGCTGGACATCAGAAGCCTTGGAATTTCTTTTGCCTTTGGAATTCCCAACATACCTAATCCACCAATAATCACCATTAACTCAATCTCAAAATTACATTCTAAACCCAGCCATTTCTCACCATCTCTATCACCAACCTAAATCACGATTAGCTCTTATTTGATTCCCTAATTGATTTCTCTACTTCTACTCTTGACTCTTAAAATCCACTTTCTAAACAGAAGCCAGAGTGAGCTTAAAATGCAAAACAGATAATATAATTCCCTTATACAAAACCCACAGTGTATATACGTTGCAATAAGAATGAAATTCAAATTCAAAATCATGATCAGTAAGTCCTTCCATTATCTTTCCTACACACCTCTCTGATGTTATCTCCTACCACTTTTCTCTATTTACTGTGCTTCTGCCTCAGTAGCCCATTCTGTCCCTCACACAAGCCAAGCCTATTCTTACTATTCCCTACTCTACCAATCTCCTCTGCTTGGATGGTCCTGCTATATCTTCACCTGACTGATACCTTCTCATTACCTTCAGCTAAAACATAATCTTCACAGAGAGGTCTTTCTTTCCCTGATCATGATATCCAAAGCATCCCCAATTCACTGTACCCTGATTTATTTTTCTCTTATAATAACTACTTCTCATCTTCACTCACATATTGTGTGTATGTTTGTGTGTGTATATAGTCTCTATTATAGTCTAAGATCCATGAGTATAAGGTTCTCTTAGCAATATTGCTATATTAGTTATCTCTAATGGTGTAAGAACTTATCCTAAAACTTTGTAGCTTAAAAAAAACCAAACATTTATTACCTCATAGTTTCTGTGGTTCAGGAATCTAGGTGCAGCTTGGGTAAATCTGGGTCAAAGCCTATGGGTCAAATCCCTTCTTAGATTGTGATCAAACTCAAGCAAGTGTATGGTTTCATCTGAACTAGAACAGAAGATTCTATTTCAAATCCATTCACTTGGTTGCTAGCATGCCTTGCTCCCTTGCCAATTGGTTTTATCTACAGACCTGCCTCATGACAAGGCATTTGTATTTTCCCAGAGAAAACAACCCAAGAAAGAATGAAAGAAGTACTCAAGATTAAAGTCATAGTTTTTTTTTTTTTTAACTTAATCTTGGAAGTAGCCTATCACTTTTGTCCTTTTCAGAAGCAAGAGACTAGACCTAGTCAATACTAAAGGATAGGGAATTACACAAGGAGGTGGGACATAGGATATGGAGATCATTGGGGATCATTTTAGAAGCTACTTATCACAACTGTTTACCACTATACTCTCAGTGTGCAGAACAGTTCCTGAAATTTAGTGAACAAATGAATAATAAATGAATTTCCCATGGATTAGTACTTGAACATATTTCTAATTGAACATTGTGCCAATGATGGAGAAGAGAAAGTAGTAGATAAAATCTTACTTAAAATCAAAATAGTGACATTCAAACCAAAGAGAAAACCAGTAGGAAGATTAGGTTGTGTGAACAGCAAAAAGTAGCAGCAAACTGAGCAGCCTCAGTTTCTTCATCTGTAAAATACAGGAAGTAGTTCTACCATGTTGTTGAAGCATTAATGAGGTAGCTCATACGGAATGTTTAATATAGGGCCTCACAAATCAAAGATATTGTATAAATGGGGGCTATTATTCTTTTTGTTGTTGCTATTGTTTGTTAGCTATTACTTTTAATGAGAATAAATGCAATCCAAACATTTTGGGAGAAAATAACACAAGTTATATTTTTAAGATGATGGCATTTGAGATATGAGATACAACTCAAAAAAGAATCAATGAATCACTTTGAACTATTTACTAATGATAATATTTTAACATGAACCTGTGGCCAAAAAAGCATAATAAAGTGTGCTGAAAACAAGCTAGAGAGGTTTTTCCATTTTTATGTAAAATTAGCACATCTTTGAACATGTGTAATAACGCATTTCTAGTCTGTACAACCCATGGAAGGTTAAATGGAGATGGACGTGTGCAGTTTTGGAAATGGAAGATCCACAGTATTACATGGGGTTAAACTTTCTGAAGAGTTAAAGGAAGGGCACAAAAGACTGATCTGTTATATAATGGAGTTATGAAAGTTATGAAGATGGTAAGCACAGAACTATTTGCAAAATCCTAGAAATTAACACCAGAGGACAAACTTCAAGTTTGGGGAATCACAAATATGGTCAGAAGATGAAGTGCTATTCCATATTTTAAAGAATGCCTACCTTGAAAGGTAGCAAAGATTAAACAATTAAGTAAGTAGTTGTAGAAATTCATAGACAATATACCAAAATAGACAATGATAGTATATATAGATTTGAGGTTGGCGTCAGGAGGGAAACTAGATGTCTTTCAACCTATTTATTGAGATCTCTATTTACAACCAAATAGGCAAGATGGGTCACAGCTTTAGTGAAACCTCTCTAAAAGCATAAACAGCATCCTATAAGAGGTTATCATTCTTGTCCTATTAGTGAGAGAGTGACACTCACTGTTCTACTGCTGGTCCTGATGGAAAATCAGCATCAACAAGCCATTTGCAAATATCTGTGTATGTAAGTGAAATTTAGCTTTCTACATTTTGACTAGTAAATATTCCAAAGATGTATCTACTGTTCTAAGGGTCAAATAGTTCCTACAATACCTAGTATATTGGGTTGAATGATGGCTACTTAAACGATACATCTACATCTGAATCCTCCAAACTTGTGAATATGATCTGCTTTGAAAAAAGCATCTTTGCAGATCTAACCAGCTGAAGGATCCCTAGATGAGATCACTCTGGATTATCCAGGTGGGCCCTTAATACAATGACAGGTCTTATAAAAGACAGAGGAAGAGAAGACACAGACACAGAGGAGAAGGCCATGTGAAGATGGAGGCCGAGGTTGTAGTTATGCAGCCACAAGCCAAGGAACAGTTGGAGTCACCAGAAGCTGGAAGAGCAAGGAAGGATTCTCTCCTAGAGTTTTCTGTGATTTGTTGATTTCAGATTTCTGATTTCTGGGTTCCAGAACTGTGAGAATATTTCTGTTGTTCTAAGCTATCAGGTTAGTGGCAATTTGTTACAGCAACCCTGGGAAACTAATATACCCAGAACAAGTCATTGTTTCACAGAGAAGTAAAGAAATGGAGTAGAGAAAGCATCTAAGCAAGACAGATTCAGATTTAAGCCTGGGCTTCCTTGATACAGGCTGTGTGATATTAAAAGCAAGTTATTTTATATCTTTGATCTTCAGGATGTTCATTAATAAAATGGTGGTAAGTTCTCATTGTAGGATCACTGTGGGATGTGGAGGTATGTAAAATGCCTCACTTGCTGGAAGCATTCTGACAGCAGAATATTACTCTGCTCAATATTCAATATTCAATTAACCTGTTAATAATAAATTCAGAAATGTGTCAGATATCTATAAAAGTTAAAAACTGTTGTTTTCCTTGAGAATCAACATTTTAGCAAGGTATTAATTAGAGCATAAGGAATTGATTAATGTGGAAACTGGCTGTGCAATACCAAATGTCTTGACGAACCTTTACTGCAAGCTGACTATGCCATTTTAAGCAACCTCCTCGCTTGTCAGTGGAACCATATTCTGTCAGGTTCCTCACTGTCTCATCTTTAATATCCTCCCTAGTTTCTTATAGACAAATAATGGAAAGCAATGCCAGAGTATTACTGAAAAATGTTTCCATCTAGCTGGGGCTTAAGACAGCCAGATGTAGAGGGAAAGACTGTGATAATAGAATTTTCCTAAATGTTAGTCTAAGAAAATTGACAACAGCATAATAATCTCTAGGACAAAGTTGTCAGATTCATACCAATCATGGATACCTTCAGTTATCCCTAACATTAAGGAAGATTAAAAAAAAATAAAAGGAGCTCTAACAGTGATTTTCCTAGAGAAAAAACATAGGAATCATGCAATTCAGGTATTTCATATTCTGGAATAATCCTAATACCAGAAAATTGAGACTCTAGTGAGATCCATTCAAAATACATATACTAAAGTAAAACACGTTTTCGAGAAATGCTGGTTTGGTTGTTTTTTGTTTTTTGTTTTTTGTTTTTACTTTTCTAGTGACAAACTGGGCAAATATTACAAAAATAAAAAATTAAAGTGAAAAAATTAATGGATTAGCCATAACATTATTTATGCCTATTAAATTTACTTATTTATGTATTCGTGTACTCATTCATTCACTCAACAAATATTTATTAAATGCCTAATCAATACCAGCCATTGTGTTAGGCACCATAGACACAACCTTGAGCGAGATAATTATTTCCTATCTTAAAGGGGATCTAGGTAAAACAATCAATAAAAATAAAGCATGAATTAAAGGAGTACAATGTAAGGGAATTCTATGTAAGGGAGAGGACATAGGCAAAGGCCAGAAATGAGAGTGCATTGACGACACCAGAAGTTCAGTATGATCAGAGGACAGAATGCTAGAGAAAAAGTGATCTGAGTCATGCTACAACCAGAGACAGGAACCAGCCTATTAAGATTAATATTAAGGAAATCAGAAGAATGTCCCAATAATTTTGGTGAGAAAGATGATATTGTAGATCAGCATGGTAACTCTGGTATGGAGAGGAGGGAATAGATTTAAAGAACTCTTAGGAGGAAGCATTAGCAGGGCTCAGAGAGAAGCCTGAGCTGGAGAGAAAAGTGTGGTGGTCATCTATATAAAGATGCTAATCAAAGCTATGGAAGTGAATGAGATTGACCAGGAGGACTGTCCAGAGAGATGAGAGAGCCTAAGAGAGTCTTGAGAGCATCAATTTTTAATACTGCAGTGGTTACGTTAAGATTGCCTTTATGGGGGGCGCCTGGGTGGCTCAGTGGGTTAAAGCCTCTGCCTTCAGCTCAGGTCATGATCCCAGGGTACGGGGATTGAGCACTGCATCAGGCTCTCTGCTTGGCGGGGAGCCTGCTTCCTCCAATCTCTCTCTCTGCCTACTTGAGATTTCTGTCAAATAAATAAATAAAAATCTTAAAAAAAAAAAAAAAAAGATTGCCTTTATGGGACTTTGTCACCCTTCCTAAGAAATCCTTACCTTCCCACAGCAATTCAATACTTCTTACATCCATTCTCACTTTTGGCTCTCAGACAAGATTATGGAAGCAGGGCGGGCAGTATAACTCCTTACATATGAGAATCTAGGTTCCAAGAGGTTGGACCTGAGGTCACTGTATGCCAATGTTACGACTGGGAGTGGGGTCTCTTTTTATCATGCTTTGTTTTCTTTCCATGATGCTACTCTACTCCCAAGCACTAGTGGCTTACAGCTTCTTCCTTAGTGTCAGCATGAGCAACAGCACATTGATTCTGAAGGTGTTAAGCTTTACACACATACCATATCAAAAACTTCCCCATTTGGAACTGCTCTTGGGACAGAGGGCTAACCTAAGGCAAAGCATGAAGTGGGAGAACTGTTTCTTGGCACTTTGAGTTTCCTACCTTCTCCATCTCTATCTTCTCTTCTCTAAGGACATTTGTTCATTACTCAAAAATTAGCTAATAAGCCAGATACTCTGTGGATACAGGAATTAACAAGTCATACCCAGTCTCTCCCTGAAGTTTTGAGTTTTCAAAGTTTCTCATATTTTCTGGATACAAACCCTTCATCAGATACATTCTTTGCAAATATGATCTTACAGTCTGCAGCTTCCCTTTTCATTCTCTCAATAATGTTTTCAAAGAGCAGTTTTTAATTTTGATAAAGTCCAATATATTCCTTTATGGATCTTGAGTAAATGGCTCATGCACTTACCAACTCCTAACATACTTCATCTTTTTCACTGGTGGATCCCACGTATCTAGGATGGTACCTGAATACACAGTAGGTATTCAGTAAACATCTGATGAATAAATAAAAATTTCAAGGAGTGAAATGCAATTGTGGAAACTTAGTTTGTAGGCCCCATAGAAAATAAAGTAGTCTTAAGTGCAAAATCATGTTCAATTTTTGTTATCTGATCTAGTATAAAACTTTATTGATAAAAGGACCCAAATGTATTAAGTTCTCTCGGTTAAAGAACCTGGTGCTTTTCCTGGAGATAATTCTTTCTCTCCCAAAATATTAATTTGAAATTCTATGGAACTTCAATGTAAAGCAGTAAGCCCCATACTCATTTCCATCCCCCCACCTCCTCAATAACTCAAATACTATATTAATCCCTGTAAATAAATCAAAGCTGCTGAATTCTCGAAAACTCTAATTGTGCCAATTATAAATAAGCCTCAGGATGGATTTCAACCAGCAGCGTCCCCAAAACCATTATCTGCAACTATAATCCATTACTTTTTCTTTCATAATTAATTTTTCTAAGTAGGTCAGTACTATTCATTTTATTTAAGTGCTGTCCCAGCAATCCCATTTTCCCAACAACCAAAGTCAACTATAACTATATACATATTTTTATTAAATACACCAAAACTTTCTTATATTATGCAAAACACTACAGTAGGCGGTGAAGTTTTTTTCTAATAAGTAATAAAGTAATGTAATATATTGGTCTTCAATTACATATGTCTTGACCAGATGAAATCTGGTGGAATCTTGAATAAGCACCTGGAGGACTTCCAGATACGTGGTGCTTAAGCAGATACTCTCCCTGCAACCCCTGCCCCAAGGGCTTCTTTTCATAGATTTTAGCATCTAAATCACTAAGAACAATGAGGAGAGATGTAAATAGGTAGATAGATAAATACACAATGTTATAGGCATACTTATTATATAGCATATAATATTTTATATGTACAACTATACATACCTATACAGTTCGTATGTGTTTGAAATCAAAACTGAACTGAGTGGCACACAGGAGAGAAAATGGTCAGGCAATCAACAGAATTCACCACATAGATGAGCTTGATGCCTAAGAGAGCTCCTCACGCCCTCTCTGAGTCTATATATTCTCCATTTGAGACACAATTCTAAAAACTTTGGGTATCTGCACTTCCATCAACAACAAATCAAATTCAAGAGTATAGATGAGCTTGTGGTTGCTACCAGCTGCAAGTTGCTTGATGTAGGGAGAAATAAGAGCTCTGATAGAGCCCATCCAGGTAGTATCCTGGAGGAAGCACTGAGAGCTACTGGTCAGGAGAAGGCCTGTTGGACATGGGCAAAACTTCTTGCATGAAGGATAATTAATCAGGGAGTCCTTTTGGATGAAACCAGTGGCAGGGGATATGGATCTGATAGGAGACTAATAACAAATACAAATTAATTATCTTGTTATATAGTGCTGGGTTTTTTTCTTTCTTTTAAAAAAAGATTTTATTTATTTGAGAGAAAGAGAGAGAGAGAGCACAAGCAGGGGGAGCAGTGGAGACAGAGTGAGAGGGAGAAGCAGGCTCCCTGCTGAGCAGCTCAATCCCAGGACCCTGAGATCATGACCTGAACCAAAGGCAGACGCTTAACCAACTGAGCCACCCAGCGCCCCACTGCTGGTTGCTTTTTAAATGGGTGTCTCCCTATCAATTTTGCCACCAGGTATTTGTGAACCATTCTGAGTGAATTAATTATTGCCTGAATTTTTTAAACCACTTTTGACACTATAAATTAGCTAAATCTTTTTAAAAAGATAATGAGAAGATAGGGTTTTGCATTTCTCATAAAAGGAAAAGAACACCACAAAAATGTACCCTTCTACAACATTTAGGCCCTGAACTCAGGAGAAATTGGGTTGAATATGGGATTACTATCCTGGCTTTCTGCAATACCCTCTGAGCTATCACCAGAGTTCTTAATTCAAATACGTATTCTTGATCTAAAATTACGCTAGTCTCAGAAACCAAATGATTACCCCACAGATGAAAGCATATTTAATGATTTAGTGAGGTAGAAGTTTCATTTCACTTAAGCAAATTGTTTTGGTATTCTAGCCAAAGGACAGCTCGCTCACATGGGAGCCATCATTATAAAGGGATGTGACTGGCTTTTCTAAATGTATTATCACATAGACCTCTAATAAAGACTATTTTTCAGAGTGGTCATCCTGGGAGAAACTTCCTCCAGGGATGCTGTCATTATCTGAAGATGGGGCACTGCCTTTAGAATTAGTTCATGAGAAAAACCAGTCCTTTTTGCTTCATAGTTACCTTTTCTCTACCACTACCTGGCCCTGGCCTCCCGGCTTTGTGCCTCATTTACACTGATCAATAAGAACCCTCCTCTTAGGGATTGGTATCATAGACTATTTCTCCCGGGCTTTGCTGGAGTTGGAGAGGGTTTTTGGGAATTTAGAAAGGCTATTTTTTGAGCATTGCATTTGCATGGCATACCAAACTCCTTTGGCCAAAAAAGCAATAGAAAACTAAGAATATCCAGAGGTGGTTGTTTTCGGACCTAGTGAATGGGAAAAATTCTCCATGACCAAATAGAGCTGTTTTAGGTACCATTTCTCTTCTGGGTGCATGTGTGTTATTGGCTTGTCTCTTTATTGAGCTGCTCTACCAGGGTCTATACAGTCATTTGGTATCTGGAGTCTGAGAGAAAACTCCAACCTCACCCAGGCTATTGTATAGTACCACAGTAAATAAAACACAATGAATTAAGTTTAAGCACTAGTGTGGGGTTCTGTGTACCCTGTGGGTCTTCAGTACATATCTGCTGATTGACTGGATGTCTGATTCAGTATGGATGTGAATAAAACACACACACATCTTGCTCCTAAAATAAAACAACGAACACCAATGCTCTCTAACTTCCCAGAAGTAAAGTAGCAAATTGGCAGAACTATTCTCACCCTTCGGGATCCCTACTCCCTCCAAACCCATTCAAAGGAAGAGAAAGAATATGAAGGGAAAATGAACATAAGAAAAACAATTAGCCAATGCACTCTGCAAAGCCTGTAACATTATCTAGAATGACAGCAGAGCCATTGTTCCGGCTGCCAGAGCCCTGCGTGCTTGCTAGCTCACCCGAGGCCCTGGGAGGGGAATAAACTAAGCTGAGGAGATGGAGACTGATGCCTCCACGCTGCCACCACCTCACACACCACGCACACTGCTCTGAGTGTCTGGACACACGCAGGCAGGTAAACCTAGAGAATGGGCACTCCACGTTGGCGGGAGGGGAAGAGGCTGCCAACAAACAGGGCCTGTTTATTATTTAACAGTTGGTACCGCTAGAGGCCTGGCACTGCTATAGAGCACTCTCTGTTTCAGTGCAAGTCAGCCTGATTATGAGAGCATGTGAGCCAAATCATGTTTACCATAGTCTGCGAGAGCCTCGGTGCCCCCAACAGACATGGAAATTCTTTCAAGAGCTCTTGTCCAAACAGAGGAAAGCATTCCTGAGATGGAGGTAAAGGACTCCACAGACTGAAAACTTGTCCGATCGTCCTCTCAGTGTCTCAGCTTGGACTTGCTTACCCCCCACTCAAGACCAGTCATTCCTCTTCAGTGATAGAGGCTCTATTCCTCTGCTCTTAGTTACTTTGTTTGGGACCTAAATCAACCAAATAATGTGTGAATCACCCATCTACTAATGTTGCTCATGCTGTCCTGCATGCTTTGGCTTTCCACCAAAAGAATCTGCTACCCAGGACAGCTACCTCCTACTTGGCCAGGACTGCCTCGCAGCAAGTCTCTTCTCTGCCAACATGGCCACAGGTGGATGCCTTCCTACAAATCCAATCAGCAGGATAATGCGCTACTAGCACAAGAGTGGACCTTAATGACAAAGAGCCCTGCTTAGATGGTCACCCCATTAACTTTGATTTGATTATTCTGCCCCAACAGAACACTTGGCTTCGCAACCACAGATGGCACCAGCCCAACATAAAACCTGTAGAGAAAGTAGTCATGGTGGGTTTATACATTTTAAAAATATTAAATTTGATGTAAAAAAAATAAACACGAGGTAGGATTGAGATAGTCTTTGGCTCCCCAGAAAAGCACTGTGTTTTTTTTAAAAAATAAACTAAGGTCAGAGCAGATGAGACAATTGTGATAACTAGGCAGGCAACACAGATAATCTAATCATTTCCTTTGAAATTCAACATAAATCAACATTTCTTTTCATGTAAGAACCTTGGCTTTTATCTTCGATATACAACCAAGGCAGCCTTTGATACTTTATGTGACTCTTTTCTATACAACTGTTTATAAATTTGAGATAAAACTGGCTCCATATAAGCTAGTTCAATATTTTGAAACTTAATTGTTCCTTGGATACACTTTCTCTATGACCATGAGTAAATCACCAAATGCTTTCTACCAAAGAGGGTAAAGACATAGCAAACTGCATGTCTTACTTGAAACTGTGTATATTAATTTTTTTGTTTTGTCTTCTAATTGACATCTGATATTTATATGCTTATATAATAAGCTCTCAACTTTAAATGCCATAAAAAAATACATGCTGAATATAGTTAAATAAAATCACAATTTTACATTTTCACTCTATTGTGTTTTTCTAAGAAAGTGTTTATCCTTAGCTCATAGATTGTATACACATACACAATAAATAAAACTTTACAAAAACAAGGAAAGTATGAAAAAATAATTCCGTTTTTAAATGAAGTTAATCCCTAGTTTACTTTAACTGCTTCCTCTACTGATCAGAGATGCTTAATAAACAACCCCAAACTACGGAAGGTAATTCTAGAATTAAAAGGCATCTTCCAAAGCATCCTGCATATAACAATGCTCATAACTACTAGTTAATAGCAGAGGAATGGATTCGATCACAGGTTCACACAGGGAATGGTGCTATATTGGCCATGGCCAAAATGTGAAGAGAGAAGGTTCACAATGAGTAGACAAATGATGTTTGTTTACCCCTGTGCTGACACACTTCACAACTGGTAGGCAGACACTAATAATAGTTCACACTTGTGGAGAACATCCTCTGTTCTACGGCATGCTTCTAAGAGCTTCACACATACATACTTACTTAACACACATCCCCCTCCCCCAACAACCCTATGAAGTGGGTACCATTATTTTCTCCACTTTGCAGATGAGGAAGCTGAGGCTTGGAGAAGTTAAGTAACTTGCCTGAGGTCTTGCAGTAAGTAAACAAAGGGGCTGAAATGTAAACTACAGTGGTCTAGCTCCAGAGACAAACTGCCACCACCATGTTTGTTCCGCTTTTCACAATGATAATCATTCCATCTGAGGTTTGTGTTCACTTTAAAGCTGTGCAGTGCCTGAGGCTTATAAAGCAATTTAAAATTGTCTAGTGCATGGGTCTAGAATCCTTTCCTTGGCCCTGCCATGGACAGAGCATGTCTGGCAAACCTGACTTTTATGTTGTGATCCTGAGTTGAGGAAATATATGCACAGGAGTCAAAAGAGATGGCTTTATATCTGACTGTACATAAATGAAGGTTTCTTTTCTCTTTTTGGTGTAATAGTTTGTTTTGGCAGAAGGAGGAAGCACCTATGGGTGTGGGAAAGTTTGTGTAAAAGGAGAACGGGATCCATGCCTCTTATCTAGGTCTAAAAAAAAAAAAAATCTTCCGGTATGGAGGGGAGATCTAGTAAAACTGTGAAGCACCCAAATTTTGTGAATAGATACAGCGTTCTAAGAAAAGAATATGAACTAGGAATCTAGTTCAAATCCCCTAGCTGAGAGATTGAACAAACAAACAAACAAACAAACATAGAGCAAAAGAATATGAACCAGGAATCTAGTTCAGTGAATGCAAACGTTACATATAATAAGCAATGAGTAGCAGATCCAAATCTAGAAACCAAGGCTTCTCTCATTACCCTTGAAGTCCTAACTGTGTCAGCCAGTGGGCCTCTGAGGCAGAAGAAATTGAGTGAAGGACACAGAAACTGTGAGTGTCTCTACTCATCTCCTCACAACTCAGTTAAGCAAACAATTGGAAAAAAATGTCCTCTATGAGAAAGAAAAAAACAGAAATGCCAGAGGAGTCTGTTCTTGACTACTCAGTGCTAATGGAAAAAAGTTGAAGACACAATTAAGAGATACGAAGAAAAAATATTCTCTTAACAAAGTTAACAAATTGATTTGCTTAGCAAATACACACACACACACACACACTTTAGTGAGGCCTGAAACTCTCTAAATTTTATTTCTCTCAGATCAATTTATATTTACCTAGAAATCATCCATTGTATCTAAAATTTTCAAATTTATCTTAAAGTACTCATTATAATTATTTTAATTTCCTCTATTTCTATGGTTACTTCCCCTTCTGTATTTCTAATTTTGTGCATTTGTGGGCTTTCTCCTTTAGTAATTAAATCATGTGATACTGCTTTATTTATTGCTTTGTTATTCTCTTTGAAAAACCCAAATCTTTGATTTATTAGTGTCTCTTTTCTGTTTCCTAATTCATTAACTTCTGATTTTATTTTTATCAATTCTTTATTTCTGCTTTGCAGATTTGTTGTTTTTTTCCTTTTAACCATCTTCCTGAGACAAATGCTAATATATTAATAATTATTTTTTCCACATTGTACTAGTATTTAAAGCTATGGATTTTCCTCTGAACACTGCTCTATCTCCATATATGCTTATTCTTTGTAAATTCTGTTATCTCTTTAACTCAAAAATGGATTTTGAAAGTTTAAACTTTAATTTTACAGAGATATTATTTTAACTTTTTCTTCCCACTATCAATCTCTAACCCACCACACATTATAATAGAATATGGCCTGAATTTTTTCAAATGTCCTTTAGGCACCATATTTTTTTTCTTTTTTGATCTATTGATATGGTTAATTGTAGTGGTAGACTTCCTAATAATAAACTATATATTTTTAAAAGATGGTTTTAGGCTTATGCTTATTGCTATAAAGTATAATCTTGATCTTAATTCTGTCATCTTATTTATAGTATTTTAAAAATTGTTTCATTTCTTTCCTAATGTTTTGCTTTGTTACTGTAAGTTTTCTTCCAAATAGTTTGGCAATTGCAGGGTTTCTCCAACCTAGAGGATTTACTGAAAACACAGATTCCAAGCCTCATTTCTCTCCACCCTAAGATGTAGTAGGTCTAACCTGAGATACCTTTGTAATACTTATTCCAATGATCTGATGACCCAACTCGAGTACACTGTTCTAATGGTTAACTTTATATACTGTAATAAGGGAGGTAAAGTCCTATTTTTGATTTGATGACTTTATTTTTTAAAACATCTTAATTTTATTTTTTTCATGTTCCAAGATTCATTGTTTATGCACCACACCCAGGGCTCCATGCAATATGTGCCCTCCTTAATATCCACCATCAGGCTCACCTAACCCCTGACCCCCCCTCCCCTCCATAACCCTCAGTTTGTTTCTCAGAATCCACAGTCTCTCATCTCTTATCTCCCCCTCCAATTTACCCCAATTCACCTTTCCTTTCCTTCTCCTAATGTCCTCTGTGTTATTTCTTATGCTCCACAAGTAAGTGAAACCATATGATAGTTGACTTTCTCTGCTTGACTGATTTCACTCAGCATAATCTCCTCCAGTCCCATCCATGTTGATACAAAAGTTGGGTAACCGAGATGCCTTTCAACAGAAGAATGGATAAAGAAGATGTGGTTCATATCTACAATGGAATATTATATAGCTATCAGAAAGGATGAATACCCAAATTTTATACCAAAATGGACAGGATTTGATGACTTTAGAATATAACTTGGGATTCTCTAGAAAATTATGAAAATACTCCACTACACTTCCTTTGGCCCCCCACTCTCTCCTTCCTCTTCACCACCAGACCTGGGTTGAATTTTTACTTTTAATTCTTCATGTCGCCATCCACATTGACATCTCTGTTCTGTAGTTGGCCAGCTCTGGACAGTACTGATCCTGCATTCCCTGCCATGAATCAGTATACACTTTCTACCTCCTACCTCCTCTATACCTTTCAGACATCTCAGGTTCTGCCATGGTATCATTTCTGTATCATCGAGAGTTATACCATTTACCTTCCTTACCATATACCATTATCTTCCATTCTGTGATATCGCCCCCACTCACACCCACCGTTTATTCAGAAGTCTACTTTTGAGTTGCCAAATCCACTTGTTTATCATCGCTTCTCTCAATCTTTTAGTAGCCTAAATTTATCATTCAACATTTTGCTTTGTTTTATTTGTTTACCAGAATAGTTCATGGTGTCATAGTCTCTGAGCAGTTGTATTTTAAAATTTTGAGGCAAATCCAGTCTCTCCCTTTTTGATATTTTTTTCCTGTATGCTTTCTTTCCAGGTTTCATTTCTTAAGCCTTGAAGTGCTGTAACTTTGTCAAGATAGGTCTCACTGTTTATTGCTCAGCACCATAACTTTGCTGGAATACAGGGTACCCTTTCAATATAAAGATTCAGGAATACCTTAATTCCAGAAAAACTGTACTTTTATACACATTGAAATTGTTTTCCATTTGCTCTGTTTGTTTCTTCCTTCACAAATGTCAGTTGTCCCTATATTTCTTTTACCTTCCAAAGGCATAACATAAAATTTTCATTTATTCAATTTGAATAGATAACACATTCACATGATTCCAAAATACAAATGCATGAAATGATACATGGTAAAAAGTCTCTCTTTTACCCTGTTTTCTGTCAACCTAGTTGTTACACCATTTTCTGACAGATAACTACTGCTATTAGTTTGTTTGTTTTTTAAAAAACAGATATGCAAAAATAAAAATTTAATAAAACAGGTATGCCATGAAAATAAAAATATATTCTTTATGTGTATATTTTTACATTATACACCCTGCTCCACATCTTGAATTTTCACTTAAGGTATATCAGTTGGATGGATATCCAATAGTTAATTAATCTAGTCACCTACTGACAAATATTCACATTGTTTCCAATATTTCCAACAACAAATGACACTGTAATGAATAATCTTGTGCATATATTATTTTATTCATGTAGAATAAGTTCTTAAAAGCAGAACTGATGGGTCAAAAAGTATATGTACTTGTTATTTTAGTAGATATCATAACATTTATCTCAATCTGAAGTTGTTATTTTTGGCATTTTGATAGATGAAAATGCATCTTGATGTATTTCTAATTTGCATTTCTTATCATGCATATTTTATTCTTTATTTCTCTCATTATATATGAATTAAATATCTATTAATATGTTTAAGTGCCATTTGGATATCTTGTGCCAGTTTTCCTCTTGAATTGTTGGTCTTTTTTTTGCAGGAAATCTGATTTATTAGAGAAATAATATTTCTATCTGAGATACGAGTTGCCAATCATAATTATTACTTTCTCCCATCATTTTTAAACTATTTTTAAATTCTTCATTATTTTTTAAAATTTTTCCTCCCCACAATTCTGGTGGCATTGTTAGTTTTTTCATTCTAATTTCTGCATCTAATGTGGCTTTTCATCCTAAAACAGTTTTACTTTTCTCTTCCATTTCTTTCCTGTTCTCTCACAGCTCATTTTATTTCTTTTTGTTGTCTTATCTCTTTGATCCTATATATCTAATCTTTAACTTCTTTGAGGGGGGCAGAGTAGGAGAGGGAGGGTGGGAAAGGGGTAGAGGAAGAGAGAGAATTCACAACCCTGAGATCATGACCTGAACCGAAATTGAGTCAGACGCTTAACCAACTGAGACACACAGGCACCCCTCTTTGACTTCTTACTTTAAAGATGTTACAGTTTCTTCTATTCCTTTGCTACAATGGAAAATATATATTATTTTCTGGTATAACTCTTCTAGTATATATCTTAATCTGCTTTTCCTAATGTTACTTTTGTCTTATAATCAGGTATGTATGGGACCAATGCTGGTTTCTTTTGATTATTTCTCAATTTTCAGTCAATTTGATCAGCTATTTGCTGAATAAGAGAGGCTGAGCAGGGTGTGAATGGCAGCACTAGGGAGTTTCATTTTGGTGATGTATTTCTTAGCACATTAGAGCTTTCTCAATAACTCCACTGTGTCCATTGCCCAAGGGATACAACTCTGCTCATTGATTTCCCCTGTAGCCCAAAAGGATTGTTATGAAGTCCTGCATGTTACACATCTCACAGGTCATGATTTAGTGTTTCCTTTTCTTCCGAATGTGGTCAACAAGGCAAAGGTGACGTTGTTTTTTATCCCCACCTTGCCACCCTCACATGCCAATTCTGGTATATGTGGCAAACTGAGGCCATTTCTCATTCACTGCCACCTTCTCTGTTAACCTCTGCTATAGAATAAAGCTCACGGATGCTTCTGCCAACCACCTGTAGCCTCAGACTTTCCTGTTCCATGTAAGAAACTATAGCATGTGTCCCTTGCATTCATTCCATTTATTTTTGGAGGTTCTGTCCTCTGTGTGTATTTAATTTTCTCTCAACATCCCCCCACCCCCGACTTGGTCTAAATTTCATAGTATTATTCCATGGTTTGTGATTTGGGATTGTGCCTGCTTCTAAAGGAAGGGACTTTTTATGTGTGTTGTTTTTCTTTGTTTGCATTTTGCACAAGAAGATATAAAATGGGCTTGCATTTTTTTCTATGTATGTCCTTTTAGTTGGCAAAAGCAGGACTTCACTTATTAACTCCTCTCTAACCCCTTCCTCGATTAAGTACTTGGCCATCCCTGTCCCCAAAACTGGACTAATCCATTGAAAGGTGTTAACTACAGTATTCAAATTATTTGACCATTGCATGTCTTCCTTCATAAGCATATTCGCATTTAAATAGGGAACTTTAAGCCCTATGCTAAGCTTTGGGCTTCCCAATGAGGTTACGAAATGAAGCTATGGTTGTAGAGTGACAAGAAATATGGTAGATGTAGGAAAGAAGCAGAGGACCCCAATTAATAGCTATAACATTATCTCATGTGAGCAAGTAATAAAGTTGTTTGAGTTGCTTTAATCTCTTGACTTTGGTACTGCACTGCCTCATTTTCTTTCTATAACAGAAGAATAACAAGAGAAAGTACGTTTTCTAGTTGACTGAACAGTTTCCTTTTAAAACGTTAGGTATAAATCTTTATAATTATTTTCTATTTTTTAAAACAAAGAAATGACTTAATAGAGTGAAAGTATACTGGAGTAAGTACACTGGACTTCTAAACACTGAGGAAAATAACATTTTGGCAAATTAATTAAGCTACCCAAGCCTCAGTTTTCCATCTGTAAAATGGGAATAGCAGTTCTTCTTTTCCTACCATATAGGTTTTCTGTGAGTGGCAAATGAAATAGCATCTATCAAAATGCTTTGCAAACTAATAAAAAATCAGAAAAGTATAAGGGACTTAATAGTAAGAGATTATCCAATAAAAATAAGGACCTACAACACTGTCAAAGATAATACAGGTATACAGTGCAGTCTACCCTACTCAACTTGATACGATTTTGTGATCCTTTTGTGTGCTTTCTCTAATTGTTCAGCTAGACTCTATAAACTACCATTTCATTTCTCCCTGCTTTCTATGAGTCTGCCTCCAGGAACAACACTTTCTCTCTTCCTTCTTCCTTTTCCCCAATACAGTTATATATTGTATTGTTTATTTCTTGGTATTTTTTACCGCCTTAAATCTGCCCTGAAAGATAGTACTAACAAGAGAATGAAGCTTTGGAGTCAGACAGACATGGTTTGAATCCTGGTCTTTGGTCTCTGTGCTCATCAGTTAACATCCCCGAATTTGTTTCTTCATCCATAAAATGAATGTTATGAGTATTGTTAGGAGAAAAATTAGATCATATCTACATAAGGTCTGCTACATAGTTTGGGCTCCATAAACAGATTTCAAAATCAGCAATTCCCTGAAGGGCTATCTAATATATAAAGTTCTGGGACTTTATCAAATCTCATTTGCTTTCTTAAAAGCCTATTTTGCTTATTTCTATGTTCTCAGGATTTCGTGACACTTGACAACTGCTCTATTGCCATAGTTTGATCTATATCTTTTTATTCCATGAACCATTTCACTTTTTTCTAAATGGCACCATAGAATCTACTTTTCCTTAAGATCTACTACTTTCTGTTGATGTCCTTGCTAATTTCATAGTTCCTAAAGTTTCTGTCTCAAGTAACATCTTTTTGTCTTAACTTTTTTTCTCTTATAAAATAATATATCCTAATTTTAACCTCAGGACAAAGACCATGATGTTTCCATTCATAATGCACTGTATATTCTATAATTCTATAAAAACTATACCACTATTAGGTAATGATTATAAATGTGAATATTCTTAATTCCACAGAATTTATCCACTCTGTCTGAGCTCACACCCTTTCATTCCTAGAAGATCACAGAATATTATTATATGGCAATTATATAATCCTTTGTCATTTTGCAAACATTTCACAATCATTTAATGGAGGTCTTCAACACACTAGTATAGATTGATCTTGTTATCATTATTGGCAAGAAGAGGAAACAGAGATAGAATGATGAAAACGTGTCAGATAGCACATCCCATACCATGAGGAAAAACAGGAGTAGCATTCAGTCTCTTATTCTCTGATCTACTGATACCCTGTTGAGCTAGGGTTCCCTTAGCACCAGAGGAAGAAACAGATTGATTCATTTCCAAATATCATTATTCAGAAAAGGTCTGTTCAGTAATAAAGAGGTGGTTCTCTTTATTTTCAAAATAAGTAAAAAGCAAATCCCAGTGATTCTTGGAACTCGGAGTTGGGAAGAGGGCAGGAAAACCACAGGCCAGGGCCAGAGAGCAGGAAGAAGATAAGGGAGATAAAATTGGTTGTGGATAAATCCTCATCCATCATTACATGGAAGAAATATTTAAAAAGGAAGGCCACTATCTTCTCTCATCTGAGGCTTCCTCCAGAACCTGTAGGAGAGGAAGACATACTGCTGAGTCTTCATTTGGGGAGCAGCAGGACAAGGCAGCTTCGCCTTAGCCAAATGAACCCCTTCCTGACAGCTGTGGGGAAATGTGTTTGTGCCACCAAATCTCTTTGAAAATTACTCCTAAAATTATTAATGTTTTGTAAATTAAAAAAAACAACAACTCAGCTTCAAAAGGAAAATAATGTGGAGAGTAATAACATACCAAATTTAATGTGACCTCCTAGCATTTTTGTAGGGTGGCATAGGGAGGAGAGTGGAAAACACCCAGAGTTGGGATTTAGGAGTCCTGATTTTAGTTTCAGCAGTTTCACTCTCTGGATGTGTGACCTCAGACAAGTGGATTAACCTCTCTGGACCTCTGATCCTTCGTATTTAAAATGAGGGAGGTGGTTATTAAGTGATGTCTAAGAGCCCTCCTAGAGGTAAAAATTCTCCAGTTTATAATACTAATAATTAACATCTGATGGTGCTTTACCACCTACAAATGGTTTCCACATACATTAGCTAATTTGATCCTCATGCCAGTTCTGAGGTAGTATTATTATGATTATGCCCATTTTTAGAAGAGAGACTCAGAAACCACAAAATGGCAGAGTTGGCATTGAACAGATGTTCCCAAGAGGAAAATACCCCTTCAGTAAAAGAAGCAGCTGATGCTAACAAGGATAAGCAAGAGCAGATAATTTAGGCTGTGAGCTCTTGTTTAGGGGTGCAACAGAATTTCTGGATGCCGCATTGGGGTAATGATGATCCACCATGTGGAATGTTATCTGATGATGTATTTATCAAAAAAAAACTAATAAAAAGAAAATTAAAAAAAGATACAATAATTGTTACTGCACTACACCCTAATGAATTATTGTGTTCAAGGTTCCTACAAAAAAAAAAGTAATATTATACTCGGCTTATGTTTTAATTGATTTATTAATATTTTATCACAGGAATGTAATTTAAGCTCCTCATGATTTAGATCTCATAAACCTTTAGCATTTTGCAAATTCAAATTCCAATTTAAAGCCAGGGCGAGCAATTAACTTTTCTATCATCTTGTCAGGGGAGAAGGTTCGTGTTTAATTTGAGACAAAGTGACAGAAATATATATACACAGTATGTATTACTCCAATTTAATTTATGAGTCAGCACCATCCACCTTCAAAATGTAGATTTAATAGAAGGGGAGGAAGAAAAGGCCGTGCTGTCATGATAGGGCTCTGATATCTCTGATATCTGCCCTGAATTTCATATATATAAATAAATATATATATGTGTGTGTGTGTGTGTGTGTGTGTGTGTGTGTATATATATATATATATATATATATATATATATATATATATGTATAGTCCCTGGTTTGTTAAGATATCAGGCTAGATTGATTGCAGGCATATTTCCAATTCTTTTATTTTAAATTAATTTAGCAATTATTTGCGCATAGAGCACACAATCTCATGGATATCACGGGAAGCTCTTACGCCTGTTTCCATGCCTACTCCTACCCCCCTCCTCCCTTCTCAGTTTCACGGAGAGCTGCCCCTCCAGGTTAATCCTAAACTCAATACGTGAGACACACTGTGGAAAATACTGCATTTTGGGTCATTTCTTCATCCCTTTCTCATTTTCCAAAGGGATCTTTTAAATGCTCTCTACTTAAAACAAATAAGCAGACAAAACAAACCAAACAAAAAAACCTTACCACAACTTTATATTTTAATTTACAGGATTTGCCTGACAAGTTAAAACAGTGGTACTTTCTAGTGAACCTTTACAAAATATTTAAGGACAGGATCAGAAGAAATGAGCTCAAAGCACATAAGGTAGTCAGGTAAACTGAAGGGAAGTACTTCCCTTTGGTGGTTATTAAACACTGGAACAGGGCTGCAGAGAGAGGTTAAGGAATTCTTCCTAGCTCTGTTATCCTATAATTCACCAAAGGAGCACAATGCTCTATGCTGATGAGATGAGTTACATGACATCTCCTCCCTGGTTCAATCAAAGGGAAGCAATTTACATCTCAAACCAGTTCTCTCATCAGTGGGACATAAAGACTGCAGAACAGAGACACAGCAAATGTGCGTATTTATACAGCATCAACTCGGTTGCCACTGTTCCTTATTATTTTCTTTGCTCCCTCCTCCTCTGTATGGTGGCCATTTTGAATAGGATGCTTTAAATTCTAAAGTGAGAGAAACACAGGACTAAGAACAATTCAGGATCAAAATTAACTAAAGATTTCTTGTGATTCTGACAATCACTGGCCTTTGTGATGCTAGGCCAATCCCTTTGTTCCATTTAAAAATAAAATCGGATTCCCTTTGCAGACCACAAGAAGGGAATTAGAAGACGGTTAATGGAAAACTCTGGAAGGTAGCCTGACAAACGTTTATTCACTTTCCAGGCATACAATTTGGTGCTACATAAGTGAATGCAGTGCATTTGTCAAAGAAAGGCTATATTGAATAAGTGTGAGGTCTTCATTCATAAAAAAGCTTATTTTACTAATAGTCTCTATTAATCTCAGCTTAATTATGTCAGACGTTTTGCACTTGCATACAGCAGTGAAAATCGCCAAAAATGCATTTACTGCACCTGCTTAAATGCAGTCATATCCTTAAAAACTATTGCAGGGAAGGAGGAAAAGCTCCCACAGACATGGCTTTTAGGCAGAATATGGGATTATGGCAGAGGGGTTTAAATACATGAGGTAAAAATGGTAATCATATTCATCAAGTACACAAAGAAGTAAAAACAAGAAGCTCTAGATAATTCTTTTTAGTGGACTCACTAAAATAACAATAACAGCTTGATGAAGAGAACATGATTGTCGAAAGCTTGTCCATTTTACATTTTCTCTTTACATAGTGCAATAAAAAGGGAGCACCTGCAGTTTCTACTTGTGTGGGTTTTTTTTCTTCTTCTGATGTAAAAGAAATCGTGAGACATCATATTTGTTTTGGGAGCTACTAGCCTCACGTCTGTCTAATACACACTCCCTACCATAAAGTTACGTTTGAGCCCTCTGGGAATACCTGTGCTGGGCAGACAGTCTGCAGCCTCCAAGTACAGTCTTTGCCTCATACCTCTTTCCTTCATTCAAACACACCAGCCCTTCCTCACTTTGGAAATCCAACTAAAACAGATCTCTCTGTCATGAACCTTTTTAGACAAATTACAACAGAATGTGTTGTAATTTCCATTATCTGGTTGCATCTACCTTATGCTAGACACCAGCCACTGAGGGATCACTGTTATGGTGTCCTAATACTTACCTTAAAAAAAAAAAAATACTGTTAACTACACAATATGGATATTTGAAAGTGCCTGAGAAAGCCATAAACTTAATTACATTGGAGGGCTGGTGTGAGCTCACATGAAATTTGAGCTATCATTATTAAAAAAGGAAATTGCATTTACTTAATGCTTCTTACAGTATACCAGTCAACTTTAAACTTTTGAGGTTTTATAGTGAGACAAAACAATATTTAAAAGAAGAACAGAACATGTCTTAAGAATTCGATAGAAACATTTTACATGCCAAGAGAAGCATTCTTCCCCTTTCCCCCTTTTTATCTTTTCTTTTCCTCCCTCTGTTGCTCTCCTCTCCTTCCTTCCTTCCCCTTCCTCCCATCATCCCCCTCCACCTTCTCTTCTCTAATTCAGGAGAGGTGGTATTAAACTTTGAGTAAGCAAATGATATTCTTGTTTCAGAATCCACATGCTTTTACTACTCAAAGCACTGTTTTAGAGGGGAATTTGGGTGAATTCTTATGGCATTCTTTTTTTTTTTTTTCCTCCTGGAGTCTACAGCTATCCTTCAGGTATCAAGTTATTTTCAAGCATTCCTATAACGGCCTCCAATATTCCACACGGCAGTCTGTGATAAACCCTAGCAAGGTAGTCTTTTATGAAAGACTGCAACAACCAGTGAAGAAATATTTTTTTTCAATTACTTTTGTAAAAGAACAGAGTAAACAACAGTGGGGTTCGAGAAAGCAAGGTTCAAACTGCACTTCACAACTACAGGGCCACTAATGACGTCAGCCCCTTGCTGTTCTACATATCAAGATTCAAGTGTGCGGTTTTAAGCAATCTTTAACAGACAAAACAGTACAAGGGACTAACCTGCCTTTCATGCTCTAATACCACAGAGGGTACTGGAGAAAAATCTGTTTCCGTGGATGCCTGTCACTGAGAACGGCTAATACACAAAATTCTGAAATTATGACAAAGTGAGGATTTGACTATGTTTCACAACACGATTTGCCTTTGGCCTCCACTGAGGAGAGAGCAACTCCAAGTATGTCAAAATTTCATTTTCTTCTATTTTCATAAAACTTTTTAAAGAAAGGTTGTCATAATGTAAGAGATGTCAAAATTTTTCAGAAGACTCAGAACTCAACATTGCAGATTAAACATTACAGCAGACATTCCTCATACTCATGCATCAGTTAAACCAATGTGCAGGAGGTGATTACAGATGACTGTGAGGGTCGATGTCTTCTAAGTGGAGAAAGGCTAAAAAATAAAGCAGCACCTATAGTGCTGTGCATTCATCTAATTCGCCCTGCGGTCTCACTGCATCTCTCACACCGGTGATGCAGGGTTCATCTCACCGGTGTAAAAGATACATTAATTGTCTCATGGCATCCCTTTCCAAAGCACTTTCAGAGGGATAAACTTCCGATCTTACCAGAATTGATTTAGTCCTGTGCCACTTGACCGAAGGCATTCAGTCCTTCTATAGTTTTTCTAAAATCAAAAGTAACCTGAAGACACCTTAAAATCTAAGACTGAAACTCACATTGCAAGGATGCTTTAATGTCCTCCAGCCCTATAAGTTGTATAAGGAAAAGTAAGTGTGCATCATATGGGTCAGTTTCTACGTGGTTCTTTAGGAGTTTAAAGACTGTCAAAGTTCGTAAAGCGTTTCTCCTTTCCTGGGACACACCAAACCAAGTCCCACCCCAGGTTCTGAGAACTTCATCTTACTGAGGCCTGGAAAGTTCTTTCTCCAAAGTTTGGCATGTTCACTCTTTCTTTATTTTGGTCTCTATTAAAATATTACCTTTTCAGTACTGTACTGAAATATTACCTTACCAGTTCTGTACTGAACATAATATCTAAAAGAGCTTCCCACCCTCACCCGACCATACCCTGCTTTGTTTTCTTCATAGTATTTATTCTTTCCTGAAGTTACCTATCTATCTGCTTATTATGTATCTTCCCTACTGAAATATAAGGTTAGTGAGCCAGACTTTGTTTTATTCCGTACAGTATCACTAGTGTTGAGAACTGCACCTGATGTATATGGTAGGTCGTCACTATATATTTGTCAAATAAATGAAACTTACTAGCTAAAATACTTAGCTTTAAATGTGACAGTTTAAACTCATTTCATCTTCTGATGAGACAGCATCACGTGCAATGACCTTTCACAGTCTAGATAATATACAAAGTCAACATGCAAGAATCACTATTCTGGGAAGAGTGTGTTTAGACCTGGTTTAAAATCACAGCCTGTTGCTGTGTGACATTTACAGTCTGCCATTTTAGTTAGACCACTGAATGGATGGAGTTAACCCAAGAGCTGACAAGACACAAACACACACACACACACACACACACACACACACACACACACTGAAAAAACCCAAGCCCTCTTTTTGTGGGAATTGGAGTGGATTGCTACTTACTCCAAGCCAACAACAGCTAAAGAAGAGAGGCGAAAATCAGAAGACCTTTGGAAACCATTTCACCAGAGCTGCCACCTGTCATTTATGTTAAAAGAAGCAATCATCCATCTGTCCAGACTGGAGAATCATAAAGTCCTAAATACCATTTACTTACCCCAAACTAGTGATTCCTTAGAAATTTTTTATATCACATAATAATGAAATGACATGATCTTTGTTTTCCTCTAGATACACAATGAATATTTTCTTTAAGGTGGCATTCAACTTTTAAAATACAAACACCAATTAACTGAGGTATTTTTTGGTAGAGGAAAAAATGTCTATCATAATTTTAGTGGCAATAACAGTTCTGTACATTTCTCTTAGTAAATTTAACCTCAGATTTCTAAGCACTATGCAAACATTAATTTACTAAGTTCTGCTGTGTTCTCCATGTGAATTAGAATATTATCACATCTTCATTATTTTCAGGTAAGAATCACATGGAAGGACCCATAACTTGCCAAGACCAAACAGCAAAAAAAAAAATAATTAAATAAATAAAGAGCAAGATCCTTCACTTTAGAAAGCGGGTACCCAGGGAAGATTAATGAAATAAAGTCAGAATATACCTAAACTAGCATAAGCTGATAACCCAATACAGAGCCTAGGGGGTCTGAATAAACACCCCTGAAAAAAGTAGTGTCAGTCTTTAAAAATAGCAGTCAGCAATTACTGAGCGTTTACTACGTGTTGGACACTATTCTAAGAGCTAGTGGAAACAGGGACTTTGCTTCTTGTTCACCGCTGTTTCCTGAGAGCTAGAACAGTGCCTGAGCCAGAATGCATGCTGAATACATACTTGTAATAAATGTATGAATGAGAGATGCATTCTTGGTTCCAAATCACTAAACCATCTAAATTTTTTAACATAACCTGTTTGTAAGTTGGGAACCGTCTGTATAAACACTTACTCTTGGAAGTGAAGGAACAAGGAAGAGGTTTGACTTGACCCAGGGTGTAACTAAATCTAGGGTAACAATGAGCCTTTTTATGATAGAGTTCATTTATTTAACAAACATTTATTGAACACACTCTATATGCCAGGTATTATAAGAGGTTCTAGAAATAAAGACAAGGTGCTTGTTGTTGCAGAGCTTAAATTATTGTTTATGTATCTGAGAGGAGGATGTCTTTGTATATAATGTAATTATGAGGCAAGAACTTTCTATAAACCAGTGATTCTTGTTTGTTTGTTTTTATCATTTTACCATCCTAACTTGCTAATGCTTCGATAATTCAGCCCGTGAGGAAACCATAGCAAAATGTAGGTGTACTGGTTAATTAAAACATATATCAATAAAGAGGAGTGGTTATCTGGCAATTACCTAGACAAACCAATCACTGTACAAAAAGTTGATGTCGGCATCAGGGTGAGTTCTGGAAGATATGAATTACCTATTTTAGCTTTCTATGTTGTCAGTTCTCAACTTTATCTACATAAGTCTTTAGCTTCATTTGGGCTGCCCCAAACTGGAATCCAAATGCAGTTATTAATGGATAAGCTTAAGCATAATACCATTTCAATGAAAAGAAATAAGGAAGTATACAAAATAATAGAAGATAAATAAGGTCTTACCAACTGCCTATCATGCATGGTCTAATTAGGAAAGCTACTGCTACAAAGGCTGGCAGTCTCATCTGTGTTCACCCTCTGGGACCTTAACATGAGCTCCTTCTGTCCACTACAAAAATTCTCTCAAAGCTATACTCTCAAAGAGTATAGCTTGTGTGTGCATACTTGAATTTATTTCACTCTGATAATTCACTTGAGATGTCTGGTTTCTCTAAAGCAATCTCAGTTCTTTTGGCTTTTATATGAAATCAAGCTTTTTGCAAAGATTTCTGTTGTAAATGGACCCTTCAGGTATGCTATGGAAGCTGAGTTCGATAAGAAAACCAAGGAGTCCAAGGCAACTTAAGTTTGATGTTTAATGATTGCTAGCAGTCTACTTAAGGCTAATGCCTCCTCTAAAAATAAAGCATATGTATATATATATAACTATATATTTTAGCTGGGAATTCAGCAATTCCAGAAAACATTCTAAACCCTTGTTGGCAAAGGAAGAAAAGAAAAAAATATTTAAAGAAAAAAATATACTGACATGTTGATTATCAGTGTATTGAAATCAAGAACTAAATACAGGTAACAGATCTGCTTCAACGGGCTGCTGTATGCGTTTATAAAACTGAAATATGATTATCTAAAAATCACTCTTTTATTCAGAATTACTCAACATTCCCTTTCTGTTTATACACGTTTCTGTCAGTGATACAACAGCCCCAGGCATTCTACTACCAATCTCCCTGTACATGTCCATTGACATTGTCTCTATCAAATTCAACCCAATAAAATTAAATGGAATTAAATAAAGCTGTCTGCTTGAACCTCAGTTTTTCTCATCTCTTATTGTATTGTACTTATCATTTCTTATTTATTTAGCTGAGGCAAAAAGCTTTCCAGACACAATTACATTTTCCTTTCTGGTCTCCTATTTCTGAAGTATTTTTTTTATCGTTGAGTGATGTAGTTCATGTCAATTGGCAAAATAAATAAATAAATAAATAATCCTTATAATTCTGTGAAAATAAGAAGGGTATGATAAAGTAACCGCTGCCTCATAGAAGAGAAGACATTTCCATCCTATGTTTACCATAAATTTTTCCTCTGATTCCATTAGTTTTCACATAACAATATCCAAAACCATTGCCTACTTTCAAAAGATTCCAAATTGTAGGAGGCAAATGGGTGGTAAGTAACTCAGGGAGAGACTTGTTAAGGAAGGGTTCCAGCTCTGGCTTCAGAAGTTAAATTTGGTGGCTATTAAGGAGGACACGTATTGCATGGAGCATTAGATGTAAATAATGAATCTTGGAACACTGCATCAAAAACTAATGATATATTGTATGGTGACTAACATAACACAATAAAAAAATATATAGAAAGATAAAAAAATAAAAAAACAAATAAAAACAAATTAAAGAGAATACAAAAGTGTTGAGGATGATATGCAACTGGCCTCCAGTTTCTCCCCACTCTCTCAGGCAAGAGGGTGCTCCACATTTCTCACCTTCGTTTCCGCATTCCCTTCAACCTGCACAATGCATTTTATGATTCCCTTTCAAAACTGCCTTTAATATTAATTTTAATCTGATTTCATAAGTAAATAAACATTTTGGAGTGAGGGGGGAAAATAAGACACATAATGATTTTCTCTGGAGTTCTCTTTCCATAAGCAACATCCAGATGACAACCAACCTCTCATTAATCTCTTGAAAAAAAAAAAGTAAATTTCTTATGTCCTTCATACTGGATTGCTGTTTATTATAAACTGTGCTGAAAGACCCCACACACGGCAAACTGAACCATGTGGCATTTAATCCATCACACAGAAGGATCAAGGATTGAGTCAATACTTCTAGGGCTTCTACCCCTCAACTATGCATTTCCATGGTGCCCATTTCCATGGTGTTTAGACCTTCAAACAAACACATTTGTCTAAAAACAAATACATATGTAGGAAAACAGTTCTCCAGGGCTCTTGCCTTTCAGCTGCTTTTGGCTGACAGATGAGAAGTCAGATAGAACATTCTGAAATTCTGAGTCTTCTTGTTTTATATACTGGAGAGAGAAATAGTTAGTTCCAGGTAGTGAACCTTTCATGCTTTCTATTAAATAGGCAAGAGAGGGACACCTGGGGGGCTCAGTGGGTTAAAGCCTCTGCCTTCGGCTCAGGTCATGATCTCAGGGTCCTGGGATAGAGCCCCACATCAGGCTCTCTGCTCTGCAGGGAGCCTGCTTCCTCCTCTCTCTCTCTCTCTCTCTGCCTGCCTCTCTGCCTACTTGTGATCTCTGTCTGTCAAGTAAATAAATAAAATCTTTAAAAAAAAAAAAATAAATAAATAAATAAGCAAGAGAGTCACAAAAAGAGGTCCTGGGATTTTCATCCCACAATGGAGTCCTCCTTGGTTTCCTTTCACCTCCTATCTATGGGTTTCAACTTCATTTTGAGGACATATACAATTATTCTAAATGAAAAACATTATTTTTATTATCTCTCTCTTTTAAAAAAAGTTTTATAAGAAATTAGTTTCAAAACAGTTCTACCTATAATATATTAATGTGCTTTCAATACTTTTCTAGATTTCATTAATCTTACCCATCTTAGAAAAAGCTGGGATAATTCAAGGGCATTTGAAGAAATCTCTCCTCTACAGTCTTTCTGCACCTGAAATTCTATCACTTAAAATTTATAGATGAAGACAATATCCCCAGAAATCTTTTGATTCTTTGTTACTCTGGGAAGGGTACTATTTTATGCCTATCTTAGAGATGAGGAAACTAGGACATAGAGAAGCTATGTAACTTGCCTAAAGTCTTTGGGTGAATGAAGAGCCAGGATTTGAACTCACGGAGTCTAACACTAGAGCCTTAATTATCTACATTACATTGCTTCCCTGTTAAATAGAGATGAGCAGAAAGGAATGACTAAATGCCTCATTTTGGGGACAGAGAGCATAAGTTCAAATGCCAATTTTACCACATACTAGCTGTGTAACTTTTGGCAACAGTCTTAACCTCTCTGAATCTTTATTTCCTTGTGCATATAAAAGTAGCTAGCCTTCACTGAGTACTAAGCTATGTTCCAGTCTTCAAAGCTAAGTGTTTTATATGTATTATTTCATTTAATTCTCACAATAACTCAACAAGGTATATAATGCTATTATCTCCAATTTAGAGATGAAGAAACTAAGTAACTTGCACATTGTCATATCCTAATTGGCGGAGACAGAATTTAACTGATGGGCAAGCTCCCTACAGAAACCATACATTTAATCATTAAGTTTGGTGATAACCAATATTAGTTACCTCATGGAGTTTGGGGCTATATTTTGGTCAGGATTAAATTAAGTAAACCATGTGTGTGATGGTTACATTTATGTGTCAGCCTCACGAAGCCCCAGAATACCAGATATTTAGACTAACTTTATTCAAGTGTATCTATGAGAGCCTTTCTGGAGGAGATTAACATTTGAATTGGTAGACTGAATAAAACAGATTGCCCTCCCTAATGTGGGTGGACCACATCCAATCAGTTAAAGGATTAAATAGAACAAAAAGACAGATCCTCTTTGGAGTAATAGGGAAATCCCCTGACTGTCTTTGAGCTGGGATATCAGTATTCTCCTTCCTTTGGATTCCAACTAAAACACTAGTCCTTCCAGAGAACTGAGTCTACTAGCCTTTGGACTAAAACCACACCATTGGTTTCCTGGGTCTCCAGCTTGCCAACTGCAGAGCTTAGAACTTAGCCTTCATAATCATGTGAACTAATGCCTTAAAATAACTATATATGATTAATACACACACACACACACACACACACACACACACACACACACACACACATTTATATCTCCTGTTGGTTCTGTTTCTCTGCAGAACTCTGACCAATATGGCATGTAAAGTGCCTAGTGTCTGACATTCAGAAATAGTCAATAAATGTTTCTTAAATTGCTTCCCCAAGAAAGGCCCACATAAAAAGAATTATAAGATAACAAAGCCTCCTTCAATAAGGAGAGCAAAGATACGTCCAGAGGATAGGATAAATAGTCTGTGGGCCCTGGACTCTTAAGAATGGAGTGGGGGAGATTTTAAAACACAGTCTGCATCAGGTCAGATGATTAGCTTCGTTGTGTAGAATAAGAGATGGTAGAGAAACTTTGATCTAGACATCAAGAACAAAAGCTACGTGCATCTTTCCCTAAGTAACCTGAAAGGGAATTTTGGTTCTTCACCATCATGACAAGCTCAGTGGGAATACAGATGTGAACTTCTCCTTAGAGAGGTAAAAGGTTAGAGGGAAAGTGAAAGAATTGAGAGAAAAGGTCAGGTTTGTTTAATGCCTGACTTACAGTGCACAAATCCAACCAATCCAACTCCTACATATGTACTTTGTTCCCAGCTATAAAATAATGGGGAATAAAAAGACTTCTTTATGGAGCAGTTTAGGCCTCCACATTTCTCAGCTGAAAGCATCCTAGAAAGGTAAATTCAAGTTTCCTAATGCATGTGATTTACACTGATACCCTTGAAATACTGATTTAATTACTCCTCTCCACTGTGGCCATCACTCATGAACATCCCTCACTGAACATCTCCTTCTAAATATCATTCTTCAGTTAGGGTTAGCCAGTAATGTGACTTCAAGGAGTTCATATATGAAGAAAATAAATGGGTTTTTCTCTTAAGAGAACATGTGTTTCTCCCATCATCTGAGCTAAAAACCAAGGAAGCTGTAACAGCTGGGAAAAGAAGGAAAAGCAAATTTAATTTTTTTAAAATTTAAATCCCTTTTTGCAAATTTAATTTTTAAAGGAAATAGAAAATAAAAGCAATTTGTCCAATTCCAGTGTGTGGCATCTATGCTGATTTTCTCAAGGAAAAGTGCTTATTGTCACCCAAATCCCCAGAGTAACCACAGCTGACACACTTCTCAGCATTAGAGCACTTGGCAACTGGCAATAAGGCCTGTTTCTTTCCCAGGCAGATGAAAAGCCAGGCACTCCCCAAACAAAACCAATGCAGCTTTTCTTGACTCTTTAGCTGCCTTCATGTCTTCTGAACATAGCATTTTGTTCTGTGCAATGGGAAGCTTATGGAACAAATCTATTTCACCCAAAGCACTAAAACCAATACAATGAATATTTCTATTCTTTTGGCTACTTTGACTAAAGAACCTACCCTTACTGCACTCAAGTGTTACAACTGCTGATGTACACATAACTGTACAAAGATCCAAGGAGAACTGTCAATAAATAGAAAAATAAGTCTTGCTAAAGAATGTCTAAACATGCAAAGGAATGCAAATATAAGACTTCTTTCATACATAGGATCTTTGTTTATACCAGTTGCACATGGTCGATAGAAGAAGACATGCAAAACACTTTTTAATAAACAAATTGTCATCTTGCATTAGCTTATACCAATAGAATTCTTCCAAGTATTTTTTCATAATAAAATGTGTATAGACTGTTTTGGTTATTTTTCATTCTCATCAGAGATAATAAAGATCATGTGACTTAAAGTGTTTTCTCTTGTGTAAAAGCAGGAAGCAGGAATTTCAAAGCCTACCATTTTAATAACAAATGCATTCATTTATATTTTTGTTAAGAAACAAGCCTATTCTCTTATCTAAGTTCTATGAAAGTCTTTCTACTTTTCTCACATTAAATTACATGTGTGAAATTCATCAGTGTTGTTACCAATATTTATTCCTGATGGCCAGAGCTTTTCTAATCCTTGTGTAGCCATATGTTTAATGTCATATAATCCAGTGGGAATCCCTTTTTTTAAAAACAATAAAATAAATGGATTTTTAAAATTGTATCCTTTTTTCATGCCAAAAAGTAAAAACAAAAGAAAATCTCCAAAACAGACATTAGACAATGTATACAATTCACCTTATAAAAAATGTTATTTATGTCAGCAAGTCTTCACACAGTCCTGGAAAGCCCAGCCCTGGGGTGGCACAAAGTTCCCAGACATATCAACTGAAGCACGTCCACATATGTCAGTAGTCAATCTACAGAGAATGATTTCATGACACAACACTTACCCTGATTGAACCGTATCTAATTCCTAAATAACAATGATGACTAATAGTGTTCTATTGGATAATGTTTACTTGCTAACATTTCTTATGGGAATCTTGATTAATTGCCTCTCTAATCTTCCAAGGATTATTCCAAAACATAGTAGTGTCTGAGATGTAGTGTTTTCCTCTGAACCTAAGCACAAATTTGTTGTGGTTAACATGAAATTTTTTGTAGACCTTTTACTAACAAGGTAAAAACATGAATTAGGATCAACACGTAGGTGAAATGTACTAGGAATCAGACCATCTTGAGAGAACTACCATCTGATATGAATCACATGCTAGTTGGCCATCATCTTTATTCCTCTATTTTTCTGGATTAAACTTAACATCAATAACAACCATTAAACACAGCATAAATCACAGAAGTCTATAGATGCCTGAACCCTGGGATAATTCTGAGCCTCACTTCTTCACTGGGTTGTGTTGGTGATGGAGGTGGGAATGTGAGAACAAAACTGTCGTCCAGGTTTTACCTAATCTGATCCAAAATAATAGCTGCCAAGACTAGAAACACACTAAAGAACAAAACAAAACAAAATAATCCATTTTGTTTAGTCTCTCAAGAAAGCATCAAAAAGAGGTAGAGAAGAATCCTTCCTCTCTGTCTTGGACACATTAAATACAGTCACTAATAGTGCCTCCAAATCTCTCTCTACACTCTTTCACCTCCCGGCCCAGACCTCTCTCCAGCCTATCTTTCACAAGCAGCCCCCACACCTGTTCACTGTTCTTCCCATCTCTGCTCTTTTCCTGTTACTCTAGTAAAATCCTGCCACTCCTGGGTAAGTTATTTGTCCCCTCCTCCAGCCAAGGTCAATTTCCCAGTTGTTTTCCATTCCCCTGGTTCTACATTACCAAAGTCCTGACATTTCAGCAGCATAAACAGAATTCTCAGAAGGAAGGGAAGGAGGGTAACTGAGAGGAGTCCTCCACTATGGTAGAAGAAAGTCTCGGGATATGAGCCCTTACATGAAAACATGCAGGCCTCGAAGCTTTGCAAACCACGTGCCAGTGCCCTCTTATTATCTCCTCTGCACATCTCCTCTCCTGTCTCATCTTTTGGTTAGTTATCAGTCACAGGAGTTAACTTACAACATACAGGTAGAGAAATTACAACATACAGGGTAGAGAAATTAGGATACTCCCTGGTCTCTCTCTCTCTCCATTTTTTTTTTTTTTTCCAGATCTATGGGTCTATAGCCATCCCCCAATGCAAAAATCTGTTAAACACATCTTTCAGTATCTCTGCCTTCTTACAGTCTTTTGAGAGCCATAACTTTACTTTTATCTTTAGAAGACCTTTTCACCTTCTGGTCAGAACAATATTATTCTTATTCATTGTTCTTTTCTTCCCAAATATCCTACCTCTGGTTTAACCTAATTGTGCTAAACGGTACAAAATTCACCTTTCTTATTCAACAAGACCAATCTCTGAGATCCAAAGCATTCAAAATAAAAGCCCTCTTTAGTTAAAATCAATAGAAGTGACTTAAACTCATATACATTTAAATGAGAGGTAGGATGTGATGTGAAAGGATATATGATTCAGAAAGATGAAGTGAATTATTTAGGTCATAAAACAAGTATAGAATCAAACTTAGACTTGGATTCAGACCTTCTTTCTGACATGATCCCTCATTGTTCTTTTCCTGCATTCACTGTTGGCTAAATCTTACCATTTCTTTTTTCACACACAAAAAGCTAATGTCTATATTCTTGCAACATAGTGTTCTCTTAACCACAAATATACACTTATGTTGGAAAGCTAAGATTATTCAACAAAACACTGAGCAACTCATACATCCTTCAGAATATTCTCCCAACTTAACTTCCGTCTTCCTTTCTGTCATCTGATCCCCTGTCTTCTTGCTACCAATCAACTGTTTGAACACATTAAGCTCTTATGTCTGCAAAAAAACTTATTTATTCTTCCCTCTTTCCACGAGGAAAAAGAAATTAAGAACTTTTTATAAAGTAGGCAAACTCAGGTATCATTTGCTCTTGGAAGCCTTCCCAATATCTGCTCCAGGAAGCTTTCAACATCACTTCCATAACACTTCCCCTACTAGTAGATCATATGTGTTACTCCTTTAAAATTCTTGCCCCTTGTTAGGTTTTGGAATTCTTCTTGATAGAGTATATGATAAATACTAGGAATACAAGAATTAAAGATACCAACCTTGCCCTCAAGAAGTTTCCAGTATAGTCAAGAAGTCAAAATCATAAACAACTATAGTCCAGCTCTGACATAGACAGCATATTTCTATATAATTGACTGGAATTATAGTTGCACATATTTGTTGTTGTTGTTGTAATCAAGGCTATACTATATATAATAAATACAAGTACTCCAAAACTGACTCACAAAAAGCAGGGAAGTAGTCAATGTACATAAGAAGGACATCAAAAGACATCAAGGAGAAATAAACTATAAAGATGTAATGAGAAAAAGGAAAAAATATTGAGTTAATTGAAGTACAGGCTTAATACAAGAAAAAGCAGCTTGGGGAAAGGAAGTTGAATTAGTTCAAGATATTTTTGGTAGCAAGAGCCAGAAAGGCTACAATTGCCAGAAATGAAAAAGGGACTGACTATGGAGCAAAGCTATGCTCCACTGTGCCACTGGGCATTGAGTTCAGTGATTTATATAGTTTATTTCAACTAATACTCATAACTACCCTGTGAGGTAGGAACTATGAGGAAACAGAGGCTCAAAGCAGTTATGACATGCTCAGCTAGTTACTGAAAGAGCCAGGATTTAAATTCAGGAAGAGTGGATTCCAAAGTCCACTCTTCATATATTCAATTTTGGCCTAAGTCCAAGGAGCCTGTGTCCACAAAATTAGCCAAAAATTACCTTATTTTCTCAAAGATCAAAGTCTAAGAGAGACTGCATACGATCCCGAAGCTCTTCACATAGTAATAAAGAATAAATTCATTTTATAATATAATCAGCTATAAACTCTACCATTGCTTATTGGAGATGAAGATACCTCAGAAACCATAGTACAACCTCTTATTTTACAAATATTGAAGATACTAATGCCAACTAATTGAATCATATAGATTACTAAGGAGAAAAGTTCTGAGGAGGAATAAAGCACAAACTCTTTGTTCCTAAAGCTAAAGATCATGAGAAAAATACCATCTTATCCTGTGTGGGTGTGCTCCACAATGCTAGGCACTTGTTTATTTTTGAATAATTGTATCTCCATTATCGACGACAGTAAGCCATCCTGTTACTAGTACATGGTACACATTTTACAAAAGGAGCTGCCCAAATAATATTAGTTTCATGAAGGGATGAGTGGGTCTATGTGGGAGAGTGTGTGTGATATGGGTTCAAGTATGTAATCAATCAGGAGTTTGGACATATTAGTTGGATACTACTAAATTAATTTTTGTCTGCCATTTGATTCACATCATTTTCTCCTTGAAATTTTCCAGCAACATCTTAAATGTTGCAAGATCTTTGCTTTCATAGCAAGATCTTTGCTTTCAAATGACTTAATAAGAAATCAAGAGTTTAGTATACCATCAATGAATGGAATTTTTGCATGGTTTCCTTTGAGTAGAATCATCAGAAGTTGTTTTTTTTTTTAACTTATTAAGAAATAACTTGAAAGATTTTGATAAAGTGGTATTATGAACATTTCATCTTTATCTTAGTTTGGGGGGTTGGGGAACACAGAAGCAATATTTCATTTCTAAAACCATGTTCCCATGAATCTGAGCAGAAGGACTGCTTATAACAGAGTTTTCCAGCCAAATTCTCAAAGGGCCCCCAACAGGCTTTCTCAATTTGTGGGCGCTGTCCTCTAACAATCTATTCCTTTCCAGACTCTCCTTGGAAACCAAAGATCTATGTCACTCTCTTCATATTTTAAAATGAAATTGGTCCTGGTTAAAACAAAAATGAACACTGAAGGCAAGTCTTTGTTCCAAATACCAGTGCTGTCTGGACAAATACCTCATTAATATGCCCTATTTTGAAGACACCACCAATGACTTTGCCTCTGCAGGAGTCTTAGCATTATTTGGACATTTCCAAAAATCGAGCTCACTAAAGGAATTTGTGAAGATGAGCTGTATTTAGGCAGAGGACTGAAAAGGAAAAGTAAATAAACCCCAGGTTGGAAAGGGAGAAGCAAACCCTCCTTTTTACAAATGATTTGTAATAAATCTTCTGCTCAAATTCCAGAGTCAAAGAAAAGTCGCATGGACTGAATGTGTTTCTTGTAAAAAATGAATATTCACTTAGTAATCCTGAAATGCTTTCTGCTCTCTGAAAACACTCAAACAAGTAGGTATCCACGCATTTCACTGACAGCTTATCAAACTACAGAATAGAACAGGAGGAGTGAATCAAAAGGGCTTTCCTAGGGGAGCTCCATGGTCATTGTTCTATAAAAACATATGAACATATTGCTATAAACTCATCTTCACAGGAAGTCACCCAGCTTAATAAGCACAGACCTGCAAGTTAATATTAAAATTCACTTTGATTTCAGCAGCAACAAAGCTGATCCAACTAGGAGCTATTACATAAAACTCTTATTGTCATATTCGTCATCATACTCTCAGTGGAGACAACTGCCAGCACCACAAAGCCCTCAGTTCACCTCAGGAAACCTGCTATACAGACGGCCATCCCAATAACAGTGCGGTGCTGAGATGGCCCTGTTTATTTTATCAGAGTGGCACTCCTTTAATAGTTCAATTCTCTTTATTGATGTCCTCTTTCATGTATAGGTCTATTAGATTCTACTTCCTCTACTGTCCTCCCAGGAATTGGTGCTTGCCAACTACAATAAGTTGTTTTGACAACTTGTCTAGCTATACAATACTCTGTTTCTTTCTCTCTGCAGTCTTTTTGGCTTCAAATGAGTGCCTTCAAAATATAGCAGAGACTATCCAACCAAACTATGCAACAGGGGGAAAAACAGCTTTCTATGCGTAAGCACCGTCCTGCCAAAACCACAATCTTCCGTGTGCTTCTAGTTCACTTTCCTTTCCTCCTCATTTTTATGGATAAATCCCCCTTGCTATCTTGTCTACTCCTATCTTAATAAGGAATGACTGCCGTGACTACCCCCATCAACCAACGCCATTCACCGCCAGCACCTCTGCTCTCCTCGTGTGCTTCAAGAAGAACTGATTAGCACTTTGCATAATTAACCTGATTAGCACTGTGCATAATCAAACTGATTAGCACTTTGCATAATTAAAAAGAAATAATAATAATAACAATAATAAGCACTAAGTAATATCAAAAGCTGTTAGTCCCACAGACCTTTGGTTACCTCCAAGATGAGTTCGGTGCAGCATATTTTGCACTTTCACACTGAAATCTTTAACTCAAAAGTCAAGAAAATAAATTAAAGTGCTTTCAATCCATAGACCCATCATGATTTTCATACCCACAGCAGTTATCAAAATAATCATTCTTGCCCATGTGTGCCTTCCTCAGTCTTGCATTATTTTACTCATATCAATAAAAAAATATTTGGGATCAAATTAGAATCAAGATGTATACTTCTTATATAGCTATAGAATTATTCTATGCATCATTTCTGGGTGATAGTGAGGTAAATGAAAAGAACTGCACAGCCTTTCAGGAAAACCTGGCTCTGACATTTACTGTGTGACCTTGGCTAAGTCACAACCTCTCAGAACTTCAGTTCTCTCATCTGTGAAATGGAAATAAATGAGGTTAGTTCTGAAGCTTCAAGGGCTGTTGTGATGATAGGATAAAACAGTAATTTAGGAAGGTACTTTGTAAACTATAAGGTACTACATATATGAGATACTCCATTCTAGGTCTCCAAACCTCTTATCCCCTAAATTTTATTTCCTACCATGGAAAACTTTAGATATTATGAAAAATAATAAAATTTTATATTTTTAATGTCTCGGAATGCAAAAGTTATAAAATTCCTTTGCATACTTTACCTTACTTTCTATTCAATAGCTGAATGTGATTAAAATTTTGACTTGGAGTTATAATTTAACTTTAGTCATTATTGCATCCATCACAGCCCTCATTTGTGTTTCCACAGAGGTTAAAATCAAGCTGTTGCTGGAAATTCATAAGAGAAGAGAAGAAAATCTAGTATGTTTCTATTAACTGGGGACTGCAAGGAGGAGAATTTGCAACTCTGCTCTTCTCCACCCACCATAGTCAACCATCTGCTCCTGACGACCTTCAAGGCTTTGTTCAATCCCACTTTCCTCCAGGAACCTACCTCATATGCTCTTCAGTCCGAATTTCTCCTTTTTTCTGGTGCTCCCAGACAATTTTATCTGTAACTTTACTGTGTACACTTTGCTGTGTTTTAAGTGTGTCTGATTCCTGTGGAAGATGAGGAGCTCCCAGAGAGAAACCACCATGCCTTTCCACCTTTGTCCCCCCAATGCACTTGGTGAGCACTTAACACACTTGTTATGGTTGACTTGAGGAAACTGGACAGTAAAGTGTTTTTCACTGTGCGCTTACCAAGTAACTACTATATGCAAATCAGCAATTGCTTCACTAACTGTCTGCAAAGGTATCTGACATATCCACAACCACTTTACTGACCATTAAAATGTTTAACGTTTGTCAAGTTACTTTTTCTTTATTTATTTACTCAATTATTCACTTATTCATTCAAAAATAAATATGAGTGCCTAGTAAGTGTTAAGCATTGTGCTAAACATTCAATACAGCATGATCAAGCTCAGAAGGAACTGTTGATTTCTCTAAAGAAGTTTATAGTCTACATATCTCTTAAGAAGCCTAGAGTAGCCTTTAGAAGGCCAGGATGGAGTAGCCTGGAAGGGGAACCTTAAAGTAGCAAAGATCATCAGTTGCAAGCTACCCACCATGGAGTCATAAGCCTCTCCATCTAAAGGAAAGGAATCCACATAAGCAGTCAGTGTTCCTGAGCCAATCATCCATTTTACAATTCATTTAATTCAAGAAAGAAAATGCTGCTGTGGAGATTATTCAAGTCCAAATGTTCCTGGTGAAGGTGCTTCCAGTAATTCTGGGAAAGAAGCCAATCCCCTAGTTTTACATGTAAATATTTTAAAAACACACACATATATATAAGCACAAAGGAAAGGTCAGGAAGACGTAAGTCTTTTAAAAATCTATTTTAATAATTTTTTTCTATAACTGTCCACAAAAGTTTGGGCTTTTTTGTAGCCTTACATTTTCTTTTACACAATACACCTGCTTTTTTTTTTCTAAACTAAATATTTCTTCCATCTAATGACTCTCTTTATTAGACAGCATCTAATTTGCATACATTTACATACAATTTAACTGCTAGCTTGTGAGAACAAAGAAATGGCTCTGTATTGTACTGAAGGACAATACTCAGTAAAGGAAGGTATAAAAACCAACCAGCTCAGTGACTGTGTAAGCTCTTTGTTTCAGATATACCAGGCTTTTTTTTTTTTTAACATACCAGTTAAAAGGGGCAAAAATTATTTCATCAAACAATGAAAGATACAGCACTACTCTGTTTAACTGCCCATTTCCTCCCCAGCTTGGTTACTACAATTCAAGGGTCCAGGTTCCCTGAATCTACAAAAATTTCCTTCATTAGATTTGATGGATTCAATCCCTTCACATATTTTTGTTTCAAGTCTGATTTCTAAAACAACCTGGGATTCCACTGTGATAAAGCTCTGTTCCTATGCTATGCTAATTTGTGCTGCCACCCGGCTTGTTCCACTAAGGGACAGGGTAAATATGACATCCTGTTCTCCAGTGAAAAATGCATACCCTTACCCTCAGTAAGAAAATATTTTACTAAGACTTCTGGTCTTTATGTTATGAACCAACTCTTCTAAAGAAATGGTTTCCAGCAACCATTGGGGATGGGAAAGGAGGACCTGAACATAGGGGGTATATGCTGAAGAAGAAATAAAGAGTTGAATCAACTGTCTACACTTTGCAATGCCACCCCTCTCTAAGTCTCCAAACCCAGAAGACTACTGGGAGATTTAAAAAAGAGAAGAGAAAAAAAGAAAAAGAACTGGAAACAGGGGTCCTTGATCCTCATTTGCAAGTGAATTCCTATGCTCTGTGACAGGGTAAGTCACTATGACTCTTCAGTGTACCTCTCATCTTTGATGCATCGAGAGAGAGAGAGAGAGAGAGAGAGAGAGAGAGATAGATTATAGAAAGCAATCTTGAAGAGTTTGTTCAGTGTTTTGTAAATATTAACTATTGAAAACACATGAAATAAGTAATAAAGCTGCGGTCACAACCAATGAAAATAAACACTAGAGGGATTCGAGTTTCTGAAATGCCACGTGTAAAATACCACAAAAATAAATATGGTATATAAAAATGCTTCAAAATTACAACAAATGATAAGGATACAAGGCAAGGAACTAGGACAATCTAAAAACCATAAAGCCACATATGAAGTCGCCCCACAGTCTGAATGGAAATATCATCCATAAGTGGGTGCTGGAAGTGGTCATGGAAGATGCATTTTCTTAGAAATATACTTAATAATTGGTTTGGCCTATTTTCTGCATCTGATAATTCAGATTTACAGTTTTAATGACCAAAAGAGGTGTGAACTTGTCAGTGATAAGTGAAGAAATTCTACCACTCTGTGGGGCTGCAGAATGCCCACATGGTTTGGAACCTTCAGCAGCCAAACAGATTGCACAATCTCTACCAGCGATCTTGAAGCATGTCTGATTTTCCACCTGGTGAGAAGAAGCCTGAGTTAGAGACTTATATTAATGCTGGAGTGCTGGCATAGACCAAGTCTGCCAACTTCTTAACCCATAAGCAATTCTGAATAATGATCTAAAATAGCACTTAAAAGAAATGATTAGATACTTTCCTTTTAAACTATCCTTTTAAAATTAGATACTGTCCCCTAGGTACTAACTGGATTCTAGTCCCTATAATGAGAAGAAAGGAAGGTGTTGATGATCCTCTGAAAACCATGGCTTAGCTCTAAAAACAGCCTTAAATTCCAGGGAAACTGACCCTGACCCCCACATCCCTGGCTGGATGACAGACGAAGGCAATTACCTCATGAGGGATTATCAGTAAGTTTTACATGAAAGTTCTGTTTCTAAGGTTCATTAGCTCTCTCTTGTTGATATAAATTTGAGGTTGTACTTATTTGTCATGTCATAGAATATTATCTGTTGGTACCCAGCACCAGACCTATTTTCTACACTTTAACAGATTAAATTCTACCTTGTTTGTTTGTAAAGCATCTCTTAATATTAACTCAGCCAACATCACCTGTGCTGGAGGTGGTTAAGATCCACCTCCCCAAAGCATGTTACCACGGTGACAAAGTAGTGACCTAATTTGCACACACCTGCTGGGTTAATTGGGCCAAAATGAAAGATGATATATACGCTCAAAATCCAAAACTGATTTTTTCCTCAAAATTAAATATTTGATTTTTTTAAATTAGCAATTTCTAAAGCTAAGTAACATACTCCAGGTGTGCATTTGCCAGTTAATATACCCTGAATGTTTCATGACACTTGAGGAGCAAAATACATTGAGTGATGAATACAAATCTTTTATGTATTTTCTGTGTGCAATGATTAGTATGAGTAAGTGGTCTCAATCACCGAATACATGGGATGTGCCTAAAAGGCCAGGCCATTGCCTCAAAGCAAATAAGGACATTTCATCTGTGCCAAGTTACCAGAGTCTGAGGTGTTCCTGAAAATGCAAGTTCATTTTGGAGCGGCTCTCCGCAGCCTGTGACAGCCTGCAACATCTCTTAGACAAAAACGTCACTTAATTCTGCTTGACCTCTTCCTTCCTCTTTGTACTCATCCTTCCCAGACCACTGATAGCTTTTCTTTGGGCCAAATAAAGTTACAGATCAGGAACCGATGGAAATATGAGCAGGCACTTGATGAGACTGCTGGCAAAGCCACAGCAACATGTAAGTGGTATAGCTAAAGGCATCAAAAGCTTGAAAGTCAGATATATGTGTGACCCAACTATTCTGCTTATAGTAATTTATCCTAAGTACATAATCAGGGGTGTTCATAAAAATGTGTACACAGTAATACTCATATGTGGGACGCCTGGGTGGCTCAGTTGGTTAAGCGGCTGCCTTCGGCTCAGGTCATGATCCCAGCATCCTGGGATAGAGTCCCGCATCGGGCTCCTTGCTTGGCAGGGAGCCTGCTTCTCCCTCTGCCTCTGCCTGCCACTCTGTCTGCCTGTGCTCGCTCTCGCTTCTCTCTCTATGACAAATAAATAAATAAAATCTTTAAAAAATATATATTTGTATGTTATTTGTAATAGAGGGAAATTGGAAGCAACTTACACGTCTAAGAGTAAGAGATTGGCTAAATTATTATAACACATCCATTGTGTGGAATACTATATAATCCATAAAAAATCATGCCATGGGAAAATAAATTATTAACACAAACAAGTGTTCACAATATACTGCTGGTATCAGAATCCACAATCATGCAGAGTATAATCCTACATTTTTGCATGTACATATACATACATACATCAGAAAGTTAATAATGACCTTTTTCTACGTGGGAATTATATCAAGGGTGATTTTGTTGTCTTTTTTCTGCTTTTATTGTGTGTTCTGAATGGTTTTATCATGCTGGTGTATTACTTTTATAATTGAAAAATGAGTACTCTGTTAAAAATAAAGGGTAGGGAAAAGTTAAATTACATTTCCTGATTCTTCTCCCTCACTTAGAGTTCACATCTCATCTGTCTTCACTTCTCTCCTGGTCAATTCCAATCATGAATATAATAGATGTTAAACAGAATAATGTTCTTTTACTGTGTAAATATTCCACTTTCCTAGCTAAATGGATCCTTTACTTATTTACAAACTTTACAAAAATGTCAGCCATGAGAATTGGTGTAGTCTCCAAGCTGCTTCTTGAGCTTAGAAAACCAAACGAAGTAACTGCCCTTCGGTAATGAGGATGACTTGAAGTGAACTTTTCAAAGTACAAATATGCCTATTTATCACTTGGCTATTGCATCCTGCTTAAATTAGAACATTCACATTTTGATTTTATTTGTACAGTTATAAGGTCTTACTGATAAGCAAGTGCTTCTCTTAAGTAAGTAAAATTAACATTACCATACAAACTGGAATTGCTGTTAAAAGTATCTCGCTAGGGTTTGATTTATTCTATGATGCTTTTACTGATTTAATCACTGCTTAGATTATCAAAATACAATAACTTATTCTTTAGGTAAAAAAGTTTCTTGGGATTTTCCTATGTCATAAACAATAGACATCAATGATTGATAAATAAAAGAAAAATATGCCAATTTTGACATTTCAGTTCTTATTCTAGCACTTTTTTTTTTTTTTTTTTACTTAGTGCATTGTGCTTCCTAAAAAGTTCATGGAACAAAAAGTGATTAAAAGTTCATTTGCAAAAAAAAAAAAAAAAAAAAAAAAAAAAGTTTATTTGCATGCCAAAATAAGTGTTAATAAGTGTTAAGTGTTATAAGTGTTAATAAATATTTTTAAAATATGTGGTACATAACAGTAATTTTTTGTTGAATTAAAGATGGAGATTTTAAAAGAAACTAAACCACCAATTTAGTTTGGATAATTTTTTGAGGAGTTTTCTATACCTCAAAGGAAATGACTGATAAACCCAGCCACATAAAAAGTCTATAGTAAAAGTACAAAGCAAAAGCTAAAAGATATTTTAAACATATCTTACAGAAAGTGTTATTTTCTGTTAATATACAAAGAGGTTATACAAATCAATAGAAGATTAAAAAGAACCTTTACAGAAAAAGTGAAAAAATATTTAATAGCCAATTCACAGAAAAAGAAATATAAATAGCTAGTAAAATTTTTAAATGTTTTTTAATCTAACTCATTAAAAATGCAAATCAAAATAATGATAGAATATAATTTTCACTTTTCAGCTTAGAAAAAATATTAAAACTCAGTTTTGGTCAGGCTGTGGGAAAGCAGGAATTCTCATACACTGTAGTTAGAAATATATATTAGAATAATGTTTACGAGGGAAATTTTTTAATAAGCTGTAAACATTTTAATTACACAAATATTCTCAGAAAGTATTAAAATGAGTACAAAATATATTTAGAAGGTTGTTTATTGCAATATTTTTTTGAATAAAAAAGAAATTGGAAATAACCAAATGTCCACAAATTAGGCAGTGGTTAAATACATCTTGTTATATCTATAAAGTGGAAATATTAGGCAGCTATTTTAAAAAGATGATATAGAATAATATACTATAGTATAAATACCATAAAATCTCTGAGATATGGTATTAAGAAAACAAAACAAAACACAAAGAAAACTTGAACGGTATGATTCTCTCTTCGTTTTTATTTACTTGTTTTCCCTCTGTTCTTAAAATAGAGGTATATTGGTAAACTTCTGTACACAAATATACTTGGAACTATTTATCTCTGGTAATAGCACTATAAGTTGGTGAAGAAATATTTTTCATTTTATTTCCCTGAGTACCAATTTATTTTCAAGAATTTTTTACCATGCATTTTTAAGATAAAAGCAGCAAAACCATTTGTTCGGTGTAGTGATAAATGGTGAAAAGTACTCTATACCGGATCTCTGGATCCTTCACTCTGTACTTGGCTATAGCTATTCATTGTTTCCATTTCCTCCTCTGTAAAATAATTGAATTACACTAGGAAGATAGTATGTAAATTATCTTATAATTCTACAGGTTATATTTTTATCTTAAGAATTAGGTACAGAGGGGCGCCTGGGTGGCTCAGTGGGTTAAAGCCTCTGCCTTCAGTTCAGGTCATGATCCCAGGGTCCCCGGATGGAGCCCTGCATCAGGAATCTCTGCTCAGCAGGGAGCCTGCTTCCTCCTCTCTCTCTCTCTCTCTCTCTCTCTCTCTCTCTCTCGGCCTGCCCCTCTGCCTACTTGTAATCTCTGCCTGTCAAATAAATAAATAAATCTTTAAAAAAAAAAAAAGAATCGAGTACAGAATAGTGGAAAAACATCTTTGAGATTTCAGTCTCTACTAAGCATCTACAGCTACTACAATTAACAAATCTCTATTTGGTACTTTGTAGACAGACTGTCATCACATCTTTATGATAATAGAGAACAATGTATAATGCTGAAAATTTGACAAGCTGAGTAAACTGAATATACTCACTATACAAGTAGTATTACTGAGTATCAACATGTCTCAAGGTATTGAAACATGCCAAACAAGACTGATCACAAATGTATTTTTTATACATTTTACTGCCAACTTCTAACCTTGGCTCAGGTGTTTACTTGACTTTATCCTTAATCTATGCTCTCAAATATACAACATGAGTAGAACAAAATGTCTAAATGGCTTATAATTTCAGGTATGTATTGCCATATGTACTCTTTAAAATTTTGTGATATTCTATAACATTATAGTGCATGCTCATGAGTTGTAAGAAGTGCTCTATATCTTTTTAATTTGTGGTATTTGAAGCTTCAGTATGATAATGTTCTTCCATCGTGACTTAATATTCTTGTGGTTTGGATCATTGTTTTTGAAAGCAAAACCTCTCAAAACAAACAAACAAACAAACAACCTCTCAGTCATGGTTTGGAGGACAAATAATATGCCCACTTAAGTTACATGGTGGAAATTTTGCACCGTGTTTTCTCTGAGAAAGTAGTTCTTTCCTCCATTTCTGGTTTTTATGACTGTGATAAGAATAGAACCATGATTCAATGGTATAACTGATAACAATGTTATGTTATTAATCACATCACAGTTTAGTTTACAAATTGGAATGAAAGTAAAGCCTGTCAAAAATTACATATATTTTTTAGTTTCTCTAGTGAAAAAAATTAAGCCCTTTCATCTAAAAACTTAATAATCTCTGAAAATGTTGTTTGGCTCCATTTTTCAAATGCCCACAGTAAACCGTCTACCTCCTTGTGCATTTTTTCATATAGTATCAGCCTGGGTCATGGTAACGCTGTTGTCTGTTACAGCAGCAAGCAATGGGAAAATAATAGTACCGTGAGTGCAATGTTGATTAGACATATTAAATTCAGGAAAATTCAATCAAATCTCATCAATTTCAATAATTTACCACCACACGTCCTTGTCTAGTTAGAGATAAACAATTTAATTTTGAATGAAGCATTTGGAAATATTTCTACTTCAGAATGAAAGTAAAGATGAAAAGAACAGATTTCCTGTGCTCATCACAAATGGAAAGTTAACTACATATTCCTAAAAAGTTCTGAGCTTAATGGTGGCCTGCTATGAAACTAATACTTAAAAAAAAAATAAATCTAAAGATATTTAGTTTGACCTTCCATTTTCATGTACTGCGTGGATACATGGAAAAAGAGGAAAGGCGGTGATATTACTACTAGGAAAAATTATTTGCCAGAGGAGAAATGATGGTTCAAGAATCCCTGTAGCTCCTCTACCAATCCTTGGCAACAGAGCAGACAATGCAATTGACAAGGACAGCTAAGAGTAGCAATGAATCTAATTCCTTTGTGACCAAACTAACTTTGGCTTTCACAAACAATAAGTTTGTCCAATTTTAGGGAGATATAGTTGACCGTCTTTAGTCCATTTCTGAATGCTTGTTATTGCTTTATTTACTATTAGGATAAAGAGGAACATCAACCGGTTGTCCCTGAAGCAGACCTCCTAATTGCACATTGTTAATAGCGAAGAGTCAGGGCAGGCATCCCCTTGCCCTTCTGCTCTAATACATATACACTTTGGTACCACAATCCTGAGCAACCTGTAAGAATACAGAGATCATGATGGATATTGGGGAGGGTATGTGCTATGCTGAGTGCTGTGAATTGTGTTAAGACTGATGAATCACAGACCTGTACCCTTGAAACAAATAATACATTGTACATTAATTTTAAAAAAAGAATATAGAGATCAAGTTTAGATTAATTTAGTTCTGGTATTATTTCCTCAGAAAGCCCACCCATGACCACTTCCCACTATACCCCAGCCATCTATCCTATTTTTTTGTTGTTGTACTTCTTGAATAGCACACACCACCTTCTAAGCATCCTATTTATGTATTTGTGAATTTGTTTATGGTCTCCTCCCATACACACACACTACCACCCCATGGCCATTTTAACTTCATGAGGTACAGGATCGGGGTCTTCTTATTTAGAGCTCTATCTGTAGTACCTAGAACTAGCTCTGAATGTCTCCACAGTGTAAGAGTGATCCAGACCAGAGAGAAATCTGCAACTTAGCAGAAGGAGACTTTCTTCTCCTTGGTTCTTATAGCAACAGGAACAACACAAACTAGATGGAATTCAATTAATGTATTTTGGGTGCTAATCAGTTTTGTAAATCACAATCACATTTTCACATTTAACTATATCACTACTTCAGAGATAATTTAATTTTAATTTTAATTTCTATTTAATCATCATTTTTTCCTGGTAAGGAAGTCTAATACTTATTTCTAAATTTTGCTATCCCATGAGCAAGCTTTTATGTACACTATAATTATGTGCACCATACATTATGTGTACCAGAAAGGAAGTATACCATAAAAGCTGCAACTTAAAAGAACTGTCCAACAGATAAGACTAGTAATAATTCATATAATTATGAATTCATATTTCATATAATTCATATAATCACTCTACTAATAAGTATATTTTTAAAATTCAAGTTGTTGCTTTATTGAGTATTCTTAAAGAAAACACACCTGTAATATCCCGTAATCATGGAAAGGACCAACAAATGCTTCCAATTCTATTCCAATTCTTTTAGGAATGGCTCTAGTTTGCTCCTTATGTCAACGCTTACTTTATCATAGGAAACAAAAAACACTTTCAGCAACTTGAGATTCAACTTGGTAGAAGCACAAAAAATTCTGTCTCAGGTCACTAACTGGGTACTTAAAGTTTAAAATTGAACTTCCTGAGCTGAGCTCTTTTTCAATCTGATCCTGGATACTCAGGACTTCCAGTTATAGCTTAATGGATGTGTAATGGATGTGTATTTCTATAGATAGCCAGATTCATAATTGTCTAATAAAGGCCTTGCCTATGCTAAATATACAGAGATAAGTTTAGCTATCTCATGGTTTGAACAGCTAAAATCTAGTGCAATGTCTTTGTCACCCTACAACACTAAATTTCAGGTGCATACTTGGCTTACAGAATCTGGAGGCCATTATGAAAAAATTTTCTGAAACTAATGATTTAGTTTATAAGTAAAGTTATTTTAAAGTTCTGTGTATTTCATGAGATATTTGGTATCTCTGCACACATGGCTTCACAAAAAAGCCGAATGATACCAAAGTCAGTTTTGAAATTTGCACTGACTCTAATCCTGTTAATTACCTATTCTATGCCTCAAGTTTAGCATTTATAATAAAGAGAAGTTTCAGTAGCTGAAAAGAATATGCAAGAGAATCATTCATGATTCAATAAAATCCATAAAAAATACTAAGGTGCTAAGGCAACAAGTATTCTATAAAAGCTGAGCAGATAAACTGTGTCAACTACAGAGAGGAGAAAGGATTAATATGTGAATTTGTAAATAAGCCTTCCATAGATATTTACCATAAAAAAATAAAGTTACTCTCTCTAGTAGGTTGAACAGTTTCCCTCATAATTTCATGTCTACCTGGGTCCTCAGAATATAATATTACTAGGAAATGAGGCCTTTGCAGATGTAAATAGTTAAGCCCCTTAAGATGAAATCATTTTGGATTTAAGGTGAGCCCTAAATCCAATGACTGATGTCCTTGGAAGAAGAAGAGGAGAAAAGAGAGAGACACAGAGGAAATGGCCTTGTAAAAATGGAGGCAGAGTTTGAGGTTATACTGCCAAAAGCCAGGGATACCTGGGGCCATTGGAAACTGTAAGAGGCAAGAAAGATTCTTACCTAGAGCCTTCAAAAAGGGATTGTAGCTGTGCTGGACCTTGCCTTTGGACTTCTGGCCTCTAGAACTATGAGAAAATAAATGTTTTAAGCTACCCAGTTTGTGGCCATTTGTCATAGCCGTAACTGAGAAACTACTACACTCTCTCTGTACTCTGACATGGTGGAAGCTGAGACAGCAGTTTCATAAGTGTAAATGGTGATGTCAAAATCTCCAGCTGATAGGAACATACAAGTATAAGGAAAGAACAAAGAGAAAATTTAATGGGAGGTTGCAGTGGTGGTTGCTGGGAGTATTAGTCAACTTTAAAAGGAAAATACTGCCCTCTGTCTGGAGTTGTTCCCTCTTAAATCCTATAGACAGATGCTATCCCAAAGTAATGTAACTTTTTCTAATCCCATACTTTCAAGAAAGTCAAAGACTGGTCTAAATAGGTAATGGTCATTTTTTAAGAAAATGATGAGATTTTAAATACATAAAAAAATAAATATTTAAAAAGTAAATTATGACATTTATATTTCTTAGAATCCTTAGTAAAATACTGACATGAATAAATAGTATTTTATGATGGTACATGATTAACAGCAAACATATTCTTAAAATCACTTAAATGAGCATAATTTAAGTAGGCTCCACTCCCAGTGTGGAGCCCAATGCAGGGCTTGAGCTCACAACCGTAAGATCAAGAACTGAGTGAAGATAAAGAGTCAACCGTTTAAACTACTGAGCCACCCAGGTGCCCCAAGTGAAAATAATTTAAACAAGCCAACAAATTAGAAATTATTTACATTGTTGAAGAACTGGATTCAGAAAGTAAATATACCCATTTTTGACTAATGGAAATTTAAGTATGACATCAAGAGACAAATACACAGGGGAAAGAATAAATTTTCTTTTGGCCTACCTAGGGTTTATCTTATCCTGACATTGGCAAAGATACTATAAGTATGCATTGCTTTGCTTAAGGCATCAGACCAGGATGAGTAAAAATTATGTTTGTCTATTCAGGGTCTTTTCTGGTTTCATACAAATTTTAGGATTATCTGTTCCATTTCTTTGAAAAAAGTTGATGGTATTTTGATAGGGAATGTTGACAAGGAAAATCAAAGCTGTTGGCATCACAATTCCGGACTTTAAGCTCTATTACAAACCTGCAATCACCAAGACAGCATGGTACTGGCACAAAAACAGACACATAGATCAATGGAACAGAACAGAGAGCCCAGAAATAGACCCTCAACTCTATGGTCAACTCATTTTCAACAAAGCAGTAAAGAATGTCCAATGGAAAAAAAAGACAGTCTCTTCAACAAATGGTGTTGGGAAAATTGGACAGCCACATGCAGAAGAATGAAACTGGACCATTTCCTTACACCATACACAAAAATAGACTCAAAATGGATGAAAGACCTCAATGTGAGAAAGGTATTCATCAAAATCCTTGAGAACACAGGCAGCAACCTCTTCGACCTCAGCCGCAATGTCCACAACAGCCAAAGTATGGAAAAAGTCCAGATGTCCATCAACAGACGAATGGATAAAGAAGATGTGGTATATATATACAATGGAATATCATGCAGCCATCAAAAAACCTGAAATCTTGCCATTTGCTAAATGACATGGACAGAACTAGAGGGTATTATGGTAAGCGAAATAAGTCAATCAGAGAAAGACAATTATCATACGATCTCACTGATCCAAAGAATTTGAGAAATAAGACAGAGGATCATAATAAGACAGGGAGGGAGGGAAAAATGAAACATGATGAAACAAGAGAGGGAGACAAACCATAAGAGACTCTTAATCTCAGGAAACAAACTGAGGGTTGCTGGGGTGGAGGGCATGGGAGGGATGGGATGGCTGCATGATGGAAATTGGGGAGGGTATGTGCTATGGTGAGTGCGGTGAATTGTATAAAACTGATGAATCACAGACCTGTATCACTGAAACAAATAATACTTTATATGTTAATTAAAAAAATGTTTGTCTCTTAATACCCCAAGTTAACCATTTTTTAAAGTAATACTGAACTCAGCTCTCCAATTTGCTATATAAATTTACGATATTATAAAAGCAACATTTTAAGACAATTTTCAGTTTACTTATGTTTTCTGTTTATAGCATTATGTTTCTACGCTTACTAAATCTCAAAATTCAAAAGACCCAAATTCACTTACATTATTTTTATCTTTAAAAAGTTATGACCTATCGTACAATTCTAATTTGATCTTTTTTTTTTTTAAAGATTTCATTTATTTATTTGACAGACAGAGATCACAAGTAGTCAGAGAGGCAGGCAGAGAGAGAGAAGGAAGCAGGCTCCCTGCTGAGCAGAGATCCTGATGTGGGGCTCCATCCCAGGATCCTGGGATCATGACCTGAGCCGAAGGCAGAGGCTTTACCCCACTGAGCCACTCAGGTGCCCCTCTAATTTGATCTTCTTAACAAAAAATGAGAATAGCAAATAATGTGAAAGGTGAAAATACTTTAAAGAAATATATTTTAAGGGATAAAAGATCTATTCACACATTTTACCCCAAATACAAAAAATGAATATATTTAAAAAATTAGAAATTATTTTCAAAAATTCCCTTAAAGACCCTCAAAATCATAAGGATGACACATGTAAATATCCATCATTAAATGTTATATGTTCAAAGCAGAAAATACTGAAGGAATTATCCTTCTAGGAAACATCAAACATCAATTATTATTTTTTCTCTTTTTTTTAACCTGAGAAATGTGCAGTAACTGTTAGTAAATGAAATTGTTTCTGTAGTTAATACATTTTAGTTAGCCAACCTTCTAATCAATCTTCTAGTCACCAAGTATTCTAAAGGTAGGAATAAATGGTTCTAACAACACAGAGATGAGTCTATTTATATTTGAATTGTTTTTTGGAGACATTGGTCTACTAACACTTTATAAGCTCAGCAAGAGATAGATAATTAAGGTGTTTATGCAATCAGGTGGAAAGTGAACACAGCTGTATCAATAGCCAGAACAATTTCCATTGAATGAATTAATAAATAAACACAAAAAAGGTAAGCTTAAAAAGGATCAATATAAAAAATTTAAAAATAAAACGGATCAATCTAAAAGTTATTTTAAATATATAAATTAATCTAAGTTAGATCAATCTAAAAGTTATTTTAAATATATAAATTATTAATATCAAATAATTATATATCGAAAGAAAGAATTGGTATTAAGGAACAAATGATTCAATGATAAATATTAGTAAGGACTAGGATATGTAGTGTTTCTTGAATTCTTGCTTCTTTTTTAGGTAAGCGTAATGCTCAAATCAGTGCACAATAAAACTATGAGAGCTAGAGCAAATATTAAAAATGATAGAGAAAGAAGGATCTATACAGCAACCATGATAAACACTTTAGTATATGGTTTAGGGTATAATTTTGATAACGAGGATAAAGGAAAAGAAAGAAGAGGAAGAAGGGAAGGAAAGGAAGGAGAAGGGCTAATTATATTTTAAAGAAAAAATTTTTAAATATTGTACTTTAAAAAAAGTTTTTTAAATTGTTTTTTTGGTATACTGCCATCTCTGATATACAGATGAGCAAACTGAGACTAAAAGTACATGAGGGTGTGCCCAATATCTCATAGCCAATAAGACGTAGTGCAGAAATTTAAATCCAGATCTTCAATTTCTTTTTTTTCAATATTTTATTTATATATTTGTTTGTGTATTTGTTTATTTAGAACACACACTTGCAAATGCGAGGGGGTAGGAACAGAGGGAGAGGGAAAGAGATAGGAAAAGAATCTCAAGCGGACTCTGCACTTAGCTTGGAGCCTGACCTGGGCTTGATCCCATGACCCCAAGATCAAGACACAAGCTGAAACCATGAATAGAACACTCAACCAAATGAGCCACCCAGATGCCCCCCAGATCTTCTATTTCTAAACCTCATATTCCTTCCACTATAATGTCTTGTCTCTTTGTTCCTTGAAATTAGAAATATGACACAAAATTCTTAAATCCTATGGTTAAAATACATATCTCCCCCAAAACCCCCCAAAACTAAAAAATTAAAAATTAAAATCTTCCAAATTAGTGTCAAGAGTGCCACAGTATTTAAAAAACATCAAAATCAGGTTTAAAAAGTTGTTGTTACAAGAACAAAGTCCTCTTTGAATCACCCTCAATTTTAAATATAGAATATTGGCAGCAAGAAGGTGCTCCTCAAACCATCAGGTGAAGGTGAATTATATACTATGAAGGTAAAAAATAAGAACCTGTAGAAATGTAAGAGAGCCTAGTTCAGATAGGAAGAATCAATGAAGTTCTCCCTGAGAAGGTCTTTTATAATAAACAATAATATAATACTGCATGGAATTTGTTCTATTTATAGAAATTTCGAAAAATTCTGTTCTAGAATTTATAATTCTAGCAGAGAAGAAAAATGTTCAAACTTACGATTACATAACCACTTACATATTTATGACTGAGGACTATTCATTATCGTTGATAATCCACACAATTTCATATTTAACTCATTTGTTTATATGACTCCTCAACCTGAAAACGATCTCCTTTTTCCTTTCAAATGTCTTATGTCCTATGTTTCATTTTATTTCAAGGTCTAATTCAAGCCCCGTTTCTTATTTGCAGCTCACTCAGCACTCTATCTCCATGGAATATCTTCAGTACTTAATGACTTAATCAGCAATAGCAAATGGGTTTCATTGTACATCCAACTTCCACCATTTAGTAATAGTTGTCTAAAGTGTTGTCTTTAGGAGGAGTCTTCGATCAAGTTATGGTCTAGTGGCAGAGGGAACCATGATGGATTGGTGATATCCTTCATGAGCACTGAAGGGGAAGCAGGACATCAGGTCCAGGGCATTCATTTGACAGGGATGCTGATATTTTCACTTTTACAGCATTCATTTGACACCAAATCCAGGTCTACAGTGTGCATTTAATACCGAGAGTGACTAATTTCATTTTATTTTTAAATTTATATCATGTCTTTTTAAGAATACCGTAAGATTCCTACTGTTAAGGACCATATATAACTCTTTAGGTCCATAGTGTCTAGACATGCCTTGCAAAGTAGGCATCTGATGATGATAATGAAATAACTTTTTTGGAATTCACTCATTACTATTATTCATAAACTCAATTTGTCTCTTAGTTTCTCTCAAAAGATTATCAATGCCAAAACCATGTCAGAAAGAACTCTGTAACTATAAACTTGAAGAAATATACTGTCTTTGTCATCTCCAGGTTCAAATGAAACATTAGGAAATTGATAATATTTGAATTAAATATATGCCTACCAAATAATACAGTGGGAAGAAGAGAAGATAAAGTAAATACACATTTTACGTGGATTTTAACCATTTTAAAAAAATTCCAAATATGTGTCTTTTAAAATATATTTTATATATTTAGTACATCCTAGAATTTTTATCCTTTTTAAGTAGACTGCATCTTCCTGCACATAATAAGTGTTGAAGAAATCCATGTCAATTAGTTTAGAGTTACATTAGAGAAATAGTTTTTACATTCTCCCCTGCTAAGCAAATGTATTTATCATATTCCATAACAGCTCACAGTTTGTTATACATTAACTGCTCATTCTCTGTGCCAATAAGACTGTGCTGGAACAGCAAATGAATTTGGTGCGTTCATTTAAATGATTCTGCAAACCACAGGCTACCCAGTTGTCTAATGATAAGAGAGCCCCAAAGCCACCTGATCACCATTATACTCGCTTTTTTTTTTCTTTTTTTTTTTTTTGGACTAGGATGGTCAGTACTGTCAGGATCCTCATACCGAGAAGAGTGAGAAGGAAAAGTATACTTCAGACATAATGATGAAAGGGGCTTTATTAATTCAGGCACCAATGATGATGTGGCTAGATTGGAAGGAGAATGGAATATAGGGTCTGAAGTGCTTTATCTGCTCCAAGACCAATGCTGGTTTTGGCACTTCTTTCACTCTAGTGAGTTGCAAAAAAACAAGCAGGTGCTAGCAATCTGAGAGACCACATGCCAGCTACAGCTGCTTCAAACTGATTCAATTACATCTGCCTGAATAGTCCCAGGACATCAAACCAGTTGAAGAGATCCATAGGTTGCAAGGAGACCTAGTCTGTCCTGAGACAACCACCTGCAAATCTCCAGGTTTGGAGATGAGTGATCGTTCTATCCCTAGGCATAGGGAAAAAGACAGGGTGGGGGCAGGGAAATGGGGAATGCGATTTTAATTCACTTTAAACTTAAAAATTGGTTGGAGCCAGCAAAAAAGGCCCTTCTAATTTTCACGTTTAAAATGTAGTAGCTGAGGTCTTAAGGATACCTTGAAACAGCTGAGGTCTTAAGGATACCTTGAAACAGCCTGATTTTTGTGAGAACATTTCCCAAATCATTGGGTACAGCACATTTACAGAACATGCTCTTGGGATCCGGACTTCGCTCCAATCCTTGTTTGTACAAAAAGGGGCCAAGCAGCTGGGAAATTCTGGAGTGGAGTGTGTCCTCATTAGTTCCCATCTGCCACCAGAACTCAGCTCATGGCAAGTTTGGCTAAGTCCTGGTGTACTCAGGTCCAAATGTGGGTCAGTTTTAATTACACTATACAGAATTCAGTGTGCAGTTTTTAAATCCTTATTATACAGCACAGAGGAATGGGCAGCTCTCCAGCTAATCAATTTTTTAAAAGTACATATATAAAATTTTTAAACCAGGGTAGACAGACAGTAGGTGGGAAAAAAAATCTTATAAATGAGTACAAGGGTTACTTAAGAGAATTATTAGCGAAATTGGGTCATGAGCAAGTTCTGTTTTAAAACTTCAAAGTCAGAAACAAACTGTTCCGTTGATAAGAGAGGAAACTTAAATAAGGTACACAATGCCCCTTGCTCTTCAGTTTGAATAAGTAACAAGGCTACAGCTAGTTTACAGTAAATACCTACAGGGACACTAGCCTTCAAAGAAGCAGAGATATTTCCTAGTCTGTCATTCTTCACACCTGATCCCTTTCAATGTTTATCACTCATGGCAGGGACTGTAGAAAAGGAAAAAAAAATCTCAAACTATCTGTTAAGAGTGAAAAACAAGGATGTTATCAGACCCTGGGCATGACTTGGCTCTCAGTGCCATCCACACCAACTAGGGCCAGAACCAACCCATGTAGTCGATGTTCAGAATTCGTCCTGTCCAAAAGCTTCATCAGGTGCAGAAGAGCTAAAACACTAAGCTTTCAAAGACAACTGTCAGCAAAAAATCCAGGAGTGAAGATGGAGGCAGCCAATGCTGGGCATTTAGCAATAGCACAATGCACCATTTTTAGTGGATAAAATGTTCTTAGGCACAAGCCCTAATGATGATCCCCCCCACCCCAAGAAAGAACCTTAAATGAATGCTCAAAGTATTTTGGGGGGTTTTGACTGAGTTGTTTAAAGCTCATCCATTAAAAAGCCAGCATGGAATTCTATGGGTTCAAATATTAGCAATTTAACATGTACTAGCTGTGTGATCTTGGACATATTGCTTCTTTTCTCTGAGTTTAAGTTTTCTCACCTGTAAAATGGGGAATAACATCCACCTAAGAGATTGTTGTAAAAATTATCAATAATACAGATAAAACATCTGGAATATAAAAGTCACTCAATCAATGTTAACTGTTAATCCAACTATTGTGAGTTAAATTGAGCCCTCAAAAAAGTTGGGGTCCTAACCAAAGTAAAGTGGGTCCCACAAAATGGGACTTTATTTGGATAGGGTTCTTACAGAGGTAATCAAGTTAAAATACAATAATTAGAGTGGGCCCTAATCCAATATGACTAGTGTCCTTATAAAAAAAGGGAAATTTGGACACACAGATAAGCATGAAGAGATGAGAATGTGAAAAGACATAGACAGAAGATGGCCATCTCTAAGTGTATAAGAGAGAAGCCTGGAACAGATCCTTCCTTCACAGCCCTCAGAAGGAACTGGCCCTGCCAAAACATTGATATTGAACTTCTGGACTGTGAGAACCAAATTTCTCTTGTTTAAACTGTCTAGTTTATGATGCAGCCTAGCTAACTAATACCCAACTAATTAAAAATTTCATTAATCATCAATGTTTACTTTGACTCATCATGGTCAAAGCTGTACACCTGACATTAGGCAAGATAACTTTATGAACTCTGCTGAGTAATAGTCTACTCCATATATTATCTAGTGCTTTTTCCTTCTTTCTGATTGTTGTTCAGGCAGATACTGCTACATCATAAACAGAATGGCAGAAAAAAACTGGTTTACTTAGGATCATCCAGTTTTTATTAAAGATAACTAAGGGAAAATCATACACAATCATACACACAACCATACACACGTAATTCACTTTTCTACTGTTGAGGGAGTTTGCATGAGAGAGTATCAGGACATTTTACCACACTAATTCCCTTCTCAAGTGAAGGGAAAGACTTATACAGCCATTTACTCATTGCCAACTATGCCCCCTGAATCTGAGGCTGCTTAGATTGTGACAACCTTCCCAACAGAACCAACTAGTCACTAGGATGCATGGAAGCATACATGGTTTAATTGAGGAAGTTGTGTTCTTCGTTGTTTGCAAGACACTGGTTTTAAGGGTCTCTGACTTTCAAAAGAGGGCTGATAGTTGTCTGGGAGTTGTATCAAAGCCCTTCCACTGAAAGGTACATTTCCATAATCATGTACATTTAAGGGATGTGATTATCTTCATCTTAAGTTTTTCTTTAAATAGCCCTGGCCTTCTACAGACATGTAGCACATGTACTTAGAAATGGTGATTTTAGGGGTGCCTGGGAGACTCAGTCGCTTAAGACAGACCTACTATTCATGTCAGCTCAGGTCATGATCTCATGGGTTCTGAGATTAAGTCCCATGTTGGGGTCTGTGGTCAGGGTGAGTCTGCTTGGGATTATCCCCTCCCCTCACTTATGCCTGCCCTCTCTCTCTCTCTCTCTCAAATAAATAAATAAATTAAATTAAATTAAAAAAAAAAACAAACAAGAGGGGAAAAAATAAAATTAATATGTAAGGAATACTAATTAATGCTGTGCACCAAATAAAGCATTTTGTATACCTAATCTAGTTTAATCCTCACATCTATTATTTAAAATATAGATGTCCTTGTCACCATACTTTACACAAAAATTGAAGTTTAGTAAGGTTAGGCAACTTTGGTCAGGTCACACAGCCACTGCAATGTAGAACTGGGACTTCGGTGCAGGCAATTTGGACTCCAAAGCTCCTAAATTCAAACTCAGGAAAGAGATTTAGAATCCAAATATCCTAAAAGGTATTTGCAATTCACAGCCTCCTCTAAAGTATCTGAAGTTACGTGGATAGCAGATATCTTGCTAAATCTGACTCAGTTTATTCTCCTTAAGAAGAAATCAGTTATTTACAAACACAAACTTCAATCAACTTCAATAAAATTAATTTCATTATAAGAATACCTGAAGGTCTTTTAGATTCAATACAGTGGCAGCTTTTTTATGATTAGTATTCCAGGAACTTTATAATAGTCCATTTACTTCTTGGAGATAAGCAATCACCTCTCAAAGCTCTAGTAGGAAGGTATTCCACGTGAGATACCTTACATTAGACCAAGAATCAAGAGCTCCACGTTCAAATTCTGCATCTCTCACTTATTAGACTGTATAACACTGGCAAGTACATGAACTTTTCTGAGCTTATTCCCTCATCATGGATACAACAATAATGTTAAATAGAGGACCATTAAGGTCCCTTCAAGTTCTAACACTATATGACATTGAGAATCTCTTCTAAAGTATAAGAAGCCTAGATAGATAACACTGGATAAAACCTCTAAGATAATCTATGTGATAATGCCCAGGCCAGGATCTACTTGCTCTCAGGCAGTTAGATGGTCTTTCTTCGGTATCTAAGTTATAATAGTGATGGTAGTGATAAAAATAATAGTAGTATAGCTAAGATTTATTGAGCACTTGCTATGTGCAAACCACCAAACTAAGAATTTTACAAGTATTGTCTGATATTTAACTCAACACAACAAGAGATGAGGTAGACGCTATTATTTTTCCAATTTTCCGAAGAAGTAACAAAGGAACAGAAAGATTAGATAAGTTGATTGGGTCTATACTCATAATAAGTGGCGAGACCAAAAAGAGCTCTATTGACATATCTTTGTTTCCTATGCTAGTCTATCTGTTCCCCAAGGACAAGAACTTTGCTTTATTCATTTAGCTTAGCACTGTGTCTGGCAAATAGTAGGGCTCCATTTATTGTGCAGACTAAAAAGAAGAAAGAAAATGAAGGGGGAGAGTAGAGAGGAAGAAAGGAGAAAAAGAAAGGATATTTAGACATGCTATGTTCTTAAATGTGAATTTTCTTCCTTTATTACTTTAACCCTGAAATCACAGAAAAAAAATCTACACTTATGCCAGGCATCCTGGGGCTTGGCAATTTCTCCGTCCTGGGGATTCTATACTATATTTTCTGGTACAAGTCAGTGAAGCAGCTACTGTTACCTGGTTTAGTATTCTAGCTAATTGATACTCTTGCCTCATCTCTTAATTTCTGATGTTGAGACTAACAGAAGAATATAGTTTATTCTATCACACTGATGTTCTGGGAAAAAAGAATGCCCTTAATGCTGGCCTCTTAACGCACTGATATAAACTAAGGTGAAAGAAGAACTGTTCCCAGAAGAAACATACTTCCAGGCCTAAAGGCATCCATGAATAACATTAACTAGTGGTATCAAAATTTGAGAACCCTAAACAAAATGTTTTGATGCACTAGACACTGTCCCTTTCTGCAGCCTCTGCTATTGTCATGTGACTGCCAAATGCAGCACAAAACGGATCTCTAGAGCAGCCTCTCCAAAGCAGGTCTTAACTACCCTATGTTGACTTTACCTCTACTTGGCTTCATCCCTACTTATTTACAGTTAGAATTTAGTGGATAACAGAAACCATAATTATAAACACGCATACAGTAAACACAGGGCCCGTTACTTATGTTTAGCAAAAGCAGTTACAGATCTTTAATACAATCTGATCTTATCTGATATGAAGAAAGTTAACATACGTTACATGTTTGTGTTTTCAGTGAGGTAGAGATTGGGAAAGAGGGGACGGGGGGATCCGGTGATAGAAAAATGGAGAGGGAGAGATGAAGAGAAAGTGAATTCTCAGGAAACTGATGGCATTGATCATATTAACGCTGATTTGTTTATTCCTATGCGGCACAGTATATCTAAAGTGAGAAGTAACTCAGTCACGGAATATCTCAGCATTGTGTGAAAAATAAGTCTAAAAACTTTTCTCATGGCAAAAATAAATATAAAGCATATTGCAAATAGTATTATGTAAATTCCTGATTATAATGAAGATCAATTCTTACATATTCATTCCTCATTTTAAGGATAGAATTTATCAGTAGTAGTCTCATCTCTGTCTATTTAGCAGTATGAGAACTAAAGGAAGTCCAAAGACCCATCCAGAATATATAACAAGTAACAAATTTCTAAGCTATTCCTCTATTTCCAATACAACTCCAGATGTTTTATTCATATACGCATTCATTCAACACTTCCTGACCACCTACTTTGTATAAAGCACTGTATTAAAAGGCTGTGGATAGTCCTCTACTTATCTCGGTACCTGTTTCCTACTCCCAAAGAGGTTAAGTTCATATTACGGTGATTAAGAAAACAAACAAACTAACAAATGAAAACAGCTTAAATGGAACAATATAAAGAAAAGATACACTAGCTCTAAGATTTTTGTTACCAGTTATTAATGGCAACTTCTTAGCCTTTCATTAATGTAGAATTGCTAAGGAAAATAATGCAAGTTATTTGAAAAAGTTTTCAATATCAGGAATTTGGGACCAAATACATTATTTACTTAAATACTTTTTATATTAAGTTGCCATTTTTATATTGCATTTAAAGAACTTGACTTAATTGGTATAAACTAGTCTCTAGTAGCTTGTCTATGCTAAAATTGTAGATATTTGTCAGAAAGTAGGTAGAGCTATTAACATCTAAAACATCAACACTTAGGAAAAAATACCAGGTGACAGGGATTTAGTCAAAAGTAAAGGTTAATATTCCAGACTTAAAATCTACAGCCAAATTTCAGACCCTTTCCTAGAACTACCATTAAGTAAGTTTTACTGTTCTCTCTCTCTCACTTCCACCCAACTGCAACAGACACATGCACAAATCAAGAAATCATCTTATAATATACACTTAAATTCTCTGAATATGCCCCATGTGTCCACTAATAGCCAAATGCTTTCAAATCTGTTCAGCTAAATGGATCAATAACTACATCCAGTCTCACATAGTGGGGTTGCCAACATGGTGAAACTGAGCCAAACACAAATTGTCTCTACCAGGACAAAAATTTTTATCCACCCAGTAATCCAGAGAGATCGACTTTTCCTAGGTATCCTTTAGACAGTTAACATGCACATTATCTACAGCAGTCAACATCTAATAAAAAAAAAAAATTGTTGAGACTAGGAGGAAGGGTTTGGAGAAAATAGTGGGTTTTATAATAAACCAATGTAATAGTTCAAGGTCTACATCAAATAAGAATCTTTCAAATTCAGAGTACACAAAATACGTAACAGCTAGAGCAAACTGCTAACAAGCTTCTCTGTACACTCACTCATATGACACAGCTGCAAGAAACAATTGAGCAGGTGCAACCAAGCTTTTGAGAATTCCTGCCTGTTGCCCAGGAACCACAACACCGCACAGTTGAGATTTTAAACAGGTGCAAACATTTTTCCATTCCTCCAGCGCTTGAGACAGTACAGCAGACAGTACATCTGCAACCACTCCTTACCTAAAATCACCACAGAAAATAAACTCCAAAGCAGCAAAAAGAAGTTTGAAAATAAAACAATAATGTCTAAAACAGTGGTTTTGCTATAGTCTCTGACCCCATATCAGCAGTCACTTTAATAATACAGTTCCATAAAACACTGTCTAATCTCTTCACCAGATGAATGCTTTGTAATTAAAATTATTCTGCCCCATCAAATCTTAGAAATGTTTTTTGGTTCTTACAATAGAATGAAATGCAAGGTATGTATAAAATGCACTCTCCTTTGAAGCTGTCAATATTTGTAAGTGCTCAAAAATTAACATTTTCACATTTTGAAATCTGTAAGCAATTTTAATACACAAAACTAGTAACTTGTCAGCTAATACATAGATTTACATAACTATAAGTAATTTAAATACATACCTGTGTAGCTATGGGTCACAGACAGACGTGAAATTTATCAGGCACTCTGAAATGCAAAACAAATATGTAAGTAAAAATTAGTTTTCTAAGTGGAGCCAGTATTTATGCTGAGGTAGTTTCTGCAGAGAAGTAGAAAAGACAGCAGTCCTTAAAGAGGTGAATAATTTTATATCTATATTTTCCCCAGCAGATATTTCAGACCACCCCAAATTCATATGTGTGAATAAACACACAAAGAGTCCCTTAGCAATGTTATCAAAAGCAAGTACCAGGGAGGGACTAATACTCACCATGGCCCCTAAAACGAAAATGCTTTCACTAGAGGACGAAGCAAACACTTAAAAATGATTTTTTTTTTTTTTTTTTTGGTATTCTTCCAACACCATAGCCTTCCTAAAACAAATATGACTGTTACTCTTTAAAATGAAACCACTCAGATTCATCTGCACTCAGTTTGCATAGAACACAGGTAAGGAAGAAAGGTGCTTTTGTAGAGCAGTCCACAAACATGCTTGCATAAATAAATAAATAAATAAATAAAACCTTTGAATGTTCATTAACTTTAGGTTACAACAGCAAATAGGAGATTATTTCTCTACAAGAGGGAAGGCTAAAGTCACACCAGATATAATGCCTCAAGCCAGCCCACTTTGAGAAAACTGCCAGTGAATTAAGTATCAATACAGAAGACTACGTAAATCCAGCTCAAAGTATGCAGAGTTTACGATTAGACCTGAAACATATTTGTATGTAGGTGGAAACTGCATTGTATCATGTGGCCTCTGGACAACTTGGACTCTTAAAAATACCATAATTCTTTCTGAAAGCAAACTGAAATGTTTAATTTACATATTTCTAAGCATGGTTAGTGAAGGTAAAAAGTCAGAGTAGGTCTACACACTTGCCTAGAAGTGTATATAGGAAATAATCAATTTTGATGGTAAATTCAATGAAAACCATCTTCATACACTTCTGATGGGACTGTGAATTGCTAAGAAATTTTGGGAAACTATTGGGTAAGATGTATCAAGAACTTAAAGTTTTTACTCGGTGATTTTATTTCTAGGAATCTATCTTAACATGACTGAAAACCATAAATCTGCAAAGGAAAAATTATGATAGCAAAAGAACTAAAAGCAAACTACATGTTCCAACAGTGGAAAAAGTAATTAAATAAAGCATAGCACATCTATGTAAAGGAATATTTTGCAACAATCCATAAGGTAACTTGTGGTACTATAATGTTATATAAACATGTAGGGTACCAACTGCATGGATATAATGAAATTGTGTAGATGACGAAAAACAGAAAGAACATACAAAAATATTACAAATGATTAGATCTTAGATAATTAGATTACAGATCATTTTAATTTTTGCTTTTTATTTTTGCATATAGTCTCTGCAGTAAACATTACTTTTACAATAGGAAAAAATATTAGCTGGCAGGGTAGGAATAAAAGAAAAAAGTAATAGAGTGCCATATGGAAATCATAAATCTAACCTTCCTAAGTGAAATAAATTAATTCAGTCACACATAAAATCCACTAAATACACCTACAGTGAGAAACTCATCTTCACTATTTCCTCAGAGGGGTACAGGCAGGGTCTCTTTCATCCCACTGCTTTAGAATCTACACCAGTAATTCAATAACACATTTTTAATCATCTTAGTTAAACTTCTTTAATTATGCAGAGTGAAATGATGGCAAGAACAGTTTAGGACTGCAAATCTGTTCAACCTATTATAGACTAATTTATTCACTAAGTCAACAATATTTAGTGAGCATCTAGTACATGCAAAGTGTTGTATTGGCATTATGATATGCTAAAAGATAAAACAGACCATATCTTACCCTCATAGAGCTATTTAAAAGTGCTAAAAAATATGCTCATATACCTTCCTATTAACTTTGGCTAGAAACCCAAAACTGTTCTTAAAAAATAAAGTCTTAAAAACAAAAAACCAAAACAAGGAATATGTATATATAGCTCACATAGAGATGTAAATACAATACAGTTTAAGGTATTTGCAATAGATAAGGTACATTTTAAAACCAGAAAATATGTATCAGACTTATTCTTTCATATTATTGCACAAAAATTGGTATTTATGGAAGATTCAAGAAAGAGTCATGAGTACACGAGTGTATATCACTTATAAAATGCCCTAATAAATCCCTTTAAGTATTTAATTTTGTTTGTTATATGACCTACTTTTTGTTAACAGAGAATTATATAAAAGAGAACAGGTATGAAGGCATATTTAATCCAACCTCAGATGCCAGATGTCTAAGCCTGTCTTAGATTATCTAAAGCCACACAAAACATATGCACAATTATTAACAGGCTATAGTCAATTTATTGACAACCAAAGTAGAGAAGTGGTTACTTGCTAACCTTGCCAAAGACACTGTTGCATCTTTAAGGCAGAGGAAAGGAGACAGGATTGGAGAGATGAAAGCTGAGGGTATCTCTAACAGCCAAAAGTGGTGATGGGGGTAGGTGAGACCATTTTTATCGTGTGGATAAAATGATGCAGAATAGAGCTTCTCTTAATAGCAGTTCAGCTTCCTTTTGGCCCATAACCATATTGTAACCAGCATTGGCCCCTCTGAAGCAACACAGGATGGTTTTAATGGGGTCAGCTTGCACGAGGTGGTGACAAGAACGAAGGGAAGCTAGCCTAGTCATGTGAGCGATGATCTGTTGGTCTGGAGCTCGATGGAGCTCCGCAAGGCAGCAGTTATATGATGTGGCAAGGCAGTTAAGAGATTAGCTTTTACCCTCAGAGAAACCTAGAATCGAATTCCAGGGCTCTCTCTTCAGTCGTGTGGTCTTGAGCAAGTAACATTTTCCCTGTCTGTAAAATGAAGATCATGTTACCTACCCTTACAGGAGTGTTTGTGCCTATTACATGTTATAGAAATGTAAAGGAACTAGCACACTGCCTGCTATAAAGTAAGCATTGTTGAAAGGAAGCTCTTAGTAGTGCTCTAGTTGTTTGAGAAAAGGAGAGGATATCTGTCCCTTTAAGCCAAAGTGCTAACTTAAGCAGGAGTAAGGAGATAGAAAGATGGCTTACTCAAGATATCATTCTATATTCCACAGCTCATCCAGAGCCAGTCAGGGATGTTCACAGAGTATCTCTGAATCAGGAAACACTGTAACAGTAGTAATAACCACAATAAGCAACTCTAACCAGCCTTTTAAAGCACCATTCCTATTATTGAAGAGCAAGACAGTAGGATCTCAGTATTATGGGCAGCAATATTGCCCATTTTTTCTGAGTGAAAAATGAGGGCTTATTTTTTATACTTTACTGAAACAATCAAGGAACAGAAAATAAGGATGAAATAAATGTAATTACTCAACAGGACTAAGGCCAAGGTGTTGTGGGCTCCTTAACAGTCAATCACAAGTGGCAGAAGCACCTTTTTATGTTATCTAGGGAGATCCTGCAAATGACCTGAGCTCACAAATAATATAAGGTACGCAAATAGAAATATAGAGTCAGTTTTTCTCTCCTGGTTTGGAATATGTAAGTGAAGGAATAATGATGTTGTTCTGACAGTCCTTATTCCTGTTTTGATTTGGAGAACAGCACAGATCCAGAATTGTTAAATGGTGTCTCCAGAATCCCATGCAGATGATATAATCTCTAGAGTGGTTTGGGTCACATGAGGGTGAAGTTGCTATCTGCACCATTCCAGATGGAGATATACTATAGAGGATTTCTGTTAAGTTCTTTCTACTTCCAGGTTGGCACAGCTGTATTTCCCAGGGGGAACTGAACAAGTCCAATTCTGTGCTGTGAAGTGCAGGAAAGTTTATCTTCCCTCCATACTGGTTAGGCCTGGCTAGAGATGGAAGAAGGGGTTCTCAGTGGTACCTCATGGGCCATTAATAAATCGAACAGCTAATTCATTTAAGGCACTGAAAATGGCCTCGGCAGGTTCTGTAGGGACCAGTGGCTCCATAAAAGAGCTCTGGACTTAAATTTAGACCACAAACTACTTCCCCAGTGACCAAGTGAGTATCCTTAGGAACATTTTAAGTGCTTTACATGTTAAATTTGACCTATTTTGAGAAAAGACACTTTGTAAACCAAAATATTTTAATTTCATTTCATATATGTTTACTTCTGCGCGGACTACTGAGCAGAGCTAAAAGCTCTATCACTATTATATTGTATTATTAAATGTTGAATTTAATCATCAATAAAGCCAATTTCTTTTTTTTTAATTGGGGTTCCCTAATTTCTGTGGTTTTATCTGAAACAGAAAGCCTATGAAGGGTAGGATGAATAATAATTTTAAAAGTAGACTTGAAAAAACTAGTTAATTATGCTTATTTTTGTAAATTACTAAGCTAGATTTAGCCCTTCACACTTAAATCTTTCTTCCTATCAGAAAGAGGAAGTATGAGAAGCATCATTTATCTATGTATCAACCCTGTGAACTGGAAACAGATAAAAGGCAATAAGGAAGGAAAAGGAAATCATACGATAAATACCCGTTAGGCCAAGAGCACAGTTTGTCTGTCTATACCTTAGGTCAGACTGGCTATAATAAATCCACTACAACTGAGCTTATAAAAAAAATGCTAGGTTTGAATTTTCTAGTATTAATGGCTACCACTTAAAATGAAACAATTTAATATCAATTTTTATGTATAAACATGATGAATTTGAACTCTCATACAGAAATCTGATCTATAATATGCTGTAAATAACTCTATTTATTCTACAATCCACACTTCACAGTACCTTAAAGAGAAAATCGTTTTATTAAATAAATGATATTTTAGGGGTGCCTGGGTGGCTCAGTGGGTTAAAGTCTGCCTTGGGCTCAGGTCATGGTCCTGGGGTCCTGGGATCGAACCCTGCATCGGGCTCTCTGCTTAGCGGGGAGCCTGCTTCCTCCTCTCTCCCTCTCTCAGCCTGCCTCTCTGCCTACTTGTGATCTCTGTCTGTCAAATAAAATCTTTTAAAAAATTAAAAAAATTGATATTTTAAAACTTTAATTCTTATATCAAAATATAAGAGCGAGTCAAGAAAATGAATCAAACTAGAATTTAGATAAACATTAAGAATTATACCCTCATATATAAGTTGAAATTATGATTATGGAAAGGATTTATTCTCAGGCAATGTGAAAGTTCTACTGACCTGCATGTACACATCCCTGGGGTATCAATTTAGATATTTTCCTCCCCCAGCATCTGATGTCCTGTCCTTAATCTTAGCATAATAATAGTAACACTGGATTGTAATTGTCTTTTACATAAAACTATAGGCATTTCCATGGGGGTTTTGTCTTATTCACTCTTACATCTCTAGTCCTTAGCACAACACCTAAAAAATAGTAGGTATGGCTTACATACCGGTTAAAGAAATGTTGAGTGAATTGTGTTACCATCTATTCCTGAAGATTAAAGAAATTCATACTGCATTAAAAAAAATAAGGAATTACATTCCTAAACAAATTATTTTTCAATATTTAAAGAACTGGCTTTCTGAACCTCTTCTTTTACTTTCCATCCTACTCTTCTCTTAATCAGTACAAAACCAAATGGTGAGAGTCCTAGTCTCAAATGTTCACAACAGATTAAAAAACCTTGTTGGTTTGGCCCCAAGGTGGGCAGGGGTGAGTGCTCCAAATCCCTTTTGTTAATAGACACCTGGTACGGTATGATAGAAGCTGAGTCAGAGTTCCCTGAAAGAGTTCTGCAGTCCCCAACCAATTGTATGGTTCTTCTATTCTTCCTGAGGGGCCAACTGATGAAAGATCTCACCATTATTTTATTCTTTCATAGCATTTATGACAGTTTGAATTACTCATGTGGTTATTAATTTATGTGCTTATTCTTTCACCTCACTAGGTTGTACACTCCATAGAGGCCACATTATTTTGTCTGGCACTTGATATCTAGGGTCTAGTTTAGTGCCTGACACACCATAAACACTCAGTAACTATTAGATGCATAAATATGAGGTTTGGAACAGCAGTTTTTAATCATAATAGACTGTAAAATTAGGTAGGTAAAAGCAACCCCTACCATTATTTTTTTCTACATTCCAACCCTGTCTACCACCTGGAAACCTCAGTACTGTAAGAACGCTTTTATTATAAATCCCATTCAATCAATGGCAAATCAGGAAAACCTGAAAAGCAATTCTAGGTAGGCTGAAGGTGGAATATCTAGGAGAAGCAATGGAATTATAATGAGAACAGCAACCACTTCCAATTAGAAGTTTGGGGTTTGAATTTCAGCTTACAAAGCGTGTATCCTAGGGGAACTTACATAATCTCCCTAATACTCAGTTTCATCTTATTTAAAATGGGGGGATTTTATCTAACATGAGTTTTTAATGGCAATTGAATGAGATTATATATGTGGAAGCAGCTGGTAGTATAATTTATGGCACTTAGGAAAAGGGGTTCATCACAAATTAGTTTTTTTGCATTGGCCAGCCAGTCTGTAGCAAGACAGAGAGATGATTTGACTAAAAGCCCAGGAACAGACATTTTAGATAGAAAAAAATGGAAGAAACAAGAGGTCAAAGGAAGGGAAAAAAAGTAGGTGCTGGGGACTGTAACTAAAAAAAAAAAAAAAATAAGATGGAGTAATAGGAATATAACAAGAGTTAGAAATGGAAAAGACTTTAAAACATGATAGAAAAATTGCCAAGAAATCTATTAGCTTTTCCTTTGGGTGACACAGCCTTCCCCACATATAAATAAAATAATTGCTACTATTATAGTTAGGAGAAAGATCAACTGAAATGTACATTAAACACATATTAGAGGTTTAACATTCTTCCCATGATTTCACATGCTGGAAACTCAGCCTGTGTAAATATAGCCATGAACTTTATTATTTACTATGATAAAGTAACAGCATATCATCCTGTAGGTACTACCTGCAGAGTTATAAAAGGCAAATGTGTACTTGCTCTTTAGGTACAATTACAAGGCAGCAGAATGTAGAATTAGCCCCTTTCTTTGCATTCTGTGTTTATCAGACAGTGGTTACCAACACTGAAGAAGAAACTTGGTATCATGAAAACTTTGTTGGAAATTCTTTTTTCACACTTCAGTGCTTTTATTTTTCTCACTGCTTTAGTCAAACTTATGTCAGCTCCCTTAGTAAAATTATTTTCTAAATCATTATCTTTCTAGTCTCTGCGTGTGTGTGTGTGTGTGTGTGTGCGTGTGTGTGTGTGTGTGTGTGTGTATTCTTTGGTCTGTTCTTACAAAAAGAAAGAGGATAAGAGGTCTTAGATGCATTGCATACCAAAGGTAACCACCATGCCTCCATACTTTACCTCAAGAAATGCCCAGCTGGTATCAAAAAGCTCATCAAAAGAGTCCATTGAAATTTATAGTCTTTGCCCATCTGTGGTGATTAAATGGTTTTTTAAGTCTATGTTCTAAGACTGTCATCTTCATGAGGGCTGAAATTGTGTCTATTTTTCTTTTTTTTTTTAAGATTATTTATTTATTTGACAGAGAAAGATCACAAGTAGGCAGAGAGGCAGGCAGAGAGAGAGCAGGGAGAAAGAAGTCTCCCCACTGAGCAGAGAGCCCAACATGGGACCTGATCCCAGGACCCCAAGACCATGACCCGAACCAAAGGCAGAAGCCCAACTCACTGAGCCACCCAGGCGCCCCTCTATTTTTCTTTCTTTTATCTCATCACCAATACACAGGGATAGGCACCCAATATTCAGTCACTGAATATTTAATTCATTTATTAAACAAAAATTTATTGAGTATTTACTCTGTACCAGTCATTTTTCTAGGTAGTAAAGATATAGGAATGAACAAAAAGATGAAAATTTCTGACTTCATGGAGATTATATTTTTGTGTGGCAAGTGACAATAAGCAAGAGAAACAACTGAAATATATAGAATGATAGACAATGGTCCATACTAGGGAAGTAAAATAAAGCTAGGAAGGGAGAAATAAATCTTGGAATGGGGGAGGTTGGTGTAGAATTTTAGATAGGGCAACTGGTAATGATATAATTGAAAGATCACATTCAGGTAAAGACCTAAAACAAATGCAGAAATGAATTAGGAAAATATTCTTAGCGAAAAGGTATTCAAACATAAAGAATAGAAGTAGAAAGGCCCTCTGAGAAGAGTATGCTCTTCTGTTTCCTATAAAATATCAGGCTAGAGTCACAGAAATATTCCTTTTAAAACACAGAGGTGCTATATTTAAAAGAAAAAACACACAAACACATATACAAACAAAATTTTTTAAATGTTTGGTCTCATGAAAAGAAATTAAAATTCCAAAATGACAGAAAGAAAAAGGAATATAAATATACATATTATTACGATGATACCACAACACCCAGGCACATTATCCAATTCAGTAATAACCAGAGGATCTCAGGGACACAAAGCAGGTTTATAGTAACTGCGATCACAGAGAAAGGCAACCATGTAATATACCTGGAGTACACAGAAGAAGCAAATCTTCTCTGCTAGGACACCATCAATAACCCAGGCCATGTGGGAGTCTCACAGAAAAAGCACACCACAATGAAGAAAAACTCACATATCAAAAATATCAAACACATGAAGAAAAGTTTTTCTATAAATAAGTCAGCAGATTCAAAAGTGTTTTATGTCAAACATGAACATTAAGTTAGAAAATGAACAGAGCGGTCTTAAGATCTGAAGTGACAGAATTTAATCTCAGACTTTAGTGGGGCAAATATTTAAAATGATAAGAAATTTTATTTTTTAAATGATTTTATTTATTTGACAGAGAGAGAGAGAGAGACAACAAGAGAGGGAACACAAGCGGAGGAGTGAGATGGAGAAGCAGGTTTCCCACTGATCAGGGAGCCTGATGTGGAGCTTGATTCCAGGACCCTGGGATCATGATGTAAGCCGAAGACAGATGCTTAACAACTGAGCCACCCAGGTGCCCCTAAAATATAAGAAATTTTAAAAGAAAAAGGAAAAAATAAGGAGAAAAAAACATGAAAAAGGCAGATTTGATTAAAAAACGAAGACATTCATATAATTGAATTTTTATTAAAATTAATATATGAAATGAGGTTATATCACATTAGATGCAGCTAAAAGAAGCATTACTGAACTGAAAGATAATTCCAAGGAATTTACTCAGAATAAAAAGATGAAAAACATAAAAAATAGATTAAGGGATATAAAAGAACAAGAAGATCTGACATGTCTAAAAAAGTATTTGAGAATGAGGGCAGTTTGGATTTAAAAAAGTCCTTTTATGTGATGTTTATGAGAGACTTAGCTAATATATGAGAGAGAATGAAACTACAAGAATAATAAAAAGTAAGGTAGGCATATCACTGTTTAATAAACTAGATTCTAAGTAAAAGCATTATTAAATACTAAAGACTGTCATTACATAATGAAAGTGAAGTAATTCATCAACAAGATAGAGTAAACTGTCTAAGAATCTAACAGCATAGATGTAAAATATGTAAAACAAAGCAAAATTCTCAATCATAATAGAAAATGTGGTCATATTTCTATCATTAATTGCAAGACGAAGCAGCTCAAAAAAATAATGCTAATTTAATAGGGCAGATCTAATTAAGAAATGTAAAGCCCTCCACCTAAGAATTAAAAGATATACATGTCTTCCAAACACACATGAAAAATGTACAATAACTGTCCCTATATCAAGTCACAAAGTAAGTCTCAACACATTCTAAAGAATTAAAATCATTATATTAGCTCCTCAAAGCATAAATTCAGATTTTAATAACAAAACCATTTTATGCCCCCTAAATACCACCAATTAAGTGGGATCTTTTCTTAAATTAAAGTTTCACATAAGTCATAGGTCAGGGAATAATGAAAACTTAAAAATTATAGAAAATATGTAGAACTTAATGAAAATGAACACAACATATAGCAAAACTCAAGGGATGCAAAGCAAAGCAAATGTACAGCTTTAGATTTTTATGTTAAAAAGAAAGGAAAATGCATAGCTTTAGATCTTTATATTAAAAAGAAAAAACTAAAAATTATCAAATTAGAAAAGGGACAATAAAGTAAAATAAAAAATACAAAAGCAGGGAAATAACAAAATAATATCATAAATAAATGACATAAAAACAGATCTAACAACAGCAAAATAAAACTGGGTTCTTTGAAAAGACTAATAAATTGCTGGGAAGTTTTATTAAAAAGAGAAGGTATGAATAAATAGCATTAAAAAGGAAAAAAAAAGAACAAACCTGTTTAGAAATTTAAAATAATTACTGAATACTATGTACAACTTCATGGTACTATTTAAGCTAAATATTCAAGCTATTTTAGAACTTATATGAAAAGACAATTTTATTGAAAAATATAAGTGGTAGGAGCCTGGGTGGCTCAGTGGATTAAGTAGCTGACTCTTGATTTCAGCTCATGTCATGATCTCAGGGTTGTGAAACTGAGCCCCACCTTGATCTCAGCACTGGGCATGGAGCCTGTTTTAAATTCTCCCTCTCTTTCTACCCCTCTACCCCTACCCCCCCCCCAAAAAAAAAGAAAAGAAAAAAAATAATAACTGGCTTGAGAGGAGCTAGAAAAGCTAAATAGACTACTGTAAGTAAAAATGTTACATAAGTAGTTAGGGCCCAAATACATTTGAAGACATTTAGTAAACCTTCAAACCCAGTTATGGTCTATGTTATAAAAACTACCAGAGAAAACAGGAAAGTATCTCAACTCATTGTATAAGACTATTAAGAATCAATATCAAAACTAGATAAAGGTGTCATGAGGAAGGAAAATTATTTGCAATAATGAAGATTAAGAGGTACAATCAAGCAAAGAACACTCAGGGAAAAAAGATAAAAATAACTACAATTTATATACTTCCTATGAGGTGTTTTGCCAAGAGTTTTATATATAATTTAATCTGCACATTAGCCAGGTGAGGTAGTTTTATTTTCATCTTTATCACCATTTTATAAAAGAAGAAAGTGATGCTCAAGTGATGCTCTTCTCTTTGAGACAAGAAACTGGCTCAAGGTCACAGAGCTAAAATGCGGCAGAGTTTGGTGGTAGCAGACTAAAGCCTATTAATTAAATACTACCTCCCACTGTTTCCTCATCTTTTTAAAAGTACATTCAAATAGAACAGTATGTCTTTATAACACTAAATCTTATTTTTGAATGCAATATAATTTTGGCTTTCAGCAGTTTTATTATAAAATTCCTAGGCATTGTTTTCTTCAAATTTATTGTTTGGAGTTCACTAAGCTACTTGAAGCTATGTATGTCTTTTACAGGGAAGTTTTAACCTTTAGTCTTAAAATTTTTTTCTGCCTCATTCTTTATTTTTCAATTACCTACTTATATGCGAGATCTTTTTAAATGTCCAGTCTCCCGAGAGTCTACTTTTTTCCTTCTTTCTTTCACTCTTTTCTAGATAGGATACTTTTTATTGATCTACCCTCAAGTTCACCAACTTCTTCTGCCACCTCCATTATGCTATTAAACTAATAAACTAATACTTTATTTCAGATAATGTATTTTTCTATTTTAAGCTTTCCATTTGGTTATGTATTCATAGATATAGATATAGATATATAGAGATATGTAAATTTCTCTTTGAGAATTTTTTATTCATTTCAACAGTATTTTCTTTTACCTCATTGAACATAGTTGTGATAGCTACTTAAATTTTTTTGCCTGATAATTCCAACATCTGGGTCCTTTCAGGACTGTCATCTGTAGATTTTCCTTTCTCTTGAGAAACAATTTTTTTTCATTTTGTTTTGTTTGTATTTGAACTAATTTGGGGTTTTATCTTGGATACTGTCAATGTTAATTGTGGATATTCTGAATTCTATTATACAGAGCCAGCAAGTGATGATATTTTTGTTTTAGCAGGCCATTAACTTGGCTAGTCTCAAATTGCAAACTCTGTTCTGTTCTCATCTGATTTCTTTCAGTATGTCCTATACATATGTTTTTCGGGAGCCAGTCAGAGTTAGGCACAGTTTATATACAGAATTTGAGGTTCCTCAAATTTCCTTTCCTGAGTTGCCCCTCACACTCTGGCATCTGTACTCTTTGCCAGGTTTCCACTAGTCAGAAAGCAGTGGGCTTTCTTTCGGAGTTTAGCTGTCCTGTTGCCACTCTAACTGCAGATACCCTCAGGAAAAGCCACAAAAATGTAAAACTCACCCCACTCCACACCAGTTGCTTAATCCAAGTTTCAGCTCTCTTCTAAAATCTTCCTACTATTGTGCACTTTCCAAAACCTTCAGATCATTTTATTTTGTTTTATTTATTTTGCTTTTGTTTTGAGTTTATGGTGGTTATTGCAAGTGAGTTGTTGGTTAGAAGTTTATTTTTCCATACAAGAAGTAAAACTCTTATTTAACTGGGGGAACAAAAGACTCTAAAAAAGTATCAGGAAGTATAGATAAAAATTACAGTAAACAGGCTAGAAATATGCCACTTGCTTCTGGGAGAGGCCTGGACACATGAAGAAAAGGGGCAATGAAGTGGGTAATAAACATAAAGAAATATGTGCCACCAAATGAGTAAAAATAAAAGTGAAATTCAAATACATCAAATCCTCAAAAGTTTTGGAAGTGGAAAAAAATGTCAGTCAAATATTTCAAGACCAACATTTTTCATCAGATCTCAGAACCAAAGTAGGAAAAACAAATAGATAAAAGAACCTCTGTTCAAAGTCGTTTTTTTGCTAACATTTACAGTAACCTACAATACTTCTCAAAGCTTGAAAACCTATCTCAAGAACTGACAATGATTAAGTTCCCAACTAAATTATATTTTCTAAATTAAAAACAAGCACATACTCAAATGTAACTTTTTTTTAAAAAATGAAACTAAAGCACATTCACTTTACAGAAGAAAACAGAGTCCATATATCTTTATCACTATAAGATCTGTTTTCAGACTTGATACATTATAGGACATGATAACATCAGATAGTAAGAAAAAAATCTCATTGAAAACTCAGCAAGAATCTAATTTCTGCAAGAGATCTATCATTTGAAGTAATTTCATTCTTTTCTCCTTTGGTATGCCTCTGGATCTAATTCTATCATAGTACAGTGAAAAACAACAGCGTTCCTTCAGCCATGAGAAGGTATGTTTCCATCATTAAGTAGCTATGGGACCTTAGCCAAGTCCCTTCACTATCAAGGCTTCATTTTGCTCATGTGAAATGTGAGGCTAGAATAGATGGTTTCCATTCTCCAACTGTAGCATTCTATGACTATTCATAACCTTATTTCTGGATTCTTCAATGTTTTAGGCATCACTGTATGATTTCTGCATAACAGGTATGACAAATTCCTCTGATACTGGGCTTATGGAAGAGATTTCAGAAGAGAGAGATTATCTTCTTTAGAAATGTAAAGATAAAAAAAAAATGCAGGGTCCCACATACAACTTCAAATAAATCATCAACTGACATCGAAGTTGTCATACCTACAAAGGAAGAAACCATATTTATGTAAGTACTTCAGGTGAGTGGAATAATTTTGTGAATGGTGTGTTTAAATAATTTTAAATGTGAAGGTTAGGCAATTGGAAATTTGTTATGAATTTCAAGAAAAATATGCTACAATATTATTTAAGGTTCTGAGAACTTTAGATATATCTCCTTACAAAGACTCTGCTTAGAAATGAAAGGTGGGATGATAAGTAGTGCAATGCTCTTTACAACTGCCTAGATTACATTAATCCAAATAACCTTAGCAAGTATGCATTAAACACCTGGTTGGTACAAGGCGCTATACTGTCCACTGTGAGACACGTACCTATAAGAAAGAATTTTACATCTGCCTTTAGGGAGTTTATAATTTATCAGAAGCAATACATACTAGAGGGCATACAAACATAAATAGTAATAGTACATAGCAGGAAGAGGTAAATACTATGAGGAAAAGAGAGCCCTGTGCTTCAGTCTTTGCTCCCAGCATGGAACTAACAAGTGGGGATCATACTGCAGGAGGTGCTAACCACACATCCTGAAGGACACTCAGAGTTAGCTAGTGAAGCAGGAGACAGTGGACCGGCTAGAGGAGCCTGGAGAAACACAGGCAGAACTATGGACCTAGAGGACCAGTAATCAGCTGAAGATCTTACAGGTGTCCACTTAGAAGATAAAATTCCTTCCCTTGCTATCCTGAAGGGACCCCAAAGTTGATTCTGTGAAGCTGGGGGCTGAGAAAAGAGATAAGTTGAGTGAGTTTTCTATTATGAGAAAAAGACTCTTCCAAGGTGAAGAAATAAGAGCAAAACCACAGAAGAAGGAATTTTGAGTTTGTCTAGTTTTCCGCTTCATGAGCATGTCAATATAAGCAGAAATTATACGAACAAGTAACAATTTTTATCAGTTTGCAAATTCTGGGAGGCTAAGTTAAACCTGAAGATGAGGACAAAATTACCTTCAAGTTCCTGTTTACAATTTCCTATTCCCTAAAAGGCTATTTATATAGTTCATATGTGCAATTCAGTTGCATCCTTTCTAAATCATTCTATTTAAGTATGAAATGGTTGGAACCAAATATCACTGGTCTTCATTTTGTTCTGAAAGGGCAGTAAGAACAAATTAATCCATAATCACACTAATGATAAGAATAAGAATTTTAACTCCTTCCTTTGAAATGAAGAGGCAAATACTTTAGCCAAGAGCTTGCAAGTTTAATTTACAATTCATAAAAATCTACAAACATAAATTATGTGGTGAAAATTTCCCTATTCTTACTTGAATATAACTGTAATATTTTGAACATCAGTTTTAACAAAATGAATAAGAGCACAACAGAGTTCAGATGAAGCTTTTTTCTTGCCAAAATCCACATGAATGCCAAATACCTTCCAAGAAGATTGTGTGGCTACTTAGTACAAATGAATCCTCTTGTAGTCTATTCAAACTAAAAATTGTTTCCTCAGATTAGACAATTATCACTAAGCTACAGTCTCCCTAGTCACTGTCTCATAGTGAACAAGAACAAAGGGAGACACAGTGAACCCTTGAGGCCACTAGGGTACTATATTGTGGGTTACCCATGTTGTGCTTCTTCAGAAACAAGCTATAAGAGCAGAAATGTTATCCTTTGTCCATGAATCTTGCTTTATAGGATGAAAAAGGAAGAATGAAAGAAAGGAAACCAATATTTAGTTACACTCTACTTTGGGCTAGGCACTTGGCAAATGTTTTACTATTTAATCTTGTCACAATCAAATGAGGCACTAACACCATGCGATACAAGAAAGGAGTGGAAATTAAAAATGCAAAGTTATTTTTGTGACATCGCCTGTCACATAACTAGTAACACCATGACTTGATCCCAGTTTGACTCTGAAGCATCTGTTCTTTCCAATACATCTTATTTTTGTTCAGGTTCCTCTTTTAAAAGGTAGCATACTTCCTTACAATTACAGCTCTGGTAGGCAGGAGATTTCCCTCAATCTGTTTTTGGGCAGACTTGTTTGTCAGAGGTTATGCACTGACTGTGTTAATGGTCACCTCCTCTCCAGAGCTAGCTAGTGCCATGGATCACCTATAACAAAGTAGGTTGAAGGAGTGTTTGCTGAATGTGCAACCAGAGAATTGATTTCAAAAGTGGTGGGCCTCACAACTAAGATGGTGACAGCAGCCTGTCCAGAGGCTAATCAATGAAATCTTGTTCTTGTTCCACTAGTGTTTGATCTTTGGAGTCCCGGGGTGCACTCTACCATTGCTGGAACTATGACTGCAGTCTCCTTTCCTTCCAGGCTTCTCTCCAAGCAAAACTTATCATGTCTAGTTCTTTGGTATCAAAGATATTGTCAAACCCTTGACCTCACAAACTTTCTATTCTTTGAACTCCATTTATATTGTATTTCTAACCTAGTGCCAACCCCATGACCCATCACTTTATTCTTTTGTTAATACTCTCAGTTCACTTTCTGGTTTTGCTCTGTCTCATTTACCAAGCTCTCTTGGTTGAGATCCTAAGATAGGGATTTTAGTGTTAGTAGTTTATTTGGGGCCTAACCCCAGGAAACACTAGTAAGGAATAAAGGAAGTGAGACAGAGAAGGGAAATAAAATAGACTGTCAGCAAAAATAACCATTCACAGTTCCTCACATCCCTGTTCTTGGATATTGCCCCTCACATCAAGAGGCAGAGTTTGTTTCCCTCCATCTTGGATCTGGGTTGGACTTCCACCTTTTGACCATAGAGTATAGCAGAGGTCACATTGTGCCAGTTCTGAACAAAGGTTGAGAGAATCCTGGCAGCCTCCTCTTTTGCTTTCTTGAGACACAGACACCAGGTGAAGAATATGTGAGTAGACTGGTGAATGACAAGAAACCATGTGGACAGAACGAGGCCCAGACAAAACCCAGCTATGCTGCCCATTGCCCCAAGGCCTCAGACCTGTATGTAAAGCCAGGGTGGACCTTCCTGCCTAAAACAAATTTACAGTCAAGTGCAGCTCCATAAGTGACCTCTGGTATGACTAGGCAGAGCAGAAGAATACCCCAGCTTAGTCCAGCTTCCCCACAGAACTCTGAGAAATAACAAATCCTTATTGTTTTAAGCAACTGAGTTCGAGGGTAGTTTGTTACACAGCCATAAATAAAACATGTAGGAAGTCACTAAGGGGTACATTTATGAAGCAGCTTACTGCTACAGTGAACTAGAGCTCAATCCTACTGGACTATGCTGGCAAACGGTACAGAACGTGCCTCACAGTTAACCCATGTAAAGGGGGAGGGTCCTAGGGAACTTATCCTCTAAATTGTTACCAGTTACTTGCTCAAGGCTTCTTCTAGTGACATGAAATCTTTGGGACTTCAAATCTGCCCAAAACCTGAGCCAAATTTGCTCCACATCCAGAAACAAAGCCCTCAGGCAGAAAGTCACAAGTATCAGCCATAAGAAGTCCTCAGTGACAAAAGATGAGCAGTGGGGAGAATAAGAAAGAGTGCTGACACTGGTGAAGACCCAATCCTGGAGCACCTGCCTTCTCCACTCCTAGAGTTCAGGAGCAGCAGAGGGCCTTACAAACACACAGAATGTAACTGCTATGCATCCTTGGCCTGCACACAGCTGGGCCCAAAGTGCCTTAACAATCCTCCTTGATTTCCTTAAGCAATTTGCTCCACTTCTCCTATGACATCTATTTCAAATCTTCCCTATTTCCTGATATCTTCCACTCCAACCCCTGCCCATTCTGTATTTGCTACCCATCCCAGTGGGAAAATTAAGACCATTAGATCTACTTTTTGGTACCTTACTTACAAACCAACTGCATTCATATCCATCTATTTCCCCTTTCCTACTAATGCCACAGGAATGGGTGAACCGCAATCCTGCATTCATCCATCCACCTCACCATCACTGAAATCCCCTGCCTTAGGGCTTCTGCCCCTCTTGGGTAATTGCCCAATCTCTCTCTCTCTCGCAACACATTAATCTGTTCAAGCCCCTGAATTACTGAAATGCTACATACTGTTCTTATCACCTGAAATATACTCTTTTCTTCCTCACCCATCCCCCAGATGCTTCTCTGGCAAACTCCCCTTCATCTTTTAGGTATCAACTTAGCTATTTCCTCCTCAAGAAAGCCTTCTCTAACCTTGCTGTCTACCACTTCCCCAATCTACACTTAATCCCATCACATTTGTTCTATGCTGAAATTGCATGTCTCCTTTCCTGATGCTCCCCCTTTTCCTCCCACTGAATGTAAGGTCCTCCAAATCAGATATTTGTCTCATAAATTTTTGAACTACAGTCTCTCTACCTGGAATGTATTTGGTACATAATAAATATTTATTGGATAAGTAAATGAATAGGGCCCTTTTATTCTCCTCTTCTTGCCATTCCAGAGTAATTTTAGTGAAAGCTGCATGCAGTATATAAGCATACTGTGGCCCTTGTTTCCATTCTCTTTTTTCTTTTCATTCTTCTATAAGAAGGTATCCTACTGACACATTTTCAATTTGCACAGTTTAGTAAAAAAAAATAAAATAAAATAACAAAGCAAATGCACCTGCTTATTTACTCAGAAGCTCAGAAATCCTTTGCTAACTTGGAACTTTTTGTCTTGTTATAATGCTATGGAGAAAGACTCCAACACTAGCTTCTAAAATGGAATCTGTATTTCTCAACATCAAAACTTCACAATTTCTTGAGTTTTCAAAGGGTTTTCATAGGTAAGAAAATATACTTGTATACTCAGAGTGAGCTTAAGCAAATGTTTCTAAAAATATAAAACAACCTCGTTTTTTATGTATCAGATTGATGGGCCTGTCAACATCAGTTTTTACAGGTGTGGTTTTTATTTTCATCAAAAAATAAGCAATCAACTTTAACAGAAATGAAAAAAAAATTGTGGGCTTATGGTCATTGGGAGCCTTCGTACTTAGTCTTAGAGTTATTTCTTAAACCATAGCTCAGATTTCCTGGGAAAGGATTTGGAACAAAGAATATATTCTCTTTGCCTTCTCCCCTCCACATTCTCAGCAACTGGGAATGTGAAATATTTTAAGTCATTAATATGAAATAAAGTTCACTGCTTTAGAATACCTGGAATCTGTTCAGAGTGATTCTCCCCTTCTCCCTTCCCTATCATGCCACCTTTTGGAATAGGTGAGGGAGGTAAGGTGGCTTTTACTGGCTGGTCTTCAGGGAGATAAGGTCATTGAAATTCCACTCCAGTTATTTTTATTTCCTGCCACCTCAAATCCAGAGTATTTGTGACATTATGAAGTCTTTGTGTTCTTCACTAAAAACACCCTGCCAATTCAGGTTTTAAAAATTTACATTAAAGCAAAAGTGCAAAGAAAAAAGTGGTATCAGATTAACAAACCATCTGAAAAGCATTGTCATTTATAAAATTTGGTAAATTGTGGAAAGAAGCATGTTTCTTACTCTGTTTTCTTGGTCTGTGGATACCTGGGATATAATTCAGTTTTCCATCCCCTGTTCCCTGATCAGCTCATTCTTTGTTCAGCTCTACCTTCAGTCTGGCATATAATTACTTCTTTAGCTCCTGTGCTATTTGGTTTTAAGCACCTCTTACCCCCAAGGCCTCATGGCTCTAAGGGCTTGTTGAATTTAAACAAGCACGTTTAAATCTTTGTCTTTAAATGAGTAAAATAAAAGTCTTTAGACCTAACATATAGTACTATTCTATCCACCTACACTCTAAATGTGCATGTTATAATTGTCTACCAGATCATAATGAGCATCTATCCATCCTCAAAATCAGAGAAAGGAGAATTCATTCTAAAGGTAAATTTACAATAAATGGTTTTATTCTTGATTAGTTACGTGTGTTTGGGGACACAGAGATTGGCACGTGCATAATTTAACCTAATAAGTACTGGATGATCAGGGATACTTTAGAAATAAATGTGGGGAAAAGATAGTGGAAGAAAAACAAAAGAAAAAAGTGAGATTACTAACAGGAAAAAATATAAGACAACAAGATGAAGAAATGTTAAGCCTTCCCTCTCACTCAGCTAAATCTGCACACTGACACACATCCAAACATGAGTGTGTGGATGCACACATGCACAGTATGTGCATAGGCACATGCACAAACACAAACACACACGTACACATACACACATTTTAATTACGAAAATGTTAAAAACTCTATGGCTTTCCTAGAGATGTACAGGAGACCTAGATTCTACTACTGCTGCTGTTGGAAAATCATAAATAGCATCTGTGGTTTTAGTTTAGTCTTGAATAAATGAGTGATCATGATATTTGTTCCTTGCTCTTAATTTACCTCAACTACTAGTAAATGAGTATTGAATGAGACTCTCATTTAAATATACTGTCAAAAAAAGTGATTAAAAAGTATTATAAATATAAATCATATGAAAAGTTTTTAGTGAAATAAATTTTAATATATCACAAATGGAAAATAAAGGATATTTAATCTCATGAGGGAACTAGAAATTTTAAAAGTGAAATATTGTATTTTCATTCATCAAATCAATGAGAGTTAAATTTTTTAAAAAAGGAAAGAAAATTCCAGTGTTAAAATTGCACTCAGTGAGGATGGAAATTCGTACAAAGTTTTTGAAAGAAAATTAGGCACTATGTATCAAGAGCCTGAATAATGATTATATACTGTGTCAGTTTGGGTCCTCTGGTGCCAACAGCAATTGGGTATGTAAAATGTTTATTGGGGCAATAAACTGTGAGTGATAAGAGGGAGGAACTCAGGCAAGGAAAATTCTCAGACCATGATGCAAGTCTGACACCTACGAAAGCAAAGAGGGCAGAAAAGTTTCAAGTGAGGAACAGTTCTGAGAAAGCCTCAGTCAGATTGGTGGAGAGTCCTCGAGCCAAAACTACCCCTTAGAAGAGTGCAGGAATGGTTCTGATAAGCTTGGTCATTGCCTAAGAGCAGCCCAGGAGAAGCATGGGGATACCTGAATGCTGTGGTGAATCTAAAGCTACAGCAGTTAGAAGCCATCAATTATCTATGCTCTCCAAAACAGCTTGTCTTGAAGGGTGATTTTCGGATACCTGGGTGGCTCAGTTGGTTAAGCGTCCAACTCTTGATTTTGGCTCAGGTCATGATCTTGGGGTCCTGAGATGGAGCCCACGATGGGCTACACACACAGCATGAAGTGTCTACTTGTCCCTCTCCTCTGCTCTTACCCCCCTTCTCTCTCTGAAATAAATAAATCTTTTTTAAAAAATAAAGTAAAAAACAAAAATAAAAAGGGCACTACCATGTTCACTACATGTGGCTTTATTCCAAATCTAGGAATTTATCTCAAGGAAATAATCTAAATGCTAGGGGAAAAAAGCTTTATACACAAAAAGGTCATCACATTCTTTTTAAAAATAGCTGAGGCTGGAAACAATGTAAATATCCAAAAATAGTGATTAAGTCACTGTATCTACTCCATAGCATATGCTGTAACTAATAAAAAGGAAAAGTTACTTATATTTTAAGTAAATTTTAAAAATAAGACACAACATAGGGTGCCTGGGTGGCCCAGTCCATCAAGCATCTGCCTTTGCCTCAGGTTATGATCCCAGGGTTCTGGGATTGAGTCCCACATAGGGCTCCCTACGGGGAGCCTGCTTCTTCCTCTGGCTCTGCCTCTCCCTCTCTCTGTCTCTCATGAATAAATAAACAAAAGCTTTTAAAAAAGAAACAACATAGTGTAATCATTAAAACTAAAATCTTTGAAAAGACTGGGAGAAAGTGAGCCAAAATGGTATTATAAATATTTTTATTTATTTGAGCCTTCTAAATTTTTCCAATTTTCTTTTATAAAGAAACCTTTATTTGGAGGAATAAGGTATGAAAAATGAAAGAAAAAACAATACTTAAATAATTTAGAATGGAAAGTAAATAAGAAAAATATGAAGATATGGAAGAAAAGCCAAAGAGGACAAATAAAGTTTTGAAGAACACTGTCTTAAAGAATTCTAGAAAATGGCTTCATGGATCCAACGTACTATCAAACAAAGCCAAGATGAGAATTGAAAGGGGAAGGTTTTTATTTTAATCATGATATTGGGTATTTGAATGAAAACTAATATTCCATACAGCCTTCTATAAATATTCGATATAGGCGGTCTACAATCACTGTAAGGGCTATCTTCTGCATACATACATGTGTGTATTCATTAGTGCATTTGTTTTTCAACATACAATTGAACAATTTTCTGAGAGTCATCATATGCCAGGCACTATGCAAGTAAATCAAAGGTTACAGAGTAATGTGACAAAATGTTTGCTTTAGTCCTATACAAGCATATTTTGTTTTATTGTGCTTCAGTTTATTGTGCCTCACAGATACTGTGGTTTTTACAAATTGAAAATTTGTGGCAACACCACATTAAGCGTATCTATCAGTGCCATTTTTCTGACGGCATTTTCTCACTTCATGTCTCTGTGTCGTATTTCGGTAATTCTTACAAGATTTCAAAATTTTCCATTATTATTATATTTCTTGATCTGTGATCAGTGATCTTTAATGTTACTATTGTAATTGTTTTGAGTTGCCACAAATTGCACCCATATAAGACAACACTTTAATAAATGTTGAGTTCTGAATGTTCCACTGACCAACCATTCCCCCATCTCTCCCTTTCCTTGGGCCTCCCTGTTCCCTAAGACACAACAATATCAAAATTAGGCCAATTAATAACAACTAACAAAACAATGGCCTCTAAATGTTAAAATGAAGGGAAGAGTTGCATGTCCCTCACTTTAAATCAAAAGCTAGAAATGATTAAGCTTAGCGAGGAAGTCAAGTCGAAAGTCAAGATAGGTCAAAAGCTAGGTCTCCTGCATCAAACAGTTAGCTAAATTGTGAATGCAAAGGAAAAGTTCTTGAGGGAAAATAAAAAATACTACTCCAGTGAACATACGAATGATAAAAAAAGAAAAACAGCCTTATTGCAAATACAGAGAAATTTTCAATGGTGTGGATAGATCAAACCAGCCACAATACTCCCTCAAGCCAAAGCCTAATCCAGAGCAGGGCCCTAAATATCTTCAATTCTAGGAAGGTGAGAGGGGTGAAGAAGCTACAGAAGAGAAGTCTGAAGCTATGAGGTTGGTTCATGAGGTTTAAGGAAAGAAGACATCTTTCCCTCTTTAATATAAAAGTGCAGGGTGAAGCAGCAATTGCTGATGTAGAAGCTCCAGGAAGTTATCCATAAACTCTAGTTAAGATAGTTTATGAAAGTGGCTACATTAAATAACAGATTTCCAATGTAGATGAAATAGCCTTCTATTGAAAGAAGATGCCATCTAGGAGTTTCATACCTAGAAAGGAGAAGCCAATGCCTGAAAGCTTTAAAGGACAGGTTGACTCTCTTGTTAGGAGCTAATGCAGCTAGTGACTTTAAGTTAAAGTCAATGCTCATTTACAGTCTAAAAAACCTATGGTCCTTAAGAATTCTGCTAAATCTACCCTGTCTATGCTCTGTAAATAGGTCAACAAAGCCTAGGTGACAACATATCTGCTTACAACATAGTTTACAGAATATTTTAAACCCACTGTTGAAATCTACTGCTGAGGGGGAAAAAAAAGATTCTTTCGAAATATTACTGCTCAGTGACAATGCAACCAGAGGACCCAGAGCTCTGATAGGGATGGACAATAAGATTAATGTTGTTTTCAAGCCTGCTAACACAGCATCCATTCTGCAGCCCATGGATCAAGAAGTCATTTTGACTTTTAAGTCTTATTACTTAAGAAATACATTTTGGGGAGCCTGGGTGGCTCAGCCAGCAAGCGTCTGCAGTCAGCTCAGGTCATGATCCCAGGATTCTGGGATCAAGCCCCACATCAGACTCCCTACACAGTGGGAAGTCTGCTTCTCCTTCTCCCTCTGCCTGCTGCTCTCTCTTCTTGTGCTCTTTCTCTCTCTCCCAAATTAAAAAAAAAAAAAAAAAAAAAAAGAACATTTGTGATTTATGGGAAGAGGTCAAAATATCAACATTAACAGGAGTTAGGAAGAAGTTAATTTCAACCTTCATGGATGACCTTGACGAATTCAACACTTTAGTGGAGGAAGTAATAGCAGATATGGTAAAAATAGCAAGAGAACTAGAATAGAAGTGGAGCCTGAAGATGTGACTGAATTGTTACAATCTCATGATACAATTTGAATGGATGAGGAGTTGCTTCTTATGGATTACTAAAGAAAGTGGTTTCTTGAGATGGGATCTACTTCTGATAAATATACAAAGAAGATTGTTGGAACAACAATGAAGGATTTAGAATACTACATAAAATTAGTTGAAAAACAGCAGCAAGTCTTTTTTTTTTTAAGATTTTATTTATTTATTTGAGAGAGAATGAGTGAGAGAGAGCATGAGAGAGAAGGTCAGAAGGAGAAGCGGACTCCCCAAGGAGCTGGGACCCCGATGCGGGACTCGATCCTTGAAGTCCAGGATCATGACCTGAGCTGAAGGCAGTCTCTCAACCAACTGAGCCACGCAGGCGCCCAACAGCAGCAAGTTTTGAGAGCACAATTGTATAAAAAGTTCTACTCTGGGTAAAATGCTATTTCATACCATTGCATGCTACAGCGATATTGTTCATGAAAAGGAGATCCAGAAGCTTTATTGCTGTTGCATTTTCAGAAATTGTCACAGCCACCCAAACCTTCAGCAGCTACTACTCCTATCAGTCAGCAGCCATCATTACTGAGGCAAGAACTTCCACCAGCAAAAAGATTACAAAGATTATCTGAAAGCTCGGATGAAGACTAACATTTTTTAGCAATAAAATAACATTAATTAATGTACGTTATTTTTTCAGACATAATGTATTATACACTTAATAGACTAAAATATAGTATAAACATAACTTTTATATGCACTGGGAAATAAAAATTCATTTGGCTCTCTTTATTCCAATATTGCTTTATGCGGTGGCCTAGAACCAAACCCTCCTGTTTCTTATTAGGCTGCCTGTATTCTAAAATTGTTTATAGGAAATACATATTTCAAACTTATATATCCTCATCCTGAGAATATCTGTCTACTTGAATGCAATGCATTTCAATGCTTTTCAGATTTTCTATAATACATGAGTGATAGAACCTGATTACAATTTGATTAAATCATATAAATGAGGAAAGGAAGACATTGGATAATGTCTGACTGTCTTGGAATTTCTGACTCTCTTTTGACTGTGAAAAGTATCCTGAACCCTGTTATAGTGAGCCAAACCCTCTCAGGGTAGATAGAACTTTATTTATTCACAAGCACTGGTTTCATGGATTGCTGTCATGCTCTCTAATTAAACAAGTGAGTTTTCTAGGTATACTTCCATGACATCTCTGATGTAATGCATACCTATCTTCTTATTCAGCATGCTTTTTTTTTCATTTAAAATCCATCAACTAATGATCTTTGATCTTCAAGTAATTAATTTAATGATTATATGAATTAATATAATGCACATCCCTTTAAAGAAGTTAATATTTTCTATGTTTATGCTAAAAAATTGGCCTTGTATGAATATCATCCTTCTCCTGCATTTCATAATGGTTCAAGGATAAATGATTTCCCCTTTGTAATTCGGTAAGTTTGCTCCAAAGGAGCCTATTGCTTCTCCACTCTACAATGAGTAAAATACATTCAGAGACCTTAGGGGACTTATTCTGAATAACACAGAGTTCTGTCCCAGTTTGTTAAATTCAATGAAATTATAACTCATTGTTACTGTCAAAGAAGAAATCCAAACATGTTACTGGATTGATCTCCTAAAATCCACAGAGCAAATTTGGAACCATTTTTTAAAACAAATAAAATAACAGAAACAAAAATACACTGGACACTAAGAAGTTACAGAAAGGAAGGCAGACTTTATACTTATCAAAAGGAAAACTGGAAAATTTGTCTCAAATTTGTTTTATGCTTCTGAGTAGTGTTATAGCCCTCCATCATCATTGGCCCCAACAATAATGAGGAGGATAACAATAAGAACCACCTGAATTTGCATAATAGTCTTTGGGAAAGATTTTCACATACAACTTTTCATCTGGTCTTTGTAATGACTGAGAACGTAAGGTAAATGCTTTACAACATCCCATTTTATGGAGGAGGAAATTGGGAATCCAGAGAAGATAAGAGCCTCACCTGACAGCAACATGTAATTGTAGTTAGTTCACTGGCTACCTGACTCCTACCTCTGGGTTTGTTTTTTAATATTTTCAAATCAAAAGAGTCCACGATTTTCAATGTCTTTCTAAATTATGTATAAACCATTTAGAACCATAAACATCTATGATCATAGCAGTTTATGATACAAACAAAAACAGAAAGGTAGAAACAACGCTATGTCTCTGATTGGCAGAGCCAAATGGAAGATAAGTCACAAGATACCTAAGGAGTCTATAGCCCCTAAAATAATTACTTGGTACTTTTACTTATTTTTTATTCTTTGTTTCAGAAAGTATTCAACTTTTGAAGCTTTCATTAGTATAAAATACAGTGGGTTATTAATAACAATAAATATATCTTCATGATGTCTAAATAGAATGCCTCTCTAGGTCTTTACTGCTCAACTCTCATTATAACAGTTTCATTTTATCCAAGTTTCCAGTACTGGATCTACTAGGACAAATACTGGTATATTTGCTGCTGATGATTTTACTATTACATTGATACATTATCCAGGTAGACAAGAAAATTTCAGGAAAAGAAATGAGTAAATCAAAAGTTTCAAAAATTCTTTATACCTCATTTACAAAGCTATTTTCTATGCCTAGTTATTCTTTGCTATCACCACAAGATACACATGGATGGGAGTTTTTAAATAACATTGACTTCCCTTTTTAAACCCCTTAACCCATTGTAAAAGGAAACTAGCACCAGGTTATTAAGAAGGAAAACTAATTGTGATTTACAATGCAAAATGGGGAAGAATATTATAGATCACTAAAACTATCGTTAATATTTGTACCCTAAGAATGCATATAATTACCTAAACTACAAGTTATCCTTTGTACAACTTTCTTTCAGAAAATAGCAATGACATTTTTGTGATTCTTAAATTTCAAAATAGGTTTAACTAAGGTGATTAATATAACTATTCAAATGTAGATCAATTGATTTGTACAAGTCAAGTGAACTTCACTAAAAAGTTTTTTGTACTTTTAAATACTGAAGAAATAATATTTAGGTCCAAATAGATGTAAGGAATTCATATATAAAGGGGAGGTATAAATACATTTGAAAGTAGCAGTGCATCTTCATAAATTACTTTGTATACTAATGAAATAGTTAACTACCATGCACTCCCAAATAACCTGTTAACCAAAATGGCATCATGGGAGGGCCTCCAGTTCTACAATGATTGAGTGGCTTATATCAAAACACCCATACTGCTGAGAAAAACTAACAAGCTAAATAAGAATAATTTGAAAAACCATTTGATGAAGGGAACAGGAACCAACCAAAGTGGTTTTACCTTAAAACTCAAGATATTGTGAAGGAAAAAACAGTAACTTAAGCCTTATGATATTTATAACATTTGTACTTAAGGCATTTAGTGATCCTAATTAGCACTGGGCTGAGACATGGAACACAAAGCTCTGGATCAGAGCATTAAGTACTCTAGTGGAGTGGAAACAAAAAATATATTTGGGAGCTGTCAAGACAGCCATGACTTGGGGAGTGAAGATCCTGGATAGTAGGTAATGCAATAGGATGAAAACTATGTTGTTTCACACAAAAAGACATTTGCAGATACTTTTCATACAGTGAAAAGCACACCCCCTGAAAAAAAAAAAAAGTAGCAGAAAGCATCAACCTGAATACTAGAAAATTAAACAGAATGTATAGTGTCAAGTTCTTATGGTCTTATGGTGTCAAGAAGGCAAAAACTGGAGGTTAGGGACCACTTGAAAATCATTCCAGAATCTTATCTGAACCTCTAATGATTATTTATATAGTAAAGACCAAGCAGAGAGAAGCTAGCTAACAGAAATATAGAAAGCCCAACTTCAAATGATCAATTCCTGATCAGATAAAGATGAATTAACTTTACTGTAATTATCTGCAAGAGGAAAATTAAATCATCCTTGGAAAAACACAATATCACACAAAGTCTTCTCAATTTTCACATGCAAAGATCATCATCAGGTGAGCCAGGAGTTCTAACTGAATAACCAAAAACAAAGAAAAAAAATAAACATAACCTCAAAAAAATGTAACAGGTAAGAGAATCATCAGGCAGAAACTTTTAAATATTGTAATTAATGTATTTTTTATTAATGTGGTTTTAAAAGTAGAAGAAAAGATTGAGAATTGCCAGAGAAAAAGGATCTATAAAAAACTAAATGATATTCTAGAATTAAAAATAAAATAAATGAAATAAAAAACTCAATAAATGCAGCTATTGCAGATTAGACAAAACAGAAGAAGAGATCTCATGAACTTGAAAATAGATGAATAGGAAATAGCAAGACTGCAGTGCATAGGTGGCTCAGCTAGTTAAGTGTCTTACTCTTAATTTCAGCTCAGGTTATGATCTCTGGGTAATAGGATTGAGCACAATGTCAGGGTCCACATTCAGTGTGGAGTCTGGTTGGGGTTTCTCTCTCTCCCTTTGCCCCTTCCCCTGCTTGCTTGCTCTATCACTCTCAAAAATAAATTAAGAGGGGAGGAGCAAGATGTCAGAAGAGTAGGAGACCTAAATACTGTCAGGTCCCAGGAGTTGAGCTAGATAGTTATCAAACCATTCTGAACACCTACAGACTCGACAGGAGATCGAAGAGAAGATGAAAAGCAACCACTTTCTGGAAGGTAGGACGTGCGGAGAAGTGAATCCGAGGCGAAAAATGGAAAGATAGACTGTGGGGAGAGGGGATGGCTCCCAGCAAGTGGTAAAGCAGCAGAACACAAAATTGGAACTTTTAGAAGTCTGCTCCACTGAGCAATGTCCCTCCACAGGCTAAGTGGGGGGTGGAGCCCTTGCAAGGACAGCGTGATCTCAGGACACTTGGGGTTACTAAAAGACCACGGGTGTCTGAGTGTGGCAGAGCTCTCAGGTATCAGAGTAGGGAAGCCAGCTGCAGAGACAGAGCTGAGGAGTAGTCTCTCAGTTCGGGGTTACCTTAAACCATGATCTGAGGCAAATTGGGCCACTGCTCTTTGAGCAGGGATCCCACAAATGGCAGATCCAGAGAGAGACCCTCCTTCCTCTTCCAGGAGGAGTGGTATTGGAGTGTGCTGCAGGAATCTCCTGGGTTTGGAGACTCCAAATAGTGCTATGTGCCAGAGACAGAAATACTCTGTCAAAGGCCCGGTAAGCTCAGAGTATGACCAGAGACCAGGGAGACAGGAGTGACTGACTATTTTTCTCTGAGAGCAGATTGATGAGTGGGACTCTGAGCTCTTGGCTCCTCCAGGTCTGGATATTGGAAGGCCACCATCTTCATTCTCCTCCAAAGCTGTACAGAAAGAATTCAGGGAACAGAAGCTCCCGAGAACAAACCCAAGCAGATTACTTAGCCTGGCCCCTGGAAAGGGTAGTGCAATTCCACCGCCATTGAGACATCTGAGAATCACTGCAACAGGCCCCTCCCCCAAAAGATCATCAAGAGAAAACAGCCAAGACCAAGTTCACTGATCAATGAGAACTTCGGAACTCCAGAGCGGGGGGAATGCAACACATAGAACTCATGGCTCTTTTTCCATGATACTTAAGTCATTCAAAAGTTAAACTTCTTTAATAGTATTTTTTTCTTATTCTATTTTTAAAATTTTTCCTCTTTCTTATTTTAACCTTTTTTAACTATTTTATCTTACCAATATCTTTTTAAAAAATCTTTTTAAATTTTCATTGTTACCTTATTTTTTGTATACATATAGGTTTTTCTTTCTTTAAAATTTTGGGATACAGTTTCTTCTAACAGGTCAAAATAAACCCAAAATCTAGCACATGGTTTTGTTCTAGTATCGAGACTGACCACATTCTTTCCTCTTTTTTTTTTTCTTTCTCAAAAAACTTCTTATCAATTCCTTTTTTAGAATCTTTATTAATTTTCATAGTTACAGTCATATTCGATCCCTTCATTTCTTTACCCTTATTTTTGTATATCTATAAGTTCTTCTTCCTTTAAAACGTTAGGAGGCAGTTTCTTCTAACAGACGAAATTATACCTTAAATCTTGTGTGTGGCTCTGTTCTTTCACAGGTCTAATATATGTATATAATATACATATTAGATATATATTAGATATCTTATATCTGATAATAAACATACTAAATTAGTATAGAGGATCCCTATCTGGAGAAATAAAACCTCTCTCTGAAGAAAAAAAAGAACTAAAATCTAACCAAGTTGAAATAAAAAAAGCTATTAATGAGGTGCAATAAAAAAATGGAGACTCTTCCTGCTAAGATAAATGAGGCAAAAGAGAAAATTAGTGATACAGACGACCAAATGCTGGAGAATAAAGAAGCTGAGCAAGAGAGAGAAAAATAACTACTGGAACATGAGGGGAGAATTTGAGAAGTAAGTGATACCATAAGATAAACAATACTGGAATAATTGGGATCCAGAAGAAAACAAAAGAGAGAGAGGGGGCAGAAGATATATTGGAGCAAATTATAATAGAGAATTTCCCTCATTTGGCAAAGGGAACAAGTATCAAAATCGAGTAGGCACAGAGAATCCCCCTCAAAATCGTAAAAATAGGTCAACATCCCGTCTTATAATAGTAAAATTTACAAGTCTCAGTGACAAAGAGAAAATCCAGAAAGCAGCTCAGAACAAGAGGTCTGTAACATAAAACAGTAAAAATATTAGATTGGCAGCAGACCTATCCACAGAGACCTGGCAGGCCAGAAAGGACTGGCATGATATATTCAGAGCACTAAATGAGAAAAATATGCAGCCAAGAATACTATATCCAGCTAAGCTGTCATTGAAAATAGAAGGAGAGATAAAAAGCTTCCTGGACAAACAAAAATTAAAGAATTTGCAAACACCAAACCAGCCCTAGAGGAAATATTGAAAGAGGTCCTCTAAGCAAAGAGAGAGCCTAAAAATAGTAGACCAGAAAGGAACAGAGATAATATAAAGGAACAGAGACAATATAAAGGAACAGTCACCTTACAGGCAATACAATGGCACTACATTCACATGTTTCAATAGTTACCCTGAATGTAAATGGGCTAAATGCCCCAACCAAAAGACACAGAGTATCAGAATGAATTAAAAACAAACAAACAAACAAACAAACAAACAAAAAAACCCAAGACCCATCAATATGCTATCTGCAAGAAACTCATTTTAGACCCAAAGACACCTCCAGATTTAAAGTGAGGGAGTGGAATATAATTTACCATGCTAATCGACATCAAAGGAAAGCTGGGTGGCAATCCTTATATCAGATAAATTATATTTTAAGCCAAAGGCTATAATAAGAGATGAGGAAGGACACTATATCATACTTAAAGAATCGATCCAACAAGAAGATATAACAATTTTAAATATCTGTGCCTTTACCATGGGAGCAGCCAATTTAATAAACTGATTAATAACAAAATCAAAGAAATAAATCTACGATAATATGGTAATAGTAGGGGACTTCAATACCCCCTCACTGAAATGGACAGATCATCCAAGCATAAGATCGACAAGGAAATAAAGCCTTTAAATGACACACTGGACCAGACAGACATCACAGATATATTCAGAACATTCCACGCCAAAGCAACAGAATACACATTCTTCTCTAGTGCACATGGAACATTCTCTAGAAGAGATCACATCCTGGGTCACAAATCAGGTCTCAACTGGTACCAAAAGATTGGCATCATTCCCTGCATATATTCAGACCACAATGCTTTGAAAATACAACTCCATCACAAGAGGAAAGCTGGAAAGAACTCAAATACATGGAGGCAAAAGAGAATCCTACTAAAGAATGAATGGGTCAACCAGGAAATTAAAGAAGAATTTTTAAAAATGAATGGAAACAAATGAAAATGAAAACAAAACTGTCCAAAATCTTTGGGACAAAGCCAAGGTGGTCCAAAAAGGAAAGTATATAGCAATACAAGCCTTTCTCAAAGAAACAATAAAAGGTCTCAACTACACAACCTGACCTCACACCTAAGAGAAAGGAGCAAAGAAAGCCTAAACCCAGCAGGAGAAGAGAAATAATAAAGACCAGAGCAGAAATCAATGAAATAGCAACCACAAGAAAAAAAACAAAACAAAACCCACAATTAGAACAAATCACAAAACCTAGGACCTGGTTCTTTGAGAGAATTAATAAGATTGATAAACCCCCAGCCAGACTTATCAAAAAGAAAAGAGAAAGGACCCAAATTAATAAAATCATGAATGAAAGAGGAGAGATCACAACCAACACCAAAGAAGTACAAACAATTTTAAGAACATTTTATGAGCAAATATACACCAGCAAATTTGACAATCTGGAAGAAATGGATGCATTCCTAGAGACATCTAAGCTACCATAACTGAACCAGGAAGAAAGAGAAAACCTGAACAGACCTATAACCAATAAGGAGATTGAAGCAGTCATCAAAAATCTCCCAACAAACAAGAGCCCGGAGCCAGACACTTCCCAGGGGAATTCTACCAAACATTTAAAGAAGAATCAATGCCTACTCTCCTGAAATTGTTCCAGAAAATAGAAATGGAAGGAAAACTTCCAAACTCATTTGATCAGGCCAGCATTACCTTGATCCCAAATCCAGACAAGGACCCCATCAAAAAGGAGAACTACAGATCAATATGCCTGGTGAACACAGATGCGAAAATTCTCACCAAAATACTAGCAAACAGGATCCAACAGTACATTAAAGGGAATATTCACCATGACCAAGTGGGATTTATTCCTGGGCTGCAAGGATGGTTCAACATCCACAAATCAATCAATGGGATACAATACATTAATAAAAGAAAGAACAAGAACCACGTGATACTCTCAACAGATGCTGGAAAAGCATTTGACAAAATACAGCATCCTTTCTTGATCAAAACTCTTCAAAGTGTAGGGACAGGAGGTACATACCTCAATATCACCAAAGCCATCTATGAAAAACCCAGAGCAAATATCATTCTCAATGGGGAAAAGCTGAGAACTCTTCCCCTAAGGTCAGGAATATGGCAGGGCTGTCCACTGTCAGCACTGCTATTCAACATAGTACTAGAAGTCCTAGCCTCAGCAATCAGACAACAAAAAGAAATAAGAGGCATCTGAATCAGCAAAGAAGAAGTCAAACTCTCACTCTTTGCAGATGATGTGATACTTCATGTGGAAAACCCCAAAGACCCCACTGCAAGACTGCTAGAACTCATACAGGAATTCAGCAAAGTGTCAGGATATAAAATCAGTTGCATTTCTATACACCAACAGCAAGACAGAGAAAGAGAAATTAAGGAGTCGATCCCATTAACAATTGCACCCAAAACCATTAGCTACCTAGGAATAAACCTAACCAAGAGGCAAAGAATGTGTACTCAGAAAACTATAAAGTACTCATGAAAGAAACTGAGGAAGACACAAAGAAATGGAGAAATGTTCCATGCTCGAGGATTGGAAGAAGAAATGCTGTGAAAATGTCTATGCTATCTAAAGCTATCTATACATTTAATGCAATACCTATCAAAATACCATCAATTTTATTCGAAGAAATGGAACACATAATCCCAAAATTTATATGGAACCGAAAAGACCCCAAATAGCCAGAGGAATGTTGAAAAAGAAAACCAAAGTTGGTGGCATCCCAATTCCAAACTTCAAGCTCTATTACAAAGCTGTCATCATCAAGACAGTATGGTACTGGCACAAAAACAGACACGTAGATCAATGGAACAGAATAGGGAGCCCAGAAATGGACCCTCAACTCTATGGTCAACTAATTTTCAACAAAGCAGGAAAGAATGTCCAATAGAAAAAAGACAGTCTCTTCAACAAATGGTGTTGGGAAAATTGGACAGCCACATGCAGAAGAATGAAACTGGACCATTGCCCTACACCACACACGAGAATAGACTCAAAATGGATGAAAGACCTCAATGTGAGACAGGAATCCATCAAAATCCTGAGGAGAACACAGGCAGCAACCTCTTCGACCTCAGCTGCAGCAACTTCTTCCTAGAAACATCACCAAAGGCAAGGGAAGTAAGGGCAAAAAGGAACTATTGGGACTTAATCAAGATAAAAGCTTTTGTGCAGCAAAACAGTCAATAAAACCAAAAGACAACTTACAGAATTGGAGAAGATATTTGCAAATGATGTATCAGATAAAGGGCTAGTATCCAAAATCTATAAAGAACTTATCAAACTCAACACCCAAGGAACAAACAATCCAATCAATATAGATTTATATATATATAAAACTATAAATATAACTATATATTATAACATCAGTCTAAGTAGAATCTATACCTAATCAAGATATAGTAGAAGAAAAGAATTTAGTAGTGATAAGAAATTCTGGTTAATCTAATAAAATGGATAACAATTCTAAATTAGTGCACAACTATTAATACAGCCTTCAAGAGCAAAAACTGACAGAACAAAAGGAGAAATAGCCAAATTCACAATCATATTAGTAAACTTTAAATGATAAATCTTAGTAAATGATAAAATACAGGGTTAAAAATATCAACAGAGAAATAAAGGTTTTGAGCACCAATATTTAACAAATTTAATCTAATTGATATGTAGAGAACATTACATCCAAAAACTACAAAATACACATTATTTTCAAGTGTATATAGAACATTTACTAAAATTGCCCTGGTTCAGAAAAGAAGTCTGAATAAATTTCAAAGTATTTAGAACATTTAGCATATGTTTTCTGACCATAAACTCAAAATTAATAACAAAATGTTAATCAGAAAATACCCCAAGTATTTTGAAATAAAGCAATATATAAAGAAGAAATCTAAAAATTCCTTTTTAGAATGACAAATAAAATAATCCTCTAGAAATATGGATTTTAAAGCAAAGAGAAACAGGCACAAATAACCTTGATAGGAATGAAAAATGAGGCATTCCTATAGATACTACAGACATTACAAAGATAAGAGGATATGATGAACGATTTCATATTAACAAATTTGAAAACCCAGATGAAAAGGAGATTATTTCAAAGATAATAAGAGGATATGGTAACCAACTTATCAATGAATTTGAAAATTAGATGAAATGGATGAATCTTTTGAAAAACACATTTTATGAAAATGGACACAAGGAAAAGCTGCATATTTAATTCAAAATCTTTCCACAAAGAAAGAAACTAAAATATTTAAGATCTTTCTATAGGGAAAACTTCTGGCCCAAATAGCTTTACAGATAAATTCTTCCTGAAAGAATAGTACCAATCATACATATACTTTCCCAAGGGTAGAAAAAGAGGAATACTTTCTTTCTCACTTGTTTTGTGAGAATACTATAACTCTGCAACCAAAACCTTACAAGAACATAATATTTATATTATTTATCTTTTTAAAAAGATTTTATTTAATTATTTGAGAGAGAGAGAGTACATGGGAGAGAGCACAAACAGGGGGCAAGGCAGAGGGAGAGGGAGAAGCAGACTCCTGGCTGAACAGGAAGCCTCACCTAGGGCTGGATCCCAGGACCCAAGGATAATGACCTGAGGAGAAGGGTGGCACTTAACCGGCTGAGACATATAAATATTCAATATTCAATATATATATATATATATTTATATGTGTATTTTAAAACATATTATAGGCCAATCTCTTTTTTTGAATGCAGACAAAAATATCTTAAGGAAAATATAAGCAAACTCAATCCAGTTCCCCACTAAAAAAAAAAAAGGATAACACATCAACATCAAGTTGGGTTTATTCCAGAAATGTAAGAGTGGAGTAACATTCAAAAATAAATTATTTTAATTTAAGTGTTAACATATTAAAGGGTGAAAAAAGAAAGGATTTCAATATATCCAGAAAAGAATGTGATAAAATTCAAAAATCTGTGATGATTTAAACACACATACACACATACACAAAGCCAACTTAGAAAACTGAGAAATTAAGAAAAAAACTTATTTAATTTGATAAGGGGCATTTTTAATGAAAAAAACAGACAAAAAAAACCTAGTGCAAGTATTATGCCTTTCTTTGATATTGTACTAGAGATTCTAGCTAATATAACAAGAAATAGAAATTAAAGGTATATGGAGGACACAGACTTCAGTTAAAAGATAACTTCTGGGGATAAATAACTTCTGGGGATATACTTCAAAGTTGCTGAGAGTAAATCTTAAATGCTCTTACCTCAAAAAAGAATTGGTAATTATGTAAGGTTTCAGAGGTGTTAACTAATCCTGCTGTGCTAATCATTTTCCAACATAAAAGGGTATAAGCCATCACACTGTACCCCTTAAACTTATGCCATGCTATATGTCAATTATATCTAAATAAATCTGGAAAATTAAACTAAAGTTATATGGACAGGAAAGGTAGAAATAAAAACTGTAATTATTCACAGAATGATGATTGTTTTAATAAAACTCTAAGGGAACCCACAAAATCTAAAAGAATCTAGTGAATTTGGCAAATCCCTGGCTATAAAGTAAATAATATGTATAAATGAATGGTTTTCTTATATACTAGCAAACAGACATTTAGAAAATGAAACTTAAAACACAATTTACAAGAGCATAAAATAAAATCAAATACTAGAAATCGATCCAACAAAAGTATAGAGTCTTCTACATAGAAAACTTTAAAACATTACTAAGAGAAATTTAAAGAAGACTAAAATAAGTGTAAAATATAATGCATTTAGAAACTGGATATCAAATTTCCCAAAACACAATCTCAATCAAAATCCCAGAAAATTTCATTTTGTGGATATTGACAAGCAGGTTCTAAAATGTTTATGGAAACACAAAGGACCAAGAATAACCAAAACAATCTAAAAGAAGAATATATGTAAGGGGTTTACACCACCAGATACAATATTTCTTCTAAGTCTACACGAATGAGCAATGTATTATTGGTACAGGGATAGACAAATAGACTGATGGAACAGAAAAGAGCATCCAGAAATGGGTCCAATATTTATGTAAGCACTTGATTTATGATAAATTCACTGCTAAAGTATCTGGGGGAAAGAACCAACTTTTGACAACTGGTGGTTGATCAATTAGACATCTACATTAAAAAGATAAATTAACTAAATTAAGGAACTCTTGTATACCCAACCCCCAGCCTCACACTTAACACAAACACAAAAAAATACCTTCCAGGGAAAATTCAGACCTAAATGTTAATGACAAGCAATAAAGTTTTCAGAAGATAACAACAGAGAATGTCTTCATGATCTTGTGGCAGGCAGAGGTTTTCCTTTTTAAAACAGGATATTTAAAAAATGACTATAAAAATGAGATTGACAATTTGAATTTTATTAAAATGAAAACTTTTGTTTATCAAAAGACAACTATAACACAATGAAAAGACAAACCTCAGAGTAAGAGGAAACATCAGTTATATGGGTATTTGACAAAGACATATATCCAGACCATATAAAGGAACACCAGCAATTCAATAACAGAAACAGTAACAAGCCCAAGTGATGGGCAATGAACCTTCAAAATGCACATTACAAAAGAGGATATCTAACTGGAAAATAAATACATGAAAAGATGTTTAATTTCACTCATCATTAGAGAAAGGCAAACTAATGCCATAATGGTCTACCATGTCACACATACCAGAAAAGATAAAATGAAAAAGACAGATAATACTAAGTGTTGTCAAGGATTAGAGCAAACAGAACTCTCATGTAGTAATACTGAGAGCAGAAACTGGTTTAATAACTTTGGAAACTATTTGGCAATATCTACTAAAGCTGAACATGGGCATATCAGCAATGTGATTCTTTAGTATACATTAGTTTACTAAATTATTTATACATTTAGTATACATTAAATAGAAATGAAAAACCACTATCCATAATGCTTCTAAGCTGGAAACAACCAAAATTTCCATCTACCATAGAATAGCCTTAAAAATAAATTTTATTATATTCATACACAGGAATATCATAAAACAATGAAATTAAAAAAAAATTATAGCTTCACACAGATGCAACAACAAAATGAATCTCACAAACAGAAGCAAAAGAAAATATACCACATGATTCTATTTCTATACTGTTCAAAAAGAACCAAAACTAATTTATTGTATTAAAAGTCATAATAGAAGTTACCCTTGGGGAGTAGGGAGGAAAAGAGGGCACTTCTGTGGTCTGGTGATGCTTAGCTTCTTGTTCTGACTGCTGCTAACATGGGTATATTCACTTTCTGAAAACTCACCTAGATGCATACTTATAATTTCTGCACTTTAAAAAATTAGTTGTGGTCCCATGAGTGTTTGGTAAAATCCCACTGCTTTTATTTTCCTCTCTCTGTCCTCTCACCACTTGGCCTTGAACATGGGCTCAGTTACAGAAATGTGCATGAGAGTGCAGTAAATAAAGCCATCACTTGCCAGCTGGAGGGCCAAAAGGGGCAGCTGCAGGGAACTGAAAAAATACCAGTGATATCATGGAGAGAAAAGGGCTCAGGAAAATAATTCCATAAAATTGCTATTAAATTCTGGGGTTATCCACAATCTGCACATACATGGATCTGATTTTAATCAGCATACAAAAGAAATTAAGAAAAAAAAATAACACATAGATCCGTGCCTAGGTCCAAGACAACCTCTGGTAGATAACACAGGACAAATCTGAAAATAAAGCTGGCACTGGAACCACAAAATACAGCTTGTAACTTCTGTCCTGAACCTAACTGGATCAACTGCCCGCTAAGACAAAAATATCAACATTCTCTGTATAATTTATGAGTCTCCAAGACTCAAAATTTCATAACAGATATAAATTATTTAATTTATTTAAACTATACATAACATAATATTTAAAATGTCCAGATTCTAGTAAAAAAAAGTACTGGGCATATGAAGAACCAGGAAAATCTCAATTCATATGAGAAAAGATAACTAACAGTCATGAACACTGAAATGATACAATGTTGAAACTGTCTGATAAAGACCTTAAGATAGATATTACAAAAATGTTCTAACAAGGAACAGTCTTGAAACAGAAATATAAAATAAACAACAAAAAGATCACAGATACTTTCAATGACAAAATGAAGATGACAAAGAAAAGAGTCACTGAACCTTAGGATAGATCAACTGAAATTATCTAATATGAAGAACAAAGAGAAAAAAAATTAAAAGACTCAGGAATCTATGGGGTAATAACAAGAAGTCTAGCATTCCTTTCATTAGAGTATCAGAAGGAAAGGAGTTAAAGAGTACAGTGCTGAAAAAAATATTTGAAAAATATTTGGAAACTTCCAAATTTAGTGAAATAGATAAACCTAAAGATTCTAGAAGTGTAGTAACCTCAAATAGGATAAAAAACAAAAATAATCCATGCCCAATACAGCATTTCAATTTGAACATTAAAGTGTGGAAACTGAAGATAAGAAAAAAAAATATCTTGGAAGCATCCAGAGGAAATCACATATCACCTGTAGGGGACTGACAATTCAAATGACAGTGGATATCCACAGAAACCACAGAAGCCAGGGTGCCTGGGTGGTTGCTGGTTAAGTGCCTGACTTCAGTTCAGATCATGATCTCAGGGTCATGAGATGGAGCCCCACAAGCCCACAAGCCACATGCTGGGCTCCACACTAGGCAGGAAGTCTGTTTGAGAATTTCTCTCTCCCTCTCCCTTTGTCCCTCCTCCCTACCCCTGAACTCTCTTTCTAAAATAAATTAAATCTTTAAAAAAAAGAAAAAAGAAAGAAATTATAGAAGCCAGAAGGAAATGACACCCCTTTTTTTAAAGTGCTGAGAGGAAGAAAATGTCAACATAGACTCTATACCCAATAAAAATATCTTTTCAGAATGAAGTGAAATAAAGATTTTCTCAGATGAAAGCAAAACTAAGAAAATTTGTTGCTAGGACACCTTTTCTAAAAGAATTACTTAAGGAAGTACTCCAGACAGGAGGAAAATGATACTAAAAAGAAACTATACATTGAGAAAGTAACAGAAATGATAAACATATAAGTAAAAATAATGAACTATTATTCTCTGCTTGAGTTCGTTAAAATATGTTTAACAGTTAAAAGTGAAAATATAACATTATCTAAAGGAGCTTAAATCTATGTAGATATTATATGTGACAATAATGCAGAATTGGGATAGTAAATGACCTTACCTGGTGGCAAATTTCTACATTCAACTTGCAGTGATAAAATACTGATTCTAAGAAGACTATGAAAACTTAAGTATGCATACTGGAAACCTTAGAACCCCTAAAAAACTATACAAATATATATAGTCAAAAGCATAATTGATAAATTAAAATGGAATACTAAAAAAAAAATTCAAGTAACCCAAAACAAGGCAGGAAATGGGAAATGGAGGAATGGAAAGAGAAGGCAAAAAAAAAAAAAACAAAAACAAAAAACACCCAAACAAACAAACAAAAAACAAAAAAAAAGCAGGAAACAAAATATAAGACATAAATTCAAAAGTCAATAGTTACACTAAATGTAAATGCAGTTATTGATACACATGCATATACACACACTCACACTCTTATAGTTTCCTAGAGCTATATATGTTAAGGAGGAAATAATCATGCTACTGCAGTATGGATTAACAAGAGGGTCTTACCTTAGAATGATATGAGAAAGTTGCTTTGGAGAGGTGTCTTGTAAGCTGAGACTATGGAGTCAAGATGGATCCACCCAAGCAAAGAGTGGGTTTAAGAAGCGCCAGTTCCAGCATTCTTCAATAGGAACATGAGAGAAAGTGAAAACTGAACAGTCACAAGTCTGTTTCAAAGTAAAAGAATATCCATGACACCGCAGTACACTCAACAGCAAATACTATGAGAAGCCATTCACTCCCTGAGAGAAATAGCAGAGGAATAGATACTGGGTCTTGACTGGAACAACATCTTGTGAAGCTAGGTAGATTCTACCCTGACCTGCCTAATACTGGGGAACAAGGGAAACAATGGTGCCTTCAACTGAAGCTCCCATTGCTGCAAAGTTCCTTTACTATAGAAAGGCTAGTAGCAATTCTGAAGAAAACCACTTTTATCATGGCTGACAAGTGGGAGTCTTGGACTGTACTTCATCCTACACAACTATCCCACCAGAGTTGGTAGGTCCAGTACTACTGCTATTATGGTTACCTGGATTTTGGAAATCAAGCATTCACCCCCTCACCAGCCCAGGGTAACTAGTACAGTAGCATGAGCCACCCCATGACTGAATGAATTCTGACAACTCCAGCTCCAAAGACTTCTGGGCAAGTCCGTCAATGGCAAGAGCTAGAAACAAGATAGTTGTACCTCCTGCTATCTACCTGGACACTCTAACTAAAACTCAGACATATCTACCTATGTATCAAGTGGTTGAGGACCAAAATAAACAGGTCAGTTTCCTGAGCTCTGTTCATGGAGCTCACCCAGGTCCTACAGATATAAATCTCCAATTCATTACTTAAGCCATTCTGCAGTTGTCACTAGATGAACACGACAAAATCAAGGATGAAGCTAAATCCCAGCCTTTTCAGTCAAGCAGGACGACAAATGTTCATGAGAATAGTACATGAACTAGAAAGATGACAGCAGAAAACTTCCCATGCTCAACTCACCACTATGTGACTAAATGTTGTTCTGCTTATTTCCTGATGACTTTTAAGAGAACAGGATAGGCATCCTGGAGAGCCAAATAATGGTCCTTTACTAGAAACACGTATTAAAATCACTACAAAAGCTGGTTTTTTCCCCAATTACCCTTTCCCTCCCTTAGCTGAGGAGAGTGGACTAGATTTAACTGGAGTAATCACTTCAGGTGAAGGACATGAAGAAAATTAACGTGCAATGGCAGGCCTGCCATCAGTAACCATGCCCCTTAAAAACACTCTGAGAAGCCAATATTCTGATAATATTCTAAGAAACCAAGAATTTATACAACCATGGTAAATTGGGCACTGCACCAAAACATGCAGGCTACTTGACTTCACATTTGTTTCAGACAACAACATTCAAGGGAGAGGCCCAATATGCCAAGTCACCATCCCACAATTTAGGGATGACTCACTTTAACAGGAAGAACAGTGTTTCACTCTCATCTCATTGAATCCTATTCATTTTAACATAATACCACATAGTTCCTAATATGCACTACAGAGGCAACATTGAGTTTTTACATCCAAATGCTGTGAGTGAACTGAGATAGTGTTTCCAGGGTCCTTTTCCTCATTGTCATGGTAACAAAGGGCAAAGGTGGCAATTAGGCTTTACACCTGGATGGTTGGCATATGGGCCCAGCTTCTAAAACAAAACTGGACTACAGTCACACATGTGTGGGGAGTGACATGCATTAAGTCCATTAATAGCAATGTATGTTGTGTTCTTTTCATTTTATTTTGGTAATGAATTTAGTATCAGATTGCTCTGCTTAGGGTAAAAGGAAACCAAGTCATATTAGAGGCTATTCTTCAGTCATTATGTCTTTATCTTGTTCTTACCAGGAAATGTAAAGATCTCTACAACACTGTTTTTCAAATTGTAGGGTATACTATAAGTGGTCTTGAAATTAAGATAGTGGGTTGTAGACCTTTAAAGAAAAGGAAAAAATAGCATAAGGTAAAATGAGATAAAACAGCGTAGAATGTAACATTATGTCAGTGTCACACATAGGAAGGGTAAATACTGTCTCATGAAATTTTTGTTTCAATTGTATGTCTCTGTGTGTACCAGGATATGATTTAATTGTATTTCTCTCTGTGGGTTATTATGAAAATGTTTGAAAACTACTGCTATAAAGGATACTATCTGATTGCCCAAATAGCATTTCTCTACAAGAATGCTATTGACTTTGAGAGCTGGTCAAGTCTCCCTTCTAAATAATCAGTTGATATATCACAGGACTCAAAGTCATCTCTTAACCCTTCCAGTCACACATTTCTAAATGCTACCTAGGAGGTGATGTTACCCTCTGTAAAGAAATATGAATCCAAAAACAAAAGGTTACTAGTTCAATTCATGCATGATGAGAAGCATGTGTTTCCACCTATCCTTTTGTATCTAGAGCTTGATCTCCAATTAAGATTGCTTTGTAGGCCTTTAGCTGGGATATGTACACTGCTCTACCTACTTCTGCAAATTGTCTTCTGTTCCAAGCACCCATAAATCTGATACTAAATTCATTAGCAAAATAAAATGAAAGGAACACAACATACATCACTATTAATGGACTTCCACGCATGTCACTCCCCACACAATGTACTAAAAATGGACTCATCTCTATTTGAATGCCTCCACAACTACCTGAGCTTTTCAATACGTACCATCTCAGGAAAGAGATTTTCCCCAAAGCTAACCAAGATTCGTTATTTTAAAAGCTCCCTCTCAAAGTGAAACTAGAAATTTTTACCACCAATTTATGCTGACTGAGTATTTATTCTTTGGTGGATCTTCTACAGAAAAGATCCATGGTGGAACCATGGTTTCTAGTCTAAAGAATTTATATTGTAATATTTTTTTACTTCCTGTGACTGACTGTGTGTGACAGTGATAAACAGCTCATAATGTTTCATCTGCTATCTTTACCCACAGGATCAAGGAACAGTAAAATATTTTAAAAAAAATTTAAATGAAGATTAAATCAGCTGGTAGCATTGTACTGCAGCACAATATTTATGTTTGAACTTGAGTGGGGGAACTTTTCTTATTTAGAGCAGAATAAAGTCTTTATTCTATAGATTTTAAGTTTGCAATGACATTTTGAAAATATCAAGAGAAATAATCTGAATTTATAAACTAGACAGAAATGGTAAACTTGCACTTAATGTTTTCACAAACTCTCCCATTTCTGGCAAGCTTGGGACCAAACTATGTGTAACTATAATTTAAAGAGGCCATAAGCTAAAAGTCATAAATACTCTTAATTATTCAGCTCTTTTCCTTCCAGAACCTAAGATAAACTGATCTCTCACTTCCGTTAAAGAGCACTAATGGACAATTAGTTAGAGATAGAGAGCAACCCTTAAAGTAGTATTTTTCCAACAGAAAATCACACAAGTCGCTCAACCATTTACTTTTTAATACAATAAAAATGTCAAGGACCAAAAACTGGGCACAAAGGAAGAGAAAAATGGAAATGGAGAATATCACACTGTATGCTTAAATGATAAGAACAAAGAAATATGAAAGAAAAGACCATTTATTTTTCAAATGGAAAAATTGCTCAGATGAGTAAAAAGGCCACAGAGTAGAAGGTCTGAGGGGATAATCCAGGTAGACTGCACATTGTGAGTGTGTAGTAAAAATTATCCTAAAGGAGAAAAAAACATCTGCTAGATGTTGGGTAAGGTAAATAAATAAGAAAAATGAGGCCAAATTTGCAAGAGACACCAATACCAATACCAAGTGAGCTTTCTTTTGTTGTTGTTTCAGTTTGTTTTTGTTTTCTGGTATGCTAAAGTAATAAATTAGCTATCAATAAGTAGGAACATTTGAAGATTAGTTTTACTAAATTAATAACAAAAAATAACTATGTATGTACATCCAAACACACACATACCTAGTGGGAGAACATTAAGGAGATTCCCCTGCCTCAAATACATTTTGAGCACACAAATTAGGAGAGTCTAGATTCAAATAATAACAAATACAAAGGTCATTCTAAAATTAATTAATTAGCTAGATATAGATAAATCAATAGCATCAAATGGGCACTGAGCAAGGATAATACTGTGTCCTGAATATGTAACTTAACCTGCCCTCAAAGTGGCCATTTTCACAGAGTACTGAAAAACACTGGCAATGTGAATCAGTCACAAAAAGCAAGTTTAAAAGCAACATTGGTAACCAAAGACAGACAAGGAAAATATGTATAAAAGGGTAAGATCCCCCAAAGCCTAAGCCCCAGGCGGTTAATTGAACATCTTATATCTGGGCTTCCTGTGGGGTTAAATAAGCATCTGTAAGTGCAGTAACCAGAATACACAATCTATTCAGATTGTCAAAAAGCTTTTGATAAATGTCATGGCAAAAACTGTCTAAGAGTTTTTAAGTAAACATGGAATTCAGAATATGTATTTCCATAAGCATGGAATTATCTTAAATAAAGTAAACAAAGTGTGAAATGTAGATGTGGAAAAGGCAGTTAAACATTTTATAAACTTTGACTATGGAATTCAAAGTGTCATCTGAACATCCTTTAGAGTTCACTATCCTTTTCAAGTTGTAAAATACCAACCACAGCATCATGAAATCTAAAGAGCTGGATGGCTGCCCATATGATACTGATTAAGAAACTAAGATTCAAGGAGGATTAATCATTGCTTAAGGTTAAAACAGGAAGATTTTATAGGATGTAAAATTAAAACCAAAGTTACCATATAAATTCCCCTACAGCATGTGTTGAATATTGTACATCACTTATAATAAGGAATAAAATAATATGTACTTAAAAATAACCTTTGAAACATGGTCCTCCAAAAAGAGCTTTAAACATCTCAGTGTGTTGTGGCTACAAAGATACCCAAAATGCTGGGCATCAACAGAAGTGCTTTGAATCTAACCCTGAAGATTACCAGCACATAATAGCTGGATATGGGAGAATATGCCTACAAAGGAGATATCAGGGAATAATAAAGGCATAGGGAAAAAAATCAGGAGGGCATGATGCCATGGAAAATAAGGTCAGAAAAAGCATTTCAAAAAGAAGGAAGTGATCAGCAAGATCAAATGTCCAAAGAGATCTCAATAAGAGTTTGGTAAAGTGATAAAGATCTCTGATACAGACAAGGTGATCTGGTGAATATATTGGTGCGGAAATGGAAATTGAAAAGATAAACATCTCTGGTGAAATTTGAGTGTAGTTGGGAAAAGAGAGGGGGTAATAATAGCCAACAGCATTTTCTATCTTTTTATAAATGACACTAAAATTCACCAAAGCTGGGAAGCTGGCTCACCCATGACTCCTCCGCCATCCTCCATACCTATTTGATTATTATGTGGTATAGATTATACCTCCACCCTCGTGAATATATTATCTTACATTCATCTTCCAATGACTCACCAACAGTTATAGGGTAAAATTCAATCTCCTTAGTTTAGGATCTATGGCTTTTTATAATCTGACCAAAATTACCCATCTAACCTTACTTCTTACTTCCACCCAAAGATGCAGTTGAATGAGTCAGGTTTTCACAATCCTCCAGGCTTTCTTGCACACTGTTAACGTTCTCCTAAAATGTTCTCCAATACGACCACTTTCCCACCACTGCCACCCCTGCCCACCTTCACGTATCACACTCCTATTCACTTTTCAAATCTCCATTCCAGTATTATCTTTATGAATTCTCCCTTGATCTACTATGTTCCCATAGTAACCTTTTTAGTACCTTCTTAAGGTATGAATACTCACAGAATTCTTTTGTATTTGAGACCCCAGGAGCCCATAGGTGTCTTGACAGCAAACCCCCTATATTTTCATCTGTATGTTTCACACATAGTTAGCATTAATAAATGTTTTTAAATGAATGAAAGGATGGATTTGTTACTAAGGACATAGTACAAACCCAAAGTATAACTAGCTTTAGATTAGGTCATAGGTAGGCAATACATAATTGGCTACTAGGGGAAACTAGTGATTTGTGGGTCACAGGTGAACTTACCTCCTTGAAAATTTTATGTATTTGAAAAGTAAGATGAATCACATTCTGATATTTAAAAAGTTCACTGAATTACCTTTCAAATTTGGTGACTCTCTTCACTGACCTCAGCTTGTCCACATTAAAAACAAGAATCACCTAAAAAATGCACTCCTTACCTACAATATCCAGAGCACTAACAAGGATATAAAGTTATAAATAATACATTCCTTGCTCCCACAGTTCATAATCTGGTAGGGGATTTAAGACATGTGGAAATATATACTGCTTCCAGTGCTATTCAAGCAATAAGTGCTTTATAAAAAGCAAAAAAAAAAAAAAAAAGTATATAGAGTGATCCTGTCTTAAATAAATGGCTTGGTGAATGTCCCTAAAATGAAAACGTTTCATTCTAGTATTCAAAGCCAAAGAATCTCTTGACTCCAGACAAGGATGATCTTTCCTGTTTTAAACAGGTTTTAAGTATCCTCCTACTTAGGGCTAGTAGAATAGCCACAAGTTAAATTGCTTTGCCTATCTTTCTAACATCCAATTGAAAATGTCTAATAGACAACACTGGAAATTAAAAACAAATAAGCAAGTAAATAACTTTTTTTAAAAGGATTCAGTTAAAGTGTTTTAAAAGTTACAAAACAGTTTTGGCCTGTTCTATTGCTTTGCAGGATAGATGGTTGAATAGGAGAAGTTTAATGTTTGTTTGTTTTTTGTTTGTTTTGTGGCTCATTCAGAAAACTTGGTTTGCTTTTACATCTGTTCAAACACCCCAAAATTAGCAGCTTTTTTTCTTCCTTAGAGCTTATATGTTACTAGGGGTTTTGTTGTTTTTCTCACTGAACTCCCAAACTCAGTGTCTGTTAACATAAGACAGGAAGAGATGATGTAGGGTAGGGGGAAATTCTGCAATAATAAAATCTCTATTCTATTCTCTATATTTAAAATTCAAAAGAATAAAAGCAGCTGAATTATCAGTTGGTCAAACTGTTTTCTAGTATAATTGGCTCTTAGACAAGTATCTACACCAATAATTGTCAATTTGGGGAAGGGTCATTTGAAAAGACCGCAGGGGTGGTGATTTTGATCTCTACTTCCTCCACTTTCAGAATCGTTGTTCTTATTCAGGCAACAGACGTATTGCAAGTGTAGTGACTCACCTATTCTCTTTTTAACAGTGATATTTTTATTCTTTGGACTTAAAATTTTCTTCCAAGCTGTGGAAAAACAAACAAACAAAAAACCCAAAAAAACAAACCAAACCAAACCAAACAAAACCATGACCATGATCAATCTGAAAGTCCAGGCCCAATGATTTTAAGAGGAGATTCCTTTTTACCCATAAACCTGCTTTTTTTCACCATAATTCCCAGTCAGAACTGTCGTAAGCCTGGGGAGAATACCTCAGAAGAACTTACTAAGAGCTACCCTCTTTTAGGATGGAGTATAAAAGGCATCTGGTTTGTAGTAGGGCTATAGACCTTGCAAGACTTTTACATTTTGGCTTAATCAAAGATTTTCCAGAAATCTGAACTGATTATGCATCTTTAAAAAAAGAGAGAGAGAGAGAGAGAGAGAGAGAACCATCCAGCCAACTAGCTCTGTAAACCAAGGGAAAAACAATGATCTTAAGAGATGCCTTCTGGGATCATTGTTTCACATGTTAAAACGAGAAGACTGGCGGGGGGCGGGCGGTGTGGAACAAGTCACAGAAGTCTTGGATCATTCGAACTGTTCTAACTGATGAATTTTCTTCAAGGAAAAAAGTGGGCTCCATTTCTGTTTTTAACAATCCAGAGTGTCTGTAATAGTGCAACTAATGACAACCTTCCCGTTATTCTCACTTAAGAGGAAACCCTATAATAAGAGCTTCCCAAAATGTCAAATAATACTTGTCTCATAACAGGGCTTCTTTGTTCATTCACCATGTCTTTTTTGATATGCACAGATAATAAAAGTTCGTGTAAAACTAAAGGTAATATAGAGCAGAAGCCAACACTAATTCTGTATAAATATGTCTGATTAATAAGAGTGCCATTGTTATGGTTATTTCGTAATGTCACGATTGTTACAAGAACAGAGGATAGAAGTACTCTTACTCTCACTGTTTTTGTTCATCCTCTGTCATCCAACCAGTTTGTGAATTTTTGTTCAATGGGGAAAATGAAGGATAGATTTTTGTCCATTAATTATTTCTGTTTCATTAGTTCATCTCATGAGCTGTGAAACTAGCTTTAAATTCATGGGAAAAAATTAAGGGGTTTATTCTAAAATTAAACCTCACATCCTCTTAAAATGAACACATGCTCCACACTTAATTTCTAGGCTCCCTCTTTCCCATGCACAACTACTACACTGCTCTGGTGCTCAAGAGCACCTGAAAGGTAAAATTTAGCATGACAGCACTAGGACCTGGCTAGAAGCTTAACACGTTAAATAAGCAAAGTTGGAGGCTGGATTCAGTTCCAAAAATTAGAACCTCACCCTGGTGAAGAAATAAGAAAGTCAATAAATGAGTACAGTATATGGTTCTTTATTGGAAAGGAAACAGGAAACAGGTAATAGAAAGCAGAATACATTCATGGCAAGCAAGTCAGGCCGTAGATTTTGAAGACGATTCTAAGGCTGGTAGATAAGTTTGTATTGTCATTATTTTGCTTTTCTCTTTAAATTCTTATCTCCCAGATCCTGGCCTCCCCCCTTGGGGCAGCAGTATAATATAAAAACTTAACAGTCGATCTTAAATTTAGCTGACATTTTTATATCCTTCACAACATACTCTTTAGATTGCACCCAAGAAGGCGATTATTAAATAGTAGCAGGAGACCAGTTACCAGACCATTTTGACCGAACAAAAAAAGCACTATGCCTTCTCGCTGACAAATCTAACAACATTTATACAATCATTATAATCAATTTCATAAATAAAGGGCTATTAATGACTAGGGGGAAAAAAGGAAAAAAATTCTATTTCTCCCAGGTCCCTTCACCGGCTCCTCAAACCCCACATTAGATTCAGCAGTGGAGGAAGCTACGCATGAAAAGAGAGAGGACTCAGCTGAACAGGAGTCTCCTGTGAAACAGATTCTGTCAGTCAGAAGGCAAGGACACATTTCTGTGATTATTTCAGCCTATTTTTTGTAGTAATTAGCCAGAGTTCCATTTTGCTGGGGTTGGCATCGCTCACAGCTCTCTTATTTTTTTTTTAATTTAGGCTTTTCTTTCCTTTTTATAAAGTAAATTTACATATTTTCAGTCTCTCAATCCCTTCTATGTTTTATTTATGAATATAGCCCTTCTTGATGGTAACTTTAATGTGAAAGAGGTAGTAATTAATGTCCCAATCTGCTAGGTTAATCCCTTTCCACACTCTCTACAGAGAAGTTTAAGGTAAGTAACAGTTTACAGTCAATATTAGGTTTAATTATGCTTAATGAGAGTTAGTGTCTCTGTTTACTAACTGCATTTAGGTGTGTGGATCCTAGATGAGTTTTCCCTTGGCCTCATTCTGATTTGTTAATAGTGCCATTGTGTACTGTATACTCAGTGCTTAAATCTAGAAAGCTGCTCCTGGAGAGCAAAGCAAGTAAGGCACCTGTTTCAGCTGAGACACCATTAAACAAGTGCAGCCTGAACACAGCAGCATCTTTCTTTGGGAAGGGAGCTATTATTTTATAATGCTTTCCAAACAGATCCATTTGAGAGGCTAATTATTGCCTAATTTCAGGTCCTGGGTAAGTCTATACATATACAAAGCTGTTTCAAACTAAGTATAATCATCAATAGTGGTAGGTATAAAATTCTAGAGTATTAAACGCTCCTAAGACTTTCTGTATTAATCCTTCCATTTCCATGCTATTTCACTTGTGAAGATCTAAAACTCCCTTGACAAGTCACTCCCTTGTCCTATTTTTTCCCCCTAATAAACATCTTTTGTCTTAAAATGGTACTTAACTTTATTACAGCATATAGGACACAACTTTTGTTCCCTTACAGAAATAAGTACCAAAACAAGTACTGAGACCTAAAGGAAATCATGTAGTGACACAAAGAAAATTTAATACACATATTTTTTAAAGGATCACTTTTTTGCTATGTTTGTGTTGTGGATAAATTCTGAATACAATTGATGATATAGTGTCTCTAAGTCTGTTGATAGACCAGACAATTCAAAAAGCATTTATTGAGTACCTGATCTGAGCCAAACACAAAGATGAAAAAGGCATATTTCCCTCCCTTAAGAAGCTTACCATCTAGGAAAGGAGACAGGCACAAGTAAAACTATGATATAGTGTGGTAAGTGTTATAGTCATGTGAGCAAATGTGAAGGAAACACTAAGGAAAGACGTGTTAATTCTGCCTTGGAGGATAAATAGAGCAGTTTTCTGGGCCACACGAAGGCCGTAACAGGCTGACTGAAGTGTAAGAGCAAAGGCATAAGACATGGAAGGACACAGTATGTTAGAAGACAGCAAATGGGGGCGCCTAGGGGCGCCGGGGGTTAAGCCTCTGCCTTTGGCTCAGGTTATGATTCCAGGGTCCTGGGATCGAGTCCTGCATCGGACTCTCTGCTCGGCAGGAAGCCTGCTTCCTCGTCTCTCTCTGCCTGTCTCTCTGCCTACTTGTGATCTCTGTCTGTCAAATAAATAAATAAATAACTTAAAAGAAAAAATAAAGAAGACAGCAACGGTGCAGTGTGGGTGGAAAGAGTTGTGTGCTAAGGGAAAGAAGGTGAGGCAGGATAGGAAGAGTGGGAAAGAAGTTTGGAAATTAGGGGCTCAGGAAGTAGTCTGGGACCGAATTAAAAATAATTTTCAGTGTCATCCTGTATTAGCTCTTAAGTAATAGGAAGAATAAGAAAAGGTGAATAGGTATCTTCATCAAATAAGGATGAGGTCAGTATAAAACCTGAAAATTAAACTGAATTTTTCTCAGCGTATTTATCTCTGAAAACTATTTTCAAATTTCATAATCTCTATGATGTATTTACAAATCCTTACATTTAGTTCAAAGAATTATTTTTTTGCCATGAGAAAATAAAATTCCTAAAATGTGTCTATCTAAGAGATTGTTTTATTATATACTAATAGAAGCTACTGGGGGGAAGAGCTAGTAGATTCATATCCCAGGACAGTCTGGGATATCTGAAAATGATTAAATGTACTTAATAAAATAAAAATTTCCTTACAATTTCAGAAATTTTCTGTCTTGTTAAGAATTCTACAATTAGTTAGTACATATTACCTTTACTTTGGCTTTTAGAAAATAAATAGAGGTAAACATTTCCTAAAAATCATAAATAATGGGTCTAAAAGGAAAAGAATACAATCTAAGCTATATACTTAATCAGAAAAAAAATCCATACATCTGGATGTCTTTCTGCACTTAGCTAAACTGACCTTTCTGCTATGTCCTTTTCATTTCAGTACCTTGAGCTATGCACATCTGTGAAATGCACCTGACCAGTTTATATTCTCCCTCATCATGCTACTTTGAACCATCTGGATAACTTTCAAATTACTATCAGACACTGGGCATTCATAGGTAGGTACTCACCTCTCTACCCTTGGTCAAGGAAAAGAAAAGTGAAAAGCTTAGATTCAAAAACAATAAAGTCTCTGTCACCCTGATAAACATATTTAAAAAGTCACTCTCCTTCTGATAGCAGAGTTATATAAAATAAGAATGATCTTAGTGTTAACTCACAGGTTATTACAGAAAAATTTTTATGGGTATGTATAACAGATTTAATGTAGTGGTAAAAAATATGCATAAATACACTTGACTATAGCATGCTTATGCAAGTTAGCTATTTCTTATATTTGACTATATAATATTTATAGTCAAATATAAGAAATAGCTATTATATATAACATATTTATATATATTTAATAAATACAATAGATAAATATATATATATATAAACACACATACATACATTTATACTTCAGCATTTATTCCTAAAAGTTAAAGGAAAAAAATACTTAAACTGTTTTCATAACACAAATTCTAACTGAAATAAAATGTCCTTTAAAAACTGTAATTAATGGCTGCTGTGTCAAACAGTGAACCAAAGGGTCAAACCTTATAATTCACAGTTTGAGAGGTCATAGCTCAAATTATAACTTTAAAAAACTGATTATCTGTGAGTAATTTGACAAATCCATCTAATATACTCTGAATGCATATAAAATCTTTTTGAGAGTAAAAAGGATGTATGTCCAAGTGGACAGCTGATGGAGGAAATGGCCTTTTTACTGAACAAGGCTGAAGTCCAGCATAATGACTTGGAATGCCTTTGAATGAGCATGCAAGTCTGGAAGGCCAAACAGTACACACATCCAAAGGGAACATAATGAACAATCTGATCAGAGACAAAAATATTTCACACACATGTCCAAAGAGCGGAAGGAAAAATATACATTTCTATCACCTACTCCTTTATCACTATTACTACAACCCAGTTCACAGGTAAACTCTGGACTATTCATAAACAATCTTTTTAAGAGATAATATTTTGTCATTTAAAAAATTCCCATGATTTTTCAATCTGAGATCTGAAATATATTGAGGTCACTTACCTCATATATAGTAAGCCAGGTTTACAAAGCTGGTTTCTTTCTGATTCACCTTGAAAGCAAGTATTGCTTTATCTATCTTCATCCCAAGGCCACCCACCCCATGAAACATAATTTGAAATAATTTGGCCAACCTGCATTTTTAAAATCTAGAAGTGATCTACTATTATTAACATGGCAGGTCATTGAAGATAATTTCTCCACTATAAATTCCCTAACTCATGCCAGAATTGAGAAATCCAGCAAAATAAGCCATTTTATTATATATATATGTTTGTAATGCTTATTTATATGTTTATTATATTTTCCTATTAGAGAGTAGGCCCCACAAGAATAAGGGCTATGTCTCTATTGTTCAGAAATTATATCTAGCACCTGGAAAGTTGCTGGCAGAGCAGACATCTACTAAATATCTGCTGGAGTTTGGAAAGAAGGCATGGCGAGAAAGAAGATGGGAGGCCCATCTTCTCTAGCTAATCTTCTCTCCATTATTTGTATAGCCATGAGGTGTAAAATCTTTAAAGAAAATGTACATTCTATTTTTTTTTAAGATTTTATTTATTTATTAGAGAAAGAGAGCAGAAGCAGGTGGGGAAGGAGGCAGAGGAAGAGGGAGAAGCAGGCTCCCCACTGAGCAAAGAGCCTGATGACAGAGAGCCCGATGAGTCAATCCCAGGACCCTGGGATCATGACCTGACCCAAAGACAGACACTTAATAGACTGAACCACCCAGGCTCCCCTCAAAAAATGTACATTCTATTTAGTCAGTTTACCTACCCAGCAATTCTCTGATCCATCTATTTATCCCAGAAACCACAAAGATTTAAAATGTCTTCCAAAAATACATACTTGCAAGATAAAAGAAAATAAATGAAAATGGAAATTACAGTAGGAAATAAGATATTTATATATGTATACATGTAAAGAAAATTAAATCACAGGAAAGGAAGGGAATTTATTTTCACAATTTCTTTAAGTTAATCTTATTATAACCACTACTGTAATGCTCTTTTTAAAAAAATTTTTTTTAAGATTTTATTTATTTATTTGACAGAGATAACAAGTAGGCAGAGAAGCAGGCAGAGAGAGAGGAGGAAGCAGGCTCCCTGCTGAGCAGAAAGCCGATGCGGGGCTCGATCCTAGGACCCTGGGATCATAACCCAAGAAGAAGGCAGAGGCTTTAACCCACTGAGCCACCCAGGCGCCCCTACTTTAATGCTCTTATTGTAAGAAAACACTTAGAGAATATTTACTAGTCTCTCATCTGGCCATTCACTATAACAACCTCTACATAACCAAGTTCCTTGTATCATAAGCCATAGTAGAGTCTATTGGAAGAGATAAATATTTAGTTAAAATAAAATGTAATAACGAAGTTATAACAGTAAACACATAGGCTCTTGTGAGAGAACAAAGCAGAATTCTTCTCTGAACCAGCAAAAATGCTTACATTGTAACTGCATTACTTTGATGCCACTATGTCCTATTCCAAGAGACTTTTCTGATACACATAAACACTCCTGTCTCTTGATATAAAGGGAAATATATGCTTTTAAATGTTACTAATACAAATGAGGTCTGAACATGTAAATCACTATTATCATAAGAAAACACATTTGAAAAATATGTTTTTTCTTGTAAGTGAAAGCCTAACTCTGATTCCACTTAGCCTGGTAATACACTTCTGTCATTCCGTTGGACCAGCCCACACATACTGGGTTCGTTATAGGTCCTGGGCTTGGCCATCTGGCCCTTTATTTACTTAATTCTTTTTTAATACTGACAAGTGTATTAGTAACACTTCCTTGATCACTGGTAAATATAGAGCCACCACACAACCAAGATTTTCCCTAATTCTGAAAGTCACTAATTAGTTGTGGGTAGAGGTTGGGGAGTATTACAAAGATACGTTGAGCAGTACTACAATAAGTAATCTAATTCCCAAGAAGAAAGCATGTAAATCTGTTTCCCACTTCATTAGAGGAATAAAAAACATCTTGTCATCACTAAAGGATACAAAGAGAGACCTGGATATTAGGGGGATGGTAGATAGGGAGGAAGAATGAAAGCAGCATTTAGGCAGGAAACAGAAATCCCCTACATATCTTGGACAATGTTCATGGTTTTCTTGATATCTTTTGATTGATCTATTTAGCAGTGTGTTTCATGAGTATAGTTTATTCATTAACAAACACAAGTTTGCAAAGGAAATGAAGGTAAATGAATCCTATTGAGAGAAACTGATCATTCTACTGGTACTTAAGTTATACAGCAGGCAACTCCAGAAGCTGCCTTAATCTTTTCAAACCAGTAAGGTCTCAATTACTTGAGCTTGCAAAGTAAAACAGTGTGAGCTTAAAGGTGAGAACGCAGTTTCCAAAAGGACTAAAAAATCATTTAGAGAGAAGGTTATGATGAAATTGTAAGTACTCAACCTGGAAATCTATGTATATTAAGTTCATTAGAAAACATTTATTTTTAGGTTTTTTTTTTTTTTTCCCCTGTTGGATCAGATAGTCTAACAGGTTTAATTTTCCATAAGGTTTAGATTCTTCAAAGAACACTACTGGTCATTGTGTGTTCACACCAGCATAAAGTTTGAAAAATCAACTCCAACTTCCCAAAACTGAAGAATCTAACTGTATAAGGTTTGGTCAGTTGTCCTCATTTCTGCGATCAAACAGTGCCACATGAAGCAAAAAGTCTTTTAAGATTATTTTGGGTTTCAGTCTACCTCCTTTATTCATAAACATTTTGGGGAAAATGATAATATTCTCTTACAGTACTGACTCAAATAACTAAAATTTCAATGAGAAACTTTTAAAGCTGTGAATTGTGACGTAGGTGTTAGTATTTCCTTGACCAAATCCTGGAACTAATGAATAAAAGTTAATTGGTTTGTATATGGAAGTAAATTGGTAAAAGGCAGATGGATATAATTAACAAGGGGGGAGGGAAGTACATTGTTTAATATGTAGTTGATGAATTGGCAAAGAAGTGTGGCATGTCTTATTTACCAGTATTTGAAAAAAAGAATAAGAGATGCTTTGGTATACAAATAAATACAGGTATAGAAACATAATAGAAGCTTTGTGCTACAGGGGAACTTAAACTTCTCTGGGCAGTGATCAGCTAAGAAGGAACAGAGATAGTTACAATGCAATGATTAACTAGCTAAAAAATCTATTATTCATAGCAGGTATGTAAGCAGTCAAGGCAGCAATGTTGGTGGCCCCTACTCATCAAGCAGCTTGGCCAGTACAAACTGGATGTCTGGAACCAGACAATACACAAAACAATGAAACCTATAGCCAGCTAAAGAAGATTCAGCACAATCCATCTCCAATTTTAAATAGTACCAGAAATCTCCACTGACAGAATGCTTCCCCTTGAGATTAGCATAATTGTGTTTATAAGATGTTGACCAACATTAACCTCTATATATCTCACTATGCATAACAACATGCCTGAAACACCTATCTAGAAATTCCCAGCATATTACCAAAAAAAAAAAAAAAAAAAAAAAGGTGATTTTAACATTAGTTGGCAGAAATTTCTGTTGATAGGTATGGCCATCATGTCGTTATATGAACAGATGGTCAAAGTGTGTCCATTTCACTGACAGTGCATTATGTGGGTCTTTTTATCCCTTAACAACCAAACCAAACAAAAGCACAACACAGAAGAAGCCATTGTGCCTTCCCTCATTTGGTTGGCAGCTTCATCTATGAAATATGAAAATAAAAAAACAACACAGACGATAATTCCTGCATAGTACATTTAATCAAATAATTAAGCATTCATATCAAAAAGTTATCCTGATGTTTGTGAAGATGGAAAAATACACAGAATCTTTAACATTTTTTTAACTCCATGACCGTCAGTAAAGGGAAAATAGTCACATTTCTTGATCTTTAGGTTTTTTTTAAATCTAACCAAGAGTTTATAGGAAAAAAGCAAATTACTATTCTTTATTGCTATTCGGGTCTTTTAATGAAAACTCAGGAAAAAAACATTGAGAAAAAGTAAATCCCCATATTAAAGTCTATTTCTCTTTGAAATAGAGGTGCTCCCTCTCTGTATTTAATACTTCTACTGAATAATTTTTAGATATTCCAGCTGAAATATTCATAACCAGATTAATTAACAGTCTAACAGATATCCAGTTGCAAACTACTCCATTTTATACCATGAGATCTCTTGAAATACACACACACACACACACACACACACACACAGGTTGCTATCTGGATACTCAATACGGTAGCCTCATCTCTAGAAACAACCTAAAATATAGTTTACCTTGATTTTGTGAAATAAAAATAAATAATATCATGAGAAAAAGGAGAGATTAAAAATTACGAATATATTTCTATCTATAATAGCTAGTAGTAAAACAATAGCTGAGAATTATATTGCTAAAATGCATCTACACATGTGGCTATGGAAACTTCTGTGCAAGAATAATGCTGTTACCCACCTTCAAAAAGAGCTGATGAAGTATAAGGTTTAAGAGTACATCCTTAGTACTTCTGTACCTTAAAATATTGCCGAGTATTAATTTTTCATCAAGTTGTCATTTTCTCTGACATTTGGTTTTATTAATCAAGGCATTTATCATTAATTTGTAGAAAATATCGTAATTAAGCCAAATAAAATAAAATCCTTAAAAGGTTAAAATTAGAAAGCAGGTGAATTAGAACTTTGACATTACCCTGTTGACATACTGGAGCATTTTGAAAGCATGGGAATCAAGTTTTTGCAGGGAGTTAGGTGACTCAATCTTGGGCTGGCTGGTTTTTAAAAAATGTTATAAAGATTTGATTTAAAGCTCTCTGACAGTTTTGACATTCAGGTGAAAGTACTGCTGCTGCATTTGGAACAATTTGCATATCCCACTGCTAAACGGAATGTTTGAGGTGTGCACTGGTGTAAAGAAATTAAAAACAAGCTATCACACATGCTTAAGTGTATGTATTCACAAAACTGATGGTTGGATCAGCACCCCATCCCCCTCCAATGTAATCTGTGATTTACTCTTCTATAATAAATTACCCTACCATGTTATTCTCGCTGGAAGATCTAACCATGCATGTAAGAAGCAAAGTAATTATAGCCCCCTCTTGTCTCAGAAACCTTCTTCAATCCCTATGAGCTCTTTATACACAATGCAGCAACACAAGTCTATTGTATACTTCTTGCCTGAAATTCTGGACTTTTGACTACAAGTAGCCACTAAATCTCATCTGCATGATTTCCTGCATGGTTTTGTTGTTTGTAACCAATGCATTTTTATCTTGTACAGTTAGTTGTAAAGCTCTTCCTGAGGAGGAATGGATACTGACTTTTTGGCTTTGAGTCAATAAGTCTATTTAAGAAAAGGGCAAGGTATAAAATCAGAAGAGTTCCAAACTGATTTCAAAAATAGGGAAGGGCCCTAATACATTTCCATATAGAAGAAAGAAGAAGTACAGCAACACCCAGTTAGACTGAAACGTTCTGACATAACGTTAGGGTTCTCCTTTTTTGATTTATAATTTCAGATTTTTTTTAGGTAGACACAAAAAAAGATATTTAATGTGTTAAAGGGCAATAAATACCTGAGGCAGTAAAGCCAAGGCCTTAAATACTATGAAACTTTTCAAGAAGACAAAACCCTTTCCAGAAAATATCACTGGACATTACCTTCAGTCTTCAGAGTCTCAAAGGGTAATCCTTAATACTTCTTTTTGTGTGACTGTAAAAAGGAAACACTTAAAATTAGAAATCTTCCAAGGAAGCAATTAACATTTCCATAGCATGTCTATAACTCGTCATGAAAAGTAGGTAGCTGGGTTTGTGTGTGTCAACTAGTATCTACAGTTTCAAAAGAAAAAAAAAGTCTACCACATTCATTTCTGTACATGTAGTACAAGTACATAGTAAAGTATGACACCAATATATGATTTAAATCACTGTGTGAACAGGGTTTAGATGTAGACCAGGGTATTTATTACAGTACTATCAGAAGCTTTCTTAATTTACACAAAGTTTTTACATTTATTTTTGTAATTGAAAAAAAACTAATCCCAAATAGATTTAACCCATGTCTTTGTCTATTCTTAACTATCAGAGATTTTGCAAAGATCTACTGTGTATAATATACTGGTAAGTACTGATGAGTTAGGAAAAATAAAAACAAAACACAGGTCCCATCCACAAAATAATGAGTGAGGTTAAAGAGATTTGCATAAAGGAAGATAATGCAGAAAATGAAAAGTAAATTGATGGAAAGAAATAGGGAGCAGAGGGTAACATGTTCAATATAGCTTGATATCCAGTACGTAATGCACTGACATTAGAACATGGCTTTATGTTTCCTGTCTCAGCAAGCAAGGCTATTATTGTAGGGTCCTACTCAGATTTGGAGGCAGGAATGTCAAACAAATGGATGAGTGACTTTTAAATTCTTCTTCATTCACATGCATTTGATAGTATATACTCAAAGCTAGTACTGGGAGCAGTAAAGTAGGCAGGATGTTGAGGTGCCTTTAAACCCAATTTGGTGAGTTTCAATATAAAAAAATTAACTAGAAACGATTCTCCTATTAAAAATTGAATTTGGTATTTTATGTCCTTGGAAAGTTATCCCTCTAAATTTGCTATGAAATTTCAATGATGACCTTGATGTCATATTTACTAATAATCTCCACAGAGATTCAGCCATTCAAAATCTCAAAAGCAGTTTTACTAATGGAAACACATACATAAACAAAAGCCAATCTCATCAGCTAGTGCATCTACAGTAAAAAAAAAAAAAAAAAAGAAAAAGATCTAGGGTTTTTAATTGATTGGATCTTTAATATGCATAAATAATATTTTATGAAGGGAAAACAAAGACTCAAACAGCAAACTATACCAGTAAACCAAAACAAACCCAAGTTTAAGCTGTACTAGTAACTAGGATTGAGGAAAGGAAGGTGCAAGTCCTGTTATAGTCAGGATACATGAGTAACATACATTTACTCTGCAACATCAAACTTTAGAAAATCAAAATCTTCTAGGAGTGTGATTAGAACCCTTAATCATGGATAAACAGACAATAACTAGAAATAGAAAAAAAATGTTCAGATTATGGGGATGAGGTAGAGAAATTTAATTTGGAGAAAATTAATTTGGCCATTACATGATACATTATAAAAGTAATTTTTATTTATGTATTATGTCCCCCAGTAGAATGGCAGCGCCATAAGGGCAGACATTGTTTTTCTCCGCTGTATTCCCAATTTCATGCAGAGTGTCTGCCATATACAAAGATCAATGAACAGTTATTGAATGAAAGAATGAACAACCTGAACAACTCTAAGACAAGCACTAGGTCTGCATCCATTTACACATAAAGAAATTCAGACTTAATGAAATTAAATTTTATATACTAAACTTTACTCTTTCATAACTACAAACTTCTACAACCCATTGTTTAGTCTGCCATTCAATACTCATTCTAGTAGTGGAAAACAAACAATAAGCATGTAGGTTGTTGAACTTATAATGTCATAAGATTAGTACCATAAGTGTAAACAGTAAGGTAATGGCATTGAGAGTGACATGGGCAGATGTTTTTGATTGGTTTGGACGGGAAAGCTTCTCACAGGAGGTGATAATAAGACAAGTGCGCATGAAGTGAAAGAGTCAAAAGAGTATCTAGAGCAAAACGTATCTAGGGGACTAGATGGACTATTAGAAGAGGTAAACAAGTTAATATATATTACTTTGCTTTTTACAATGCACACAGCAAACAATACTCTCAATATCTATTATTTTATTATATTGCTATTATTTTATAAATAATGAAATTCCCCCACTAAAACATAAATTTGTTAAAGACATTCATTTTTCTTTCCCTGTGGCTCCTTAAATAGTGCTTAACAAATATTCAATAAAAATGTACATAACTGAAAATAGGAAGACACAATTATCAGTTCATTAGTTAGAAAAAGTAAGATTATATGAATATGAAAAATATCATTGTATTTAATATGTCTGAGACAATCTAACTGTTAAATCAATGTCATCTAATCTTCTCTGGGTTTAAAAGAAAGATAGAAAAGATTAAAAAAATGACTAGAGTCAATAAGTTGTAGATTAAAAAAAGGTAAAAAAGAATCAGAAAAAAATAAAATTACCAATATTAGGCCACTATCTTGACCATTTACATACTCTGTCTGCCTCCATCAGATTAATATATTTTTCTAGCACAAAGATTCTACCACACAGTTTCCAATTCATTTCAGTGTTCCTAATACAAGCACAGGGACTGGTGTATAGCAAACATTCAGTAAGTCTTTGTTGAAACTAAGTTGAACTAAAATTATCTTTAATAGTTCAAATGCTTTATAGTTAGTTCAAATTTTAAAAAATAAATAAACCAAATGGGAGATTACAACAGAAAAAAATATAAGTATTGGTTTTTGACCTTGCAGTAAAAAACAAGGTTAGTTTTCACCAAAAATTGAAATATAGCTAATGGTGTGGTATTGGCAGTTGGAAGAGACCAATCAGTAGAATAGACCACAGGGACTCTAATATGGTTTAAGTATTACAGGTAGCGTTTTCACAGCATTGAGACTAATTATGTAAGAAAATAATTTTTTTTTTTGTTCTCTACCTTTTATCAGGCACCAAAAATAAAGCAAATTGATACATCTGAATATAATAACTAATCAAAGATCTATTAGAAAACCTATGTATATAATTTTCTGAATTTCAAGGTGAGAATGCCTTTTAAGCCACATAGACAGTAGTAGAATATAACACAATCATTAAGATTTATAAATCTTAAAAATTACTTAAAATTTTTTCAGTCAAAAAATATGTTGAAGGGCACCTGGGTGGCTCAGTGGGTTAAAGCCTCTGACTTCGGCTCAGGTCATGATCTCAGGGTCCTGGGATCGAGCCCCACATCGGGCTCTCTGCTCAGCAGGGAGCCTGCTTCCCCCTCTCTCTGCTTGCCTCTCTGCCTACTTGTGTTCTCTCTCTCTCTCTCTGTCAAATAAATAAATAAATAAATATTTTTTTAAAATGTTGAATATGAGGCCAATAATAAAACACATAAATATTTTTAATGTATAGGACATCATAGTTATTAATCTATAAATAAATGAAACAAAGATGTCATCTTTTTCAAATGAATAGGCAATTCAGAATAGAAGAAACACAAACTAAGATACATATAAAACAATATTAATTTGCAATAGATAATTATCTGTAATGAATATTCTGTAATAATTAATCTGTACTGAAAGGAATGCAAATTAAAATAGCCTAAATATTCCAAACAGTGAACTGGTTAAATAAATGACATGTGGTATAACTATGAGCTTTCATAAAATATAGCAAGTGAAAATTTATAAAGCATCATTAAGCTTAAAAAGCAGGTTGCAAAATGTTAATAATTTTTTAATAATTTTGTGATGACATATAAATATATAGACTATGCACAGTGTTTGGTTCTGTGAATATATGTAGATCTGTATGCATGTGTCTATCTATGTATCAGAAAAAACATGTATGCATTAGAAAAATCATCTAAGAATCTATATTATTCCTAGCACTAATCTCAGATGTTAAGATTATGGCAGATATTTTTCTTCTTGTGATTTCTTTCCAAATTTTCTACAATAAACACAAATTACTTTTTATAAACATTAAAATCACTAAAACAAGAGCTAGTCTATGTTGCAGAAAAAAGATCAGATGATATATTACTAGATTTCCTGAATGTTAAGAAAGCCAGTTGAAAAGATCTATCTGTCCCTATTTTTGAAGGGCACTTCTGTTGAAAAAAATAAAATAAAAGAGGAAGGAAGGAAAGAAGATGGAGCAAGGAGGGAAGGAAGACAGAATAAAGAAAATTTAAAAAAAGAAAAGAAAGAAAAATAAGATTTCTCAAAAACAAACAAAACCAGCAACCACCTATAATGGTATTAGATTCCTAAGAGTCAAATTTTAATCGATCACATCTTTAATTAAATTTTCAAAGAAATGCAAAGCCTGGAATGTAGAAAATTTAAGAAGTTAGAGGTTATATTTATACAGTGATAATACTATTTATTATAAGAGAAAGCAAATAGAACATGCATCAACTTGAGTGATAGGACTATTATAGTTACAATTTCAAATAAATAAAAATCAAAAGCAACCAAATGATACCTTACAACAAAACAAACAGAAGGTGCTGAAGGCTATCCTCTACTGATGATTATAAAACAAGTCGTCATTAAATAAAAATTGAAATATGAAGTTTGTTTGTATCTCACCAAAAACAGCAAATGAAAACTGATTTATAATCCTTAAGGAACATCAGGAAGAATGTACACGTACATGGTCAAGAGGACAAGATGCAGTCCCTCGAAGACTGGAAAGGCCAATTCAGTTCTAGTCCATAATGGTGCTTCTTAGAACGAAGATATGCATTCTGGCTTTGGGTATTACCAGAGTTTTTAAAGCACCAGAGAATCTCACAAACTCTATGGCAGACTTCTCCAAGAATCCATTAAAGTGACCTGGCCAAACCCCATAATGAAGCCATCTAAGATCAAATCAAGTTCCACTGAAGCAGGCTCTAGGGCAACAACAAAAGACTATTCACTTGACTCCATCATACTTGCTGTTAGATATTTCAGTTTCCCCTCCAAAAAGAGGGGGAAAGTTCAGAAAGATTATGTACTAAATACTTCTTTTAATCCTAAAATCCAGTCAATTTCTTTTTTGGTCACTTGTCTCTTTAAAAGTAACCCAATCCCTTTCCTTTATTATGTGCAGCTTTACTCTGTTCAATTTTATTTCCCAATAGCAGAATGGCTTAAATAAATTCTTAAAAACCAACACACCAACAAATAAATAAATTAAAACTCAATGACTATAAAAAGTACACAGTCTAACCTGCTTAATTATTAACAGGTAAACATAATGCATTTCTGAATTATTTACTTAAACTCCTTCAACTAAAAACTTTTAAGTTTTTGAGCTTGGAATGTGTACCCTTTCTAGGAATCTATAAATCAATTATTTTAAAATATTCTATTGAGCCATTTTAATAAAAGCAATTAAAAACATCAAAGTTAATGTGAGTTTAATGAGAAATGCAACACATTTTTAAGATTTCAGAGGTCAGTAAAATTCCCTTCTTTCCAACTGTCCCTTGTTCTCTTTCAAATACTTTATTCCACAATACACTTGGACAGAATGAATAGAAATATTCTCTACTAAATTATATTAATGAGATGGATATAATAATGGTTTTAGAGTATTTATATAAGTTTTTATTCCCAAGCATATCAAAAGAAATATATAATTACAAAACTATGGAAAATGTTAATAGTTCCAAAAGTAGAATGACAGAAAGGAAAGAATGAACAATAAATAAAATTCATTTTCTCTGGATGAAATACTAGTTCAGCTAATATATTAAAGAATGGCTGCTTGACACAAGTAAGCATTGATTACCTCGAATGCTGGTTAATTAAATTCTGGTTACCTAAGGGTACACCAGAGAAAATAAAGCTTTTGCCTTGATTCTTTTAACTAAAACCTAAGATATACTAGCAGATTTTCCTGCCTTGGTAAATAGGGTTTTATCATTTTATCTTCATTAAAGATGGAAAATTTATTCTGCCATAGAGGATGGTTCTTAATCTTTAGGTCATAAGCTCCTCTGAGAAAATGATAGAAAACCAAGGATCTCTTTCTTTAGAAAAGTGTACATGTTCACAAAATTTTATGTAAATTTCTAGGAGTCCAGGTGATGTGGGAAAACAATGGCAAAAGAAAAACAATAAACTCCCTTATTGCCTACAGCCCACTGACAAGTCGTTGAAACAGGCAGAGTGATCTTCCTTTAGGAACTCTGTTGTCTCTATGTTGACACTTTGCTAGAAAAAGGCAATCTCAGCTTAACATTATCCTGCCCCCACCACAGGATCCTGTAAGTCTACTTTAACATATAAAACATATACTAGTTTCCTTTGGAAACTTCCTTTATCTCTACCCCCACATTCCACCCCAAGATATATCTTGGCAATCATCCTCCAAGCATATGGCCCACTGATACACATCTGAAGGATCTCATGACTAAGGTTTTATTAGACAGTAATAAATGACCTTTTCTTAAGCCCCTTCCAACTTGAAAGTATATTATCAGACACCTGTCACAACCCCAGTGCAGCACTTTCTGCCCCTGGGTCCTGTCCCTGCGCTTTAACAAAATCACCTTTTTGCACCCAAGACATCTCAAGAATTCTTTCTTGAAGTCCAACATTTTCACACCACAGGGACCCACCAAAAGAGTGTTTGCCTTCAAATTCTATAAAATTGTAAATGCATAGACATTGGAGATTGTACCAAAAACACAGTGACCCCAGGCATAACAAGGATGTTTAAAGTTGCTTTTTGAAGACATCGCTAATAATGAAGTATTTTCTTATGATTTGTTTCCTTCTAAAAGGGGAGTGTAAAAACAATTCTGCTTAATTTAGTCTTGGTTAAAGGTTAAGTATGTTTCCTTTTAAGATAATTGCACTATCAGAGTTTCAGCTTTAAAACAAAATAGTGCTGTTTTCAAATCTTCCACATTCTAGAAATGGCAACAAATTTTTTACACTTTTCTCTTAGAGGAGGCAGGGTGAGAGAGAAAGCTCTTTAATGTTCACCTTTACTTCTAAAGATTATCAGATAATCACAAATATATAAATATTCCCTGTATTCAGGTTTTATTCTAACTACTTTTATGTACATTTGCTTATTTAAACCTCACAAAAACTAGGAGGTGGGTAGCTAGATATCAGATGTCATTATCCTCATTTTATTAATATGTAAACTGATGCATAGAGAGATTATGTGATTTCCCCAAGATCACCTCTCTACTGAATGGCAGAACCAGCATTCACACCTAGTCAATCTGCCCAGAGTCTTCACTTCTACAAACAATATGACATTTTCAGTTTCAATTATGAGCTGATGGCTTTTCTTATGCCATTTTATTTGTAACACAAGTCCACCTCTTCACTATTATGCCAGACACATTCATACTGTTTTTTCCCCAGACATATACATTTGGGGAGTAGTTCATAAGTTGCTGACAAAACTGGTACCATTTTTGTGCAGTTGGCAGTTATACAGCGTTGTTAATTTCCCAGAATCAAATGCCCAGATTGGGGGGAAAAAAAAAAAGGCATCACTATGTCAGTAAATGTGGAGCTCTACAATAAAAACTGACCCCTCATTTCCTTTTTGGAAATAGTTCTCATGAGATACAAAATTGAATGATTATACAGTCTATGGGCCAATGAAGACAACAGGAAAAGTGGCCCATATTGATGTAACAGTTCACAAAGGTGAGGGCCAACAAGTTGCTTTTGTGGCTAAAGCTGCACCAACATGAAAATTTTCTTGATGTATCCGTCTCACCAAGGGATTGCTGCTCCCAGAGATAGCAACAAGTTTGTATCTCATTTGCTTTCAGTGTACCAACCTTAATATTTTCAGTAATCCCATAAAGAGCAAAGGCTGGAAAGAAAGAGAAAGAGAGATAGGGATAGAGAGGGAGGGACAGGAAAGGAGGGCAGGGAAGGAAGGAAGGAAGGAAGGAAGAAAGGAAGGAAGGAAGGAAGGAAGGAAGGAAGGGAGGGAAGGGAGGGAGGAAGGAGGGGGGAAAGAAGAAGGGAGGAAGGGAAGAAAGAAAAGAAAAGAGAAAAGAAAAGGGAAAAAAAGGAAAGAAAAGAAAGGAAAAGAAGAAAAGAAAAGAGAAAAGGAAAGAAAAGAAAAGGAAAAGGAAGAAAGAAAGGAAGAGAGTGAGAAAGGAAGACAGAAAGGAAGAGAGAAATGTTTTTTATAGTTTGTACAGAAAAGTTTTCAGTTATAAATTTGTTCCATCTAATTTTTATTGAATTACTTCCTACATATAAATGGAATCAAGTAGATACCAGTAATATACAAATATGAAAGGGAAAAATAAGGCAGAATGTTCGGAGTCCTGAAAATGGTTAAAGATCAGATAAACAGGAAAGAAAGCAGAGCAAAGGCAAACAGCAATATATTTGCAAGAATGCATAACAAGAAAGAACCCTGGTAACTGAGGCAGCTTTTCTTCATTAGATTCAGGGACTTTTAATGAAGTAATTGATTCTAATGCAGCCACACCAGGCTGGGAATGAAAACCTGGTTAAAATAAAAAGTATATCTGGAACAAAATACCATCCTCAGCTCCTTTTGTCTCTAACTCATCCTACATACCATAATAAAACAAATATTTGGAAATCACCTAGTTATTATTACCTTATTCCCTATAAATTATTCCCAATCACTTACACTATTAAATCCAATGTGTTTGGTTTGCAAAATCCTCCTTAATCTGGTTCCATTGTGTATCCTCTCTTCCAGTTAATGCAGAAATTGTATCCTCCAACCCAATCAGAAATTGTACCCTTGAATCCAATCAGATTAAAACAGTATACACTGATTCAGAAAACCTTTATTGAAGCCTATAATATGTTAAGGAGTATTCATGTAATTGAAATCTACATGGTCTTGGAGCCAAAGAACAAATGCTAATCTCCAGTTTTTCCAAAAACTCTATCTCAATGCTTTCCCTTCTCACTCTTCTCCTATTCTTTTCCAGAAACCTATGCATGGTCTTCCTTTGGATTTAACAAAAATTGATTTAGATATAATCAGTTCAATTGCTCTCATTTTAGCTCAGACACATTTCAGTTGAAAGTATGATCATTTATATAACTAAAAATATATACAGAGGGCTAACCTTACATGCTGTTCCCACTACCATTCTCACACAAACACAAAATATGGTGGATCTTAAATTAACACAACACACACACACACTCTTACTAGGATCCACATTTGTCTTCTTCTATTCCTTTATCAGGCCACACTTGTTGGGGGCTTTTGAATTTGTTCTTTTAAGGTTCTTCTCCCAGATCATTTCATGATGGCTTCCCCATCTCATCATTCAATCTCCGCTCAAATGGCACCTCATTACACTTTATCCTGCTACCCACACTTTCTGTCCCATGTCACTCTTTATCCTACTACCCAGATTTCTGTTTTTCACAGGTTATCACTCTCTACAATTATTTTACTTATAAACTCATTCACTGTCTATCTTCCTATGTTAGGGATCCTATCAGTTTAGCTACATATAATTCAGTGCCAAATTGCTTGTCCCTAGGCATTATGCCTGGCATATAGTAAGCACTCAAATATCTGAAGAATAAATAAATACATACAAAATAATTATTCATATTCAATCCATAAATATTTATCAACTATTTATTTACAGGCTGAGGAATGTTCTGCCCCTAACATAATTATATTTGGGAGAAAAATCCAATACAAATTGGTGACAGAGAGGGTTTTTTTTTTTAAGATTTTATTTATTTGAGGGAGAGAGAGAGCAAAAGAGAGTGTACAAGTAGGGAGGAGAAGCAGAGGGAAAGGGAGAAGCAAATTAGCATGGAGTCCGATGTGGGTTTCAATCCCAGGACCCTGAGATCATGACCTGGGCCAAAGGCAGATGGCAGATACTTAACTGACTGAGCCACCCAGGCACCCCCACTTCGAGAGTTCTAAACAAAATAAATTGTCAGAGAATTAGACCCAATCTGTCTTAAAACTTAAGACTAACAACATTATTTTTCTCAACCACCATTCCCTTCACATTCCTCTATTAAACCTATTGATACATCATTATCAACTTTTATAATGTCAAGAATGGCTGAATAAAACTGAATGAAGGTGGTGACAGTGTCACATATCTCATTTTGGATATTTATTACTGAAACAGATGAGTTGGTCCCATGAAACATGGAAGAATCAGGATACAACTAAGAGTAGTATTGTATAGAGATTCAATGCCTCCTTCATACAGTGTACAAATGTGCTCAGATCTGAATATTCTAAATGCTTCTAAAGGTTAAAAAAAAGGCATCCATTTAAACTAGGGATCAGAAAACTTTCTATAAAAGGCCAAATGATAAATATTTAGGCTTTGTAGGTCATATAATTTCTGTCTCAATTACTCAACTGCACTAACATCTCATGAAAGCAGTCATAGGCAGTAAATACATAAACAAATGAACATGTCTATATTTCAATAAAACTTTACTTACAAAAACTGTAGGATCATCAGGGAAATGCAAAGCAAAACCAAATCACCTCACACCTGTTAGAATGGCTATTTTCAAAAAGACAAGAAATAAGAAGGGTTGGTAAGGATGTGGGGGAAAAGAAACCTTTGTGCACTGTTGGTGGGAATGTAAATTGGTACAGCCACTATGGAAAACAATATAGAGGTTCCTCAAGAAATTAAAAATAGAACTACTATATGATCCAGCATTTCCACTTCTGAGTATATACCAAAGGAAATGAAATCACTATCTCAATAAGATATTTGCATCCTAATGTTCACTGTAGCATCATTTACAATAACTAAGACATGGAAATAATCTAAGTATTGATAGATGAATGAATGTATTTTTAAAAAGTGGCATGTATATACAATGGACTATTATCCAGCCATCAAAAAGAAGGAAATCCTGCTATTTGCAACAACGTGGATGGATTTTGAGGGTATTATAAGATAAGTGAAATACATCATAGAGAAAAAGACAAATACTGTATGATCTTACATCTAACGGAATCTTATGGAATCTTAAAAAAAATAAGCAAACAAACAAAAAAACAACAAAAGAACTGAACTCATGGATACAAAGAACAGACTAGTAGTTGCCAGGGTGTAAGGGAAGGGTGGAGAAGGGGTTTGGGTTACACATGAAATGGATGAAGGTGGTCTGAAGGTACAAACTTCTAGTTATAAAATAAATAAGCGCTAGGGTTGTAACATGCATCATGGTGACTGTAGTTAAAAATATCATATTGTGTATTTGGAAGTGACTAAGAGATTTGATCTTAAAAGTTCTCACCACACACAAAATATTGTAACTATGTGTGGTGATGGATGTTAATGAGACTTATTAGTGGTGATGTTTTGCAATATATACATATATCAAATCATGTTGTACACCTGAAACTAACATACTGTTATATAACAACTATATCTCAATTAAAAAAAAAAAAGTAGGACAGATTTGTTGACCTCTGGTCTAAATTCATTAGTAAAGCCTATGGAATTTCTATATAAGGGAGATTCAGCATCAAAATTTAATTACAAGGGGTATTATGAGGACTTGTATTAGAAGCTGTTTTGCGAGATATGCAAGTTGCTTTTACATGAATTATAATACTTTTGGGGGGGATTGATGGGAATTACAGGGGACATACGTCCCTCAAGTTACCCTTGTCACTGCCACCTAATCCCATAATCAATTTAGGTATGTATATTCTTGACATTACATTTTGGTCTTATATAGAATCATCATCTTTCCATAAATATCCAATCCATCATATTATTTGTATCCTAACATTAAAATTATTTTTGAAAAGCCACAATAAATACTTCATTGAAGTTTAAAAAATACATTCCCTTTATCCATGCTAATTTTTGCAATTCTATTTTAAACAACTATTAATTTTGTCAGGCATGATTTGTTTGTAATAAACTCATTTTGTTCATTGCTCATGATTCCTTTGTCTTCAAGATGTTTACTGATTTCTCTTCCAGTGTTTTATTGAAAATGTTGTCAGGCCATTTCAAGTTACATTTTCATTACTTCTATTATAAGAATTTTTTCTTCCTCAAATCTTTTTAGGTCCTCTAAATTTCTCAAGTAATATACACCTTCATATATCCAGTACTAAATACCCTTTTACTTGATTAATAACTATTTTCAAAAGGCATTCTAAAACCCATTTTATGCTTCTCAAAATTGTATTCCAACACAATTAAACTAAAATTTGGTGTGTAAAGATTCTACGCTAAGTGAAATAAGTCAAGCAGAGAGAGTCAATTATCATATGGTTTCACTTATTTGTGGAACATAAGGAATAGGATGGAGGATATTAGGAGAATGAAAGGAAAAATGAAGGTGGGGGATAAGAGGGGAGATGAACCATGAGAGACCTGACTCCAGGAAACAAACGGTTTCAGAGGGGAGAGGGTGGGGAGAAGGGTGAGCCCAGTGATGGTTATTAAGGAGGGCATGTATTGCATGGAGCACTGGGTGTTATATGCAGACAATGAATCATGGAACACTATATCAAAAGCTAATGATGTACCATATGGTGACTAACATAATAAAAAAGCAAAAAAAATAAAAATAAATTTAAATAAATTTTAAAAAGATTCTAAATGATAGTATGTTGATCCACATTGTGATGAGATAACTTATTAATCAGTAGCACTATCATTTCCTATTCTCCACTTTAAAGTTGTTATAATAAATTCTACTGCCAATCAGCTTTCATTAAGCTATCAGCCCTTCTATTTGGGATAATCAATACTCTACCTTTCTGCCATCCAATTCCACTTTATCTCTTCTGGCAACATAAATCTCTAGAGCCTATGGTGCCATAATATCTTTTTTAGCTTCAACCAGACTTCTGTAAAAACATGAAAGCTATAACATTTAAATGTAAATTTGCTATTAAGTTATATCCCATGTTATACAACCACAAATTTTAAAATAAAATGAAAAAATATAAGATTTTAGATAATATTATAAAAACTGCTTCAGTTGGACTCACTATTCAATAAATGAAAACACTTGAGAATTCTGGGAAAAAGTAAACCTTGAGATGGTTGAAATATCCATTCTAAATAATGGGAGCATTTAGGTAATTGTCTGTACAAAACAAGGATCAGATTTTTGAAGGTCATAAAAAGCTTGACCTTTCCAGGTAAGATGAATGCAGAAAACTTACCACTAAATTACACAATAGAGATAAAATTGTTGAATCTATCTGCAAAATAGTGTTTTCAAAAGCTTCATAAAGTAACTGATTCATTAAAGAAATAACTGAAGATTCGTTCTCTTTTCTGATATGAAAGATCACAAAACACTGCAATATTTGCAAAAGAGGATGAAGCGCTCATGTCTCACTTGTGAGACATGAATACCTCCTTTTTTACCTATGTTCTTGCTATGTATTGAGAATGCTGAAGAAAAGCAGTTCCAAAAGAACACAGGTTTGCTGATCCTGTGTTCCCGATAATAATCACATGATAGAACAGAAGCTTTCACATACAATCAGGATGATAGTTACTTTCTCTGTACTCAGAGGGACCAATTTTCCCCTATGGACATAAGCACAGCACAAATCACAAAGTACCAAAATTGAATGTAAGTGCAATTAAACTTCTCAACTTCACTCAGGTATCAGCAAAAAGGACCAGTTTAGCTACACAGGAAAAGAAGTCAGGTCCAAGGAGTTGAAGGGAAGGGCAAATTGGTATTGGGATAATTAAGCTGCCTCTGCTACAGTTCACCTGCCTCACTGAAAAGAATTAAACCAACCTTGCCAAAGATTTGTCTTGTTAGCTATAATCTATCTTATTGTACTCTCACCCACTTCCCATCTCCTCCTTATCTCTCCTCTTCTCCCCAACTATTGTTTTCTTCATAACAGTCTCTCTTCCCACTTAAACCCTTTAACCTCTCTCTATGTTTCCCTCCCTCCCCCCCCCAACACACACACACACACACACACACACATACACACAGTACACACACCGAAATGCACACTGTCTGATGCTAACTATTAACTTAAAGGATATTTTCTTTGGAAAAAATCACATATGATTACTGATATGACAGCACAGCAGGATGTCAGCCAGTGAAGAAATAGGGCAACATGATCCAAATCAAGTGCTAGACACATTAGTATACTTACTATGCATCTTCTATAAGTGGATTACCATGCTATAAACACACTTGACAAAGATTCACATAAAGATCCTAACAGACCTATTGGAAGTAAAGTCAGGCTACTATGAAATGCTATTAATTGCAGTAAATATCAGGCTCTACTAATGTGATTGTATCTCTGTTTCCCTTCAAAGACACAGATGCTTAGGATAATTTTGATAATTAAAAACTGAGCCAAGTTACAATAAAAGATAGAAAGGAACATCTCTGAGTGTCAGAACAAAGAATTCAAAGCCAGAGCCAAGGGAGGAAGAGGGGGCAGAAGACTTGTTGGACCCTAGGGCATCATATTCACATATACCCAAATATTTGGAGTGATAACACCAACGTGTGGACAACAGACAAGACCTAAAGCCAAAGAGAGACATGGAAGAACAAATGAGACATGCTTATTAATGGATGCCTAATCCATCAGATTAGGAGTAGAAGAAAATCTACAGACTACCATGGAGAAGCAGTAAAAAACACTTTTAATTCTTCTTAGGGCTAGAGGGTAAAAAGTCACATGAAAGAAATGTGGAACCCAGATACATTCCATGGGTGCCTTAGGAATCAGCATTTACATTCTATTTTTAGAACATAAAATCTAAGCATAAAAATTAACACAAAAATAATCTGGATTTCTTTAGATTCTAATGGGCACAGATCTAGGGTCACAAAATAGAAGGGAATGCTAAAACACTTTGCAAGGAGCTACAGAACTCTCATGTAACAACCTCCTTCAACTAAAAAGAAGCTCAATGTAGTATCAGAAACAGCTCTTCTTTTGTTCATTTAGTCAACAACTATATATTAAATGCCTTTTGAAGGCAAATATGATTTTAGACCCAGAAGATACAGCAGTGAATAGAACATCATTCCTGTCTTTAGCAAGTTTGTGTTCTAGTAAAGGAGACAATGAATATAAAATATAAAATATAAGGTCCTGTACTGATAAATGCCAAAATAAAAAGCAAGATAAGGGAAAAGAGATGAAGATCTGAAGAAGCAGGTATTTTAGACAGAATGCTGACAAAAAGACATTCTAAGGTGCAATTCCAGCAGAACTCTGAAAAAAGAAAAGAGTGAATCATGAGGCAGGAAATACTTCAGGATATGGGGCAAAAAAAATTAGTAAAGATATAGCAGATTTGTTATTTTTTTTAAAGATTTTTCTTATTTATTTATTTATTTATTTGAGAGAGTAGAGACAGAGAGAGAGACAGTGCACATGAGTGGGGGTGGGGGGAGGGAAAGAGGGAGAAGGAGAAGCAGATTCCCCTCTGAGTGGGGATCCAGACTCCGGGCTCAATACCAGGACTCTGGGGTCATGACCTGAGCCGAAGGCAGCTGCTTAACCAACTGAGCCACTCAGGTGCCCCAAGACAAAGCAGATTAAAATATAATTAATAATTTTCAATTAGCTGATATGTAGAAACTTTTCCCCTCAAGGATTGCATGTTCTTGCCAAACTAACATGTAGATTTATAAAATTCAACGACTACTGATCCATAAGAACTTTGAACAAACACCAAAGAATTCATATCATACAAAGCATGTTATCTGACCGCAGCACAGTAATATCAAGAATTAAGGTTAAAAAGACAATTTAAAAATCCCTATGTATTTGGAAACTAAAAAACACATTTATAAATATTCCATGAATCAAAAAAATCATAATGGAAATATTAAATATTTAAAACTAAACAACAATAAAGATACTACATATCAAAACCTGTGGGATGCAGCTAAAGTGGTACTTAGTAGAAAAGTTATGGCTTTAAATGCATATATTACATGTTAAAAAGCTGTAAAATTAATTAGTTAAGAATCTAACTTAGCAAGTTAAAAAATAATAGCAGAATAAAAACAAATGAAGGAGAAGGAAATAAATAATAAAGATTATAACAAAAACTAATGACACAGAACTTATATACAATAGAGAGCAAAAACTAATTTTTTAAAAAGCCAAAACTGACTCTTTAAAAAGACAATAAAATGTTGGTTTAATCCATGTGAAATTGTCAAAATTCAACCTAATAATAAAATCTATACCGATCAAAATATTATTAATCACTAAATATTAAGCAGGGAAAAGGCACTAATCAGAAACTTTAGGAAGGAAGAGAATATATCTCTAAAGATAAAGGAAACATTAAAATATTATGAGAGAATACACTAAACAATGAAAGGGCAATCAACTTACAAACTGAAATGAAATGGGTAATTTCCCAGAAAAATGCAACATAACAAAACCAATACAATAAGAAATAGAAAACCTGAGTAACTTTATGATCAATTGATAGCAAAACCTCATACTAAGAAAGAGAACACAAGAAAGGAAATGTATATTTTAATCTCACTTAAGAATTTAGATGCAAAAATTCTAAAGGAAATAGAAAACCAAATGTGCAAAATGCATGTGCATTTCTGTACATGTACACATATAAACACATAACAATTATAGAATATTTATCACAGGAATGTAAGAATTGTTTAACATCAGAAAATATAAATACAAAAACAATAATTCAAAAAGGTATATGCACTCTTGTGTTCACTGCAGCATTATTTACAATAGCCAATATTTGGAAAGAACCTAAATGTCCATCAATGGAGGAATGGATAAAGATGTAGTATAGATACCATGGAATACTACTCTGCCATAAAAAAGAAGGAATCCTGCCATTTGTTACAACATAGATAGATCTGCAGGAGATACTAAGTAAAATAAGTCAGATGGAGAAGGGAAAATACCATATGATTTCAACTTATATATAGAATCTAAAAAACAAAACAAAACAAAAAACACATAAGTTTATAATACAGAGAATAGATTGGTGGTTATCAGAAAGGAGAGGGTTGTGCAAAATGGGTTCAGGGGTTCAATTTTAAGGTGATGGGAAGTAACTAGACTTATCACGGTGATCACTTTGGAGTGTATATAGATATCACATTATAATATTGTACACCTAAAATCCATATAATCTTATAAACCAACTTTACCTCAATAAAAAAGAAAATATATTAAGTGATAAACACCATATTCAGAGATTAAATGAGAAAACCCATCATTTTCTCAATATAAACAAAATACTCCAAAAATAAACACGGATAAAAGATATGAGATAGACTAAGAGAAGATATTTGCAACATACATAACCAGTGATGTATTTCTATTCAGAATATATAACAAGCTGCAAAAAATAATAAAAAATAAGCATTATAAATCTATTTCTTAAAATTTTCATTGTGTTATGTTAGTCATCATACAATACATCATTGGTTTTTGATGTAGTGTTCCAAGATTCATTGTTTACGTACAACACCCAGTGCTCCATGCAATAAGTGCCCTCCTTAATACCTACCAACAGGCTCACCCTCCCTCCACCCCCTCCTCTCTGAAACCCTCAGTTTGTTTCCAGAAGTCCATAGTCTCTCATGGCTTGTCTCCCCTCTTATTCCCCTCCCACTTCCTTTTTCCTTTCCTCCTCCTTATGTCCTCCATGCTATTCCTTATGTCCCACAAATAAGTGAAGCCATATGATAATTGACTTTCTTTGCTTGACTTATTTCACTCATCATAACTTCCTCCAGCCCCATTCATGTTGATGCAAAAGTTGGGTATTCATCCTTTCTGATGGCTGAATAATATGATCAAAAACCTCCCAAAAAACAAGAGTACATGACCTGATGGATTCCCTGGCGGAATTCCACCAAACCTTCAAAGAAGAAATAATACCTATTCTCCTGAAGCTGTTCCAATAAATAGAAACAGAAGGAAAACTTCCAGACTCTTTCTATGAAGCCAGCATTACCTTGACCCCCAAACCAGGCAAAGACCCCATCAAAAAGGAGAATTTCAGACCAATATCCCTGTTGAACATGGATGCCAAGATTCTTTTTTTTTTAAGATTTTATTTATTTATTTGACTGAGAGAGATCACAAGTAGGCAGAGAGGCAGGCAGAGAGAGAGAGAGAGAGGAGGAAGCAGGCTCCCTGCCAAGCAGAGAGCCCGATGCGGGACTTGATCCCAGGACCCTGAGATCATGACCTGAGCCAAAGGCAGAGGCCTAACCCACTGAGCCACCCAGGCACCCATGTATACCAAGATTCTTAACTAAATCCTAGCTAATAGGATCCAACAGTACATTAAAAAGATTATCCACCATCACCAGGTGGGATTTATCCCTAGCTAATAGGATCCAACAGTACATTAAAAAGATTATCCACCATCACCAGGTGGGATTTATCCCTGGGATGAAAAGGGGGTTTAACATTTGCAAATCAGTCAATGATAGAACAAATCCTAAGTAAAGAGAGAACCACATGGTTCTCAATTGGTTCAGAAAAACCATTTGACAAAATACAGCATCTTTTCCTGATTAAAACTCTTCAGAGTACAAGGATAGAAGGAACATTCCTCAACTTCATAAAATCCACCTAAGAATTATAACATTAAAAGTGGCTGTGAAAATACAATTGGAAAAATCAGAGAAAATAACACCTAATTGGTCAAAGAGAATATGAACAGGAGGGAGGAGCAAGATGGAAGAAGAGTAGGAGACCGAAATATCATCAGGTCCCAGGAGTTCACCTAGGTAGTTATCAAACCATTCTGAATACCTACAAAATCAACAGGAGGTAGAAAAGAGGAAGAAAAGCAATTCTAGGAACAAAAAATTGACCACTTTCTAGAAGGTAGGATGTTCAAAGAAATGAATCCAAAGCGATGGGAAGATAGGAGGGGTCAGATTCCAGCAAGTGGTAGAGCAGCAGAGCACAAAATCAGAACTTTTAGAAGTCTACTCCACTGAGGGACACTGATCCAGACGCTAAGCAGGGGGGTGCAGCCTTCGCGGGGACAAGGTGGTCTCAAGACCTGTGGGGTCACAGAAAGACCAAGGGTATCTGACTGTAGCTGAGTTCCCAGGAATTGAAGCAGGGAAGCTAGAGATGGAGCCAGGGAGTGGGCTTTCAGCTTGGGACTGCCTTAAACCATGAATCAAGGCACAGTCAGACCACTACTCTTTGAGCAGGGACCCCACAACTGGCAGATCTGGAGAGACTCCTCCTTCTTCCTCTGGGAGGAGTGGTGCGGGAGAATACTGCAGGAATCTGCTGGATTTGGAGACTCCAAATGGCGCTGTGCACCAGAGATAGAAACATTCAGTCACAGTCTGAGTGAGCATAGAGTGCGGCCAGAGACCAGGGAGACAGAAGGGATTAACTGTTTTTCTCTGAGGGTGCATTGAGGAGTGGGGCCATGAGCTCTTGGCTCCTCCAGGGCTGGAGATTGGGAGGCCGCCATCTTCATTCTCATCCTCCAAAGCTGTATGTAAATTGTTCAGAGAACAAAAGCTCCTGAGAGCAAACCCCAGCAGATTACTTAGTATGGCCTTTGGAAAGGGCAGTACAATTCCACCTGGGGAAAAGACATTTGAGAAACACTGCAACAGGTCCCTCCCCCCAAAAATCAGCAAGAACAAACAGCCAAGACCAAGTTCACTGACCAATGAGAGCTGCAGAACTCCAGAGCTGGGGTAATGCAACACATAGAATTCACGGCTCTTACTCCATGATTCTTTAGCCATTCAAAGTTAAATTTTTTTAATTGTATTTTTTTCTTATTCTATTTTTAAAATTTTTCCTCTTTCCTATTTAACCCTTTTTTTAAAAAAAAGATCTTATTTATTTATTTGACAGAAAGACAAAGAGAGATCACAAGTAGGCAGAGAGGCAGGCAGAGAGAGAGGGGCAAGCAGGCTCAATACTGAGCAGAGAGCCCCATGCGGGGCTTGACCCCAGGACCCTGAGACTATGACCTGAGCTGAAGGCAGAGGTTTCACCCAGTGAGCCACCCGGATGCCCCTATTTTAACCTTTTTTAAACAATTTTATCTTATCAAAATCTTTTAAAAAAATCTTTTTAAATTTTCATTCTTATGATCATATTCTACCCATTCATTGTATTCACGCTTATTTTTTGCATACATATAGGTTTTTCTATCCTTAAAAATTTGGGAAACAGTTTCTTCTAGCATACCAAAATATATCCTAAATCTAGTGCACAGCTTTGTTCTAGTATCCAGCCTCTCTTTCCTCTTTTTTTCCTTTTTTCTAACACTTATTCTCATCAATTCCTTTTTTAGAATCTTTTTAAATTTTCATCCTTACACTCATATTCGATCCCTTCATTGTGTTAAACTTTATATATATACACACACACGTTTTAAAATTTATTATTTATTTATTTTTCTATATTGTTTATTATATTATATTATTATATATATGATATATATATTATATATATATTTCTTTAAAATTTTGGGATGCAGTCTCTTCTATATATAGGCAGTTTCTTCTATATATATGTTTTTATTTATTATTTAATTTTATTTTTATGTATTATTTATTTTATTTATTTTATTTTATTATTTTTTATTTATGTATTTATATATATATGTATATATATATATACATATATATATATTTCTTTTTCTTCCTTTAAAATTTTGGAAGGCAATTTCTTCTAACAGACCAAAATACACAAAAAATCGAGTGTGTGGCTCTATTCTACTCACCAGTCTAAAACATATATATATATTATTTTCCCCCCTTTCTTCTCCCCCTGGTTTCATGTCCCTTCTGATTTGGTTAGTGTATATTTTTCTGGGGTCGTTGCTACCCTTTTAGTATTTTGTTCTCTCATTCATCTATTCTTATCTATATAAAATGACAAGGCGGAAAAACTCACCACAAAAAAAAACCAAAAATAATAGGCAGTACTGATGGCTAGGGACCTAATCAATACAGACATTAGTAATATGTCAGACCTAGAGTTCAGAATAATGATTATCAAGGTGCTAGCTGGGCTTGAAAAAAGCATGGGAGATATTAGAGAATCCCTTTCTGGAGAAATCAAAGAACTAAAATCTAACCAAGTTGAAATAAAAAAAGCTATTAATGAGGGGTAATCAGAAATGGAAGCTCTTACTGCTAGGATAAATGAGGCAGAGGAGAGAATTAGTGATATAGATATATAGTGACCAAATGATGGAGAATAAAGAAGATGAGCAAACGAGACACAAACAACTACTGGAACATAAGGGGAGAATTCAAGAGGTAAGTGGTACCATAAGATGAAACAATATTAGAATAACTGGGATCCAGAAGAAGAAGAAAGAGAGAGATGGGCAGAAGGTATATTGGAGCAAATTACACTAGAGAATTTCTCTAATTTGGCAAAGGAAACAAGCATCAAATCCAGTAGGCAAAGAGAAGCCCCCTCAAAATCAATAAAAATAGGTCAATACCCCATCATCTAACAGTAAAACTTACAAGTCTCAGTGACAAAGAGAAAATCCAGAAAGCAGCTCGGAACAAGAGGTCTATAAGATAAGATGGTGGAAATATTACTTTGGCAACAGACCTATCCACAAAGAGCTGGCAGCCAGAAAGGATTGGCATAATATATTCAGTGCATTAAATGAGAAAAATATGCAGCCAAGAATACTATATCCAGCTAGGCTGTCATTGAAAACAGAAGAAGAGATTAAAAAAACTTCCTGGACAAACAAAAATTAAAAGAATTTGCAAACACCAAACCAGCCCTAGAGGAAATATTGAAAGAGGTCCTTTAAGCAAAGAGAGAGCCTAAAAGGAACAGACCAGAAAGGAACAGAGACAATATACAGGAATAGTCACCTTATAAGCAATACAATGGCATTACATTCATACCTTTCAATAGTTACCCTGAATGTAAATGGGTTAAATGCCCAAACCAAAAGACACAGAGTATCAGAATGAGGGAAAACAAAAACAAAACAAAAACACAAGACCCACTGATATGCTATCTGCAAGAAACACATTTTAGACCAAAGACTCCTCCAGATTTAAAGAGAAGGGGTGGAAAACAATTTACTGTGCTAACGGACATCAAAAGAAAGCTGGGTGCCAATCCTTATATCAGATAAATTACATTTTAAAATTAAATAGTTACTTAAAATTATCTTTTAATACTATAATAAGAGATGAGGAAGGACACTATATTATACTTAAAGGGTTCATCCAACAAGATCGAACAATTTTAAATATCAATGCCTCTAACATGGGAGCAGCCAATTTTAATAAACTGATGAATAACAACATCAAAGAAATACATCTACAATAATACAATATAGGGGACTTTAACACCCCCTTCACTGAAATGGACAGATCATCCAAGCATAAGATCAACAAGGAAATAAAGGCTTTAAATGACACACTGGACCAGACAGATATCACAGATATATTCAGAACATTCCATAACAAATCAACAGAATACACATTCTTCTCTAGTGCACATGGAACATTCTCTAAAAGAGATCACGTCCTGGGTCACAAATCAGGTCTCAACTGGTACCAAAAGTTTGGGGTCATTCCCTGCATATTTTCAGACTACAATGCTTTGAAAGTACAACTCCATCACAAGAGGAAAGCTGGAAAGAACTCAAAATACATGGAGGCAAAAGAGAATCCTACTAAAGAATGAATGGGTCAACCAGGAAATTAAAGAAGAATTTTTAAAAATGAATGGAAACAAACGAAAATGAAAACACAACTGTTCAAAATCTTTGGGACAAAGCCAAGGTGGTCCAAAAAGAGAAGTATATAGCAATACAAGCCTTTCTCAAGAAACAATAAAAGGTCTCAACTACACAACCTGACCTCACACCTAAGGGAGCTGGAGAAAGGAGCAAAGAAAGCCTAAACCCAGCAGGAGAAGAGAAATAATAAAGACCAGAGCAGAAATCAATGAAATAGCAACCACAAGGAAAAAAAAAAAAAAAACCCACAATTAGAACAAATCAAAAAACTTAGGACCTGGTTCTTTGAGAGAATTAATAAGATTGATAAACCCCTGGCCAGACTTATCAAAAAGAAAAGAGAAAGGACCCAAATTAATAAAATCATGGATGAAAGAGGAGAGATCACAACCAACACCAAAGAAGTACAAACAATTTTAAGAACATTTTATGAGCAAATATACACCAGCAAATTTGACAATCTGGAAGAAATGGATGCATTCCTAGAGACATATAAGCTACCATAACTGAACCAGGAAGAAAGAGAAAACCTGAACAGACCCATAACCAGTAAGGAGATTGAAGCAGTCATCAAAAATCTCCCAACAAACAAGAGCCCGGAGCCAGACACTTCCCAGGGGAATTCTACCAAACATTTAAAGAAGAATCAATGCCTACTCTCCTGAAATTGTTCCAGAAAATAGAAATGGAAGGAAAACTTCCAAACTCATTTGATCAGGCCAGCATTACCTTGATCCCAAATCCAGACAAGGACCCCATCAAAAAGGAGAACTACAGATCAATATGCCTGGTGAACACAGATGCGAAAATTCTCACCAAAATACTAGCAAACAGGATCCAACAGTACATTAAAGGGAATATTCACCATGACCAAGTGGGATTTATTCCTGGGCTGCAAGGATGGTTCAACATCCACAAATCAATCAATGGGATACAATACATTAATAAAAGAAAGAACAAGAACCACGTGATACTCTCAACAGATGCTGGAAAAGCATTTGACAAAATACAGCATCCTTTCTTGATTAAAACTCTTCAAAGTGTAGGAACAGGAGGTACATACCTCAATATCACCAAAGCCATCTATGAAAAACCCAGAGCAAATATCATTCTCAATGGGGAAAAGCTGAGAACTCTTCCCCTAAGGTCAGGAATATGGCAGGGCTGTCCACTGTCAGCACTGCTATTCAACATAGTACTAGAAGTCCTAGCCTCAGCAATCAGACAACAAAAAGAAATAAGAGGCATCTGAATCAGCAAAGAAGAAGTCAAACTCTCACTCTTTGCAGATGATGTGATACTTCATGTGGAAAACCCCAAAGACCCCACTGCAAGACTGCTAGAACTCATACAGGAATTCAGCAAAGTGTCAGGATATAAAATCAGTTGCATTTCTATACACCAACAGCAAGACAGAGAAAGAGAAATTAAGGAGTCGATCCCATTAACAATTGCACCCAAAACCATTAGCTACCTAGGAATAAACCTAACCAAGAGGCAAAGAATGTGTACTCAGAAAACTATAAAGTACTCATGAAAGAAACTGAGGAAGACACAAAGAAATGGAGAAATGTTCCATGCTCGAGGATTGGAAGAAGAAATGCTGTGAAAATGTCTATGCTATCTAAAGCTATCTATACATTTAATGCAATACCTATCAAAATACCATCAATTTTATTCGAAGAAATGGAACACATAATCCCAAAATTTATATGGAACCGAAAAGACCCCAAATAGCCAGAGGAATGTTGAAAAAGAAAACCAAAGTTGGTGGCATCCCAATTCCAAACTTCAAGCTCTATTACAAAGCTGTCATCATCAAGACAGTATGGTACTGGCACAAAAACAGACACGTAGATCAATGGAACAGAATAGGGAGCCCAGAAATGGACCCTCAACTCTATGGTCAACTAATTTTCAACAAAGCAGGAAAGAATGTCCAATAGAAAAAAGACAGTCTCTTCAACAAATGGTGTTGGGAAAATTGGACAGCCACATGCAGAAGAATGAAACTGGACCATTGCCCTACACCACACACGAGAATAGACTCAAAATGGATGAAAGACCTCAATGTGAGACAGGAATCCATCAAAATCCTGAGGAGAACACAGGCAGCAACCTCTTCGACCTCAGCTGCAGCAACTTCTTCCTAGAAACATCACCAAAGGTAAGGGAAGTAAGGGCAAAAATGAACTATTGGGACTTCATCAAGATCAAAATCTTTTGCACAGAAAAGGAAACAGTCAACAAAACCACAAGACAACTGACAGAATGGGAGAAGATATTCATAAATGACATATCAGATAAGGGGCTAATATTCAAAATCTATAAAGAACTTATCAAACTCAACACCCAAAGAACAAAGAATCCAACTAAGAAATGGAAGATGGCACGAGCAGATATTTCTGCAAAGAAGATATCCAAATGGCCAACAGACACATGAAAAAGTTATCAACACCACTCGGCATCAGGGAAATACAAATCAAAACCACAATGAGATACCACTTCACACCAGTCAGAATGGCTAAAATTAACAAGTCAGGAAATGACAGATATTGGTGAGGATGCAGAGGAAGGGGAACCCTCCTACACTGTTGGTGGGAATGCAAGCTGGTGCAGCCACTCTGGAAAACAGTATGGAGGTTCCTCAAAACGTTGAAAATAGAGCTACCCTACAACCCAGCAATCACACTACTGGGTATTTACAAATGTAGTGATCCAAATATACAAATGTAGTAATCCAAAGGGGCACGTGCACCTGAATGTTTATAGCAGCAATGTCCACAATAGCCAAATTATGGAAGGAACTCTGATATCTATCAACAGATGAATGGATAAAGAAGAGGTGGTGTATATACATGGAATGGAATACTATGCAGCCATCAAAAGAAATGAAATCTTGCCATTTGCAATGACGTGGATGGAACTAGAGGGTATATGCTAAGTGAAGTAAGTCAATCAGAGAACGACAATATGATCTCCCTGGTATGAGGAGTTTGAGAGGCAGAGCAGGGTGTCATGGTGGTTATGGAGGGAAAAAATGAAACAAGAAGGGATTGGGAGGGAGACAAACAATGTGAACCTCCTAATCTCATGAAAGAAACTGAGGGTTGCTGGGGGTGGGGGGATAGTGATAGGGTGGCTGGGTTATGGTCATTGGGGAGGGTATGTGCTATGGTGAGTGCTGTGGAATGTGTAAGCTTGATGATTTACAGATTTGTACCCCTTGGGCAAACAACATATTATATGATAATAAAAAATATGAAGAGAAGCTCAACTTTAAAAAAAATATAAAATTAAATTAGCAAATAGATACACTACTCCAATCTTCTTATGCAAAGTTTAAAATCTACCAATATCTATTGTTGGAAAAGGTATGGAGAAAGGGGAATTCAGAAAAATTTGATGGAGACCAATTTTCCATTACCTTGTAAAGTCAAAAATATATTCTCTAAACCTAGCAATGCAAATACAGAAATTCTCTCACATTTACACAAGGAGATATTTACAAAGATATTTACTGTGACACTGACTATAATAGAAAAATAAAGAAGAAGAAAGAAAAAAGAAAAGAAGGAAGGAAGGAAATGGTGAAGTGAGAGGAATGAAGGGGATGGGAAAGGAAGAGAAGAAACACTTAAATGTGCATCAACAGAAAATGGATAAATTGTCCCTCAGTCAAACAATGGAATAACACACAGCACGATATACAGCAGCTAAAATGCCTTGGGCCTGTATGTATCAAAACAGATAATCATGAACATAATGTTAAGTGAAACCAAAATATGTTGCAGAATTACCCAGTATTCCTCAGTTCATAAGAACTCTCAATGTCTCATTATCATTTTTTAACAGAGTCCTGAGTGTCCTAATAATGTTTTCTCAGCAAACTTAGCCTAAAAATATATCTAGCAGAACCGTTTATTTTGTAATTTAATTCTAAACATCTCAATAAGTATTTATGTCCTAGCCACTTAGTGGTCATACAAAAAAATAATAAACGCAAACTGCAAGGAAAATATTATTTTAATTCAATGCTTACATAACCATCTTTAAATTAGTTATTATTGGGATGTGTGTGCCTGTTAAGCACTTCACAACTCTCAAACCTTGAAATCGGATTGGACACTGCCACCTTTTTTCCCTGGTGTGTGTTGATTTTCACACAATCTTCACACTGCTTTCTATGACAGCACTTACCAAAAACCAGCTTCTCAAAGACATAACGCTAATCAAGAAGAATGTGCTGAAATTAAAATGTTGAAATTGCAAACTACCTCAAGCTAGTAGCTGATCTGGTGTCTGAAAGATTTTGAATACTGCAATGTTTCTCCTGAAAATTTAAAATACCTCACAGCATACCTGTAAGTTCACTGTGGCACTCTGGGAGCACCTTGATAGCTGGATTGGAAGGTATGACATTGGATACCATGAGGTATGATGTATGTAAATGTTTTTTGGTATCTAAAATTACCCCAAATTTTCATGGGGTCACACTGGCAAAATTACAATATAAAAATAGTAAAAAACATGGACTGAAAGGATATATATTAACCTCAGGAGAAGAGTGGCCTCTGGGTACAAAATTGGGGAAATGTAAACAGGAGAGGACCTCAACTATTTCTGTAACGATTAATTTCTGTAACATTTTCTTTTTTTTTTTTTAAGATTTTTTATTTTATTTTATTTATTTGACAGACAGATCACAAGTAGGCAGAGAGGCAGGCAGAGAGAGAGAGGAGGAGGAGGCAGGCTCCCTGCTGAGCAGAGAGCCCGATGCGGGACTCAATCCCAGGACCCTGTGATCATGACCTGAGCCGAAGGAAGAGGCTTTAACCACTGAGCCACCCAGGTGCCCCTGTAACATTTTCTTAAGCAAATATGGTAAATACTAACATTTTTAAAATGAGTGATGGTATTTGGTATTTATATTAATTCTGTTTTATTATATTTTTGAAATAGTTCATAAAAGAAAATAAGAAATGACAAGTACTGTAAGTTTTCAAAGACTTTTTATATAGGCAGCTACTTTTAGCATACCAGTCTAAATCCCAGGACATCTGGTTACTATGAGACCTGCTTTTACACAGTTTCTGATTAGAATCATTAAACTATCCACTGGTAGTAGCCTAACATTTAAAGAAAAAAAAAAATCAGTGCAAAACCTCTATTTCCTAAGCTTCACCCTAAGTCATAAATGTTGTGTATATTTGACAACTTTGAGAAAACTCTCAGCAGAAATGGGATGTAAGCAATTTTTTTCCTCTTCCTTCAAAATATACTTATTTCATCATTTTACTTACTGCAGATAATGTCACATGTGATAGAAAAGAACACGTATTCATTTAGTACTATCACAAACGCCACAGATTTCTGGCCTATTACAAGATATACACCTATTCCCAACCTTAGTTTTAATCTGTTTATTTTTTAGAATACTAGCAATTTCAGAAGTGCAATTGTAGTGAATCAGTGGATGCTTTATGGTTATGTTGGGTGTACATTAAGTTTTTCTTAGTTGCAATTCCCCACATTCTTCTTCCTTTTGCCTTCTTCTAGCCCAATATATATTTTTTTAATTATTATTACCTCTTAGAAGCAGGAAACTACAGATATTGTGGGAGTGTTGGGGATGTTGACAGACTGCAGAATTTCATTATCAATCAAGGACTTATGATCAATAATATCAGCCATAATAATAAATTAAAGAAGACAGCAATTATCCCATGTGCACTAGCAAAACCATACAGTCTGTGTCTTACTCTAGACAGTCTATTTTGATAAGGACATGGTAATATCAAAAAACCTAAAAAGAAATACTTAGAGGGATGCCTGGGTGGCTCAGTTTGGTTTAAGAATCTGCCTTTGGCTCAGGTCAAGATCCCAGGGTCCTGGGATTGAGTCCTGCCTCAGGCTCCTTGCTCAGCAGGGAGCCTGCTTCTCCCTCTGCCTGCAGCTCCCCCTGCTTGTGCATGCACTCTCTCTCTCTGACAAATAAACAAATAAATTCTTTAAAAAAAAAAAGAAAAAAAGCAAGGAAGGAAAGAAAATCATGGAGGAATTTCCTGAAATAGTGGGGGCAGTTGAAACAACTAGGGAGAGTTGGCTTGAAAAAGGGAAGACAAAGAGAGAAATCTCCAGCATCAACATATTCTTGATAGAGTATTATGTTGATAGAGGAGCAGTCAGTTACAAAAATCACTGGAATATTATAGCCTGGATCTCCAAGAATGACTGCTGGGATTACACTGCAGAATCTTTGGGGGTGGTGAAAATATTCTAGAATTAGATTGTGGTGATGCTTGCACAACTTTCTGAATATAATAAAAACCACCAAACTGAGCACTTTAAGTGGGTGAGATATTATGATATGTGAATTATATGTTAACTTTTCAAAAAGGTATCTATTAAATTTAGTAATACAGAGAGTATAATCAAAAGAATAAGTGAGAAGTCAAGAAAAAAACCATAATAACAATGGTTTCAAAACAGGAGAAAAGAAATAGGGTAACAGCTCTTCTTCTTTCAATATTGGCAGTATTAAAGGGACTGATTATATCTACATTTAAGTGAACTAGCTTAAACTTTCATCTTATGAGTTCCCAACCTTTGATGATTACTAGGAAGAAATGATGTCTAGAGTGCCCTCTCTAATCCTGATATTGTTTCCACAAATCAAAAAACCACAGGAACCTATGTTCCAAAGTATCACCAGTATTGTAGAATTCTGGGAAAAAAATGTACTTTTCAGTGTTTTCCAGGTTTGTTAAAATGAGTACTTTAATTTTTCTTTAAATAAAGTACTTTGAGATAAATTATAGCCCTCTACTTTTAAGAAAAAATCAGAGCTACTCTTTTATTTCCAATAGAATACATGAATATAATGTGGTTGGAAATATATCATGCCATACTGGATATACATTCAAGAATAACGTTCAAATATGAAAATGAAAATATGAGACTCTAACCAATAGCAGTATTATAAATGTATCATAGGAGGCTGCATCTTTTCTAGTCACATATAAAATAGAGCAATCGGGAAAAAAAGCAAAAAGTAATTAAGTGTATTTATACTAACTTGGGGATTTTTTTTTTTTTTAAGAGAAAGCAAGAGTTAGGCATTGAAAGTATATAGGATTCAATTGCTTTTTATATACCACAGATTAACTGTTGAAATTTGAAATTAAAAGTGCAAAATATTTACATTGGCACCAAAATATCAAATAAATTCCTAGGTATAAATCTAACAAAATATGTACAAGATCCACATGAGGAAAATCACAAAACTTGGATGAAAGGAATTAAAGAACAAAATAAATGAAGAGATGTTCCATGTTCATGGATAGGGAGACTCAGTATTGTCAAGATGTCAGTTCTTTCAACTTGATCTTTTGATGCAATGCAATCTCAATAAAAATTCCAGCAAGTTATTCTGTAAATATCTACAAGCTGCTTCTATGGAGAGGCAAAAGACCCAACTTAACACTGAAGAACAAAGTCAGGACTGACACTACCTGATGTCAAAATGACTGTAAAGCTACAGTAATCAAGATAATATGGTACTGGTGAAAAAACAGACAAATAGATCAATGGAACAGAATAGACAGAAATAGACCTACATAAATATATTAAATTGATCTTTGACAAAATACCAAAGGCAATACACTAAAGCAAAAATAGTCTTTTCAACAAATAGTGCTGGAACAACTGACATTCACATGCATAAATAAATCAATAAACCTAGACACTAATATTATGCCTATCAAAAAACTATCTCAAAATGGACCATTGACCTATATGTAAAACACAAAACTATAAAACATCTAGAAGATAACATAGAAAATCTAGGTGATATTGAGCTTGGCAATTAATGCTTAGATATAACACCAAAAGCATGATCCACGAAAGAAATAATTTATAAATTGGACTTTATTAAAATTTCAAACTTTCATTCTGTGAATGGCAAGACATAGGATAAAAGAAGATATCTGCAAATCACATTTCTGGTAAAGGACTAGTATGCAAATTATACGAAGAACTCTTTAAACTCAACAATAAGAAAAACAACTCAGTTTAAAAATGGGCCAAAGATCTGAACAAACACCTAACCAAAGAAAATAGACATGGCAAATAGGCACTTGAAAAGATGCCCAATGTCATAGGTCAGCAGAAAACTACAAATGAAAACAACAATGAGATACCACTATACATCTATAAGAATGACTAAAATACAAAACAACTGACAACACCAAATGGTAGTGAGGATGTGAAGCAATGAGGACTCTCATTCACTGCTGGTGAGAATGCAAAATAATACAGCCACTTTGGAATACAGTTTGGCAATTTGTTCCACAGTTAAACATAGTGTTACCATATGATCTACCAATAATGCTTCTTGGTGTGTATCTAACTTAATTGAAACTTACGTGCACACAAAAACCTGCACATAAATGTCTACACAGATTTATTTATAACTGCCAAACATTGCAACCAACCAAGGTATTTTCATTTTAGCAACTGAATGGGTAAACAAATCATGGTGCATCCATACAATGGCCTATTATTTTGCACTAAAAAAAGAAACGAGCTATCAAGCCACAAAAAGATATGGAGAAATCTTAAATACATACTGCTAAATGAAAGAAGCCAGTCTGAAAAGGCTATATACTGTATGATTCCAAGTATATGGCATTCTGAAAGGTAAAACTTTAGAGACTGTATAAAGGTTACCAGGCATTTGGAGGCATGGAAAGGAGTAGAGGGGAAATGGATAAATAGGTGGAACACAGAGAATTTTTAAGTCAGTGAAACTATCCTGTATGATACTATAATGGCGGACACATGACATTATGTACTTGTCAAAACCCACAGAATACAACAGAGGGCATGCTAATGTAAACTATGTACTTTAGTTAATAATAATGTATCAAAATTGGTTTGTCAATTGCAACAAATATACTATACCAATGTGGCTATTTAATAATAGGGAAATTGGGGTGGGAGGTGGAAGGCAAGTGAGTATCTGGGAGTTTCGTACATTCTACTGATTTTTTGTAAACCTAGAATTGCTCTAAAAATAAAGTCTATTAATTAAAAAATTAAAAAGTTAAACCACCCACTTCTAAAATTAAGAATGGGAAAAGATATATAGTTCAATTTTAACATATATGTTTCAATTTTAACATGTATGTTTCAATTCCCTATGACAGACAATCAAGATGGAAAGAAGAATATGAGAAAGGAATGGAAAAGATAGGCAAGGGAAGACAAAGATAAAAAGGAAAGGAAGGAGACACATAGTAAGAGAATGACACAGACAAGACCACTAAGGAAAACAGACAGGGCACACACACAGAAGGATGAAACAGAAGACAGAGTGTGAGATTCAACTGAATTAAATCAAGGCAAATCCTATAGTGCTGGTAAAGTTGAAAAAGTACTGTTTTTACTATGACTAGAAAGTAAAAATTTCATTTTTTGAAAGACATAAACCATGCCGTATACTTGAAAGAGTTACTTCTTCCTAGAATGTCCTTTCTTCCATCCCCTCCCTCCAAGGTTTCCATCTGTGTCCTTGCAGGTTCAATTTAATTGTCATGCCCCAGTTAAAATGAATCCCTCCCTCTCCTATATTTATGTAGTGCTTTGTCACTCAAAGAGAACACTTACATCTATCTTGCAGTAGAGTCATTGAAAGGTATTCCCTCCCTATTTTTTTCTTTGCATTTTTGCCTCAGTGCCTACTACAGTGTTTTACATAATATACATGCTCAATAAATATTTACTACACTGAACTGAAGACACATATCAGGTATCTAAAAATCACAGACTTAAATATCCTCTGTTGCAGTGAATATAATACTTTTATTCCATAATTCTACCATTCTCAAAGCACTGTAAATTATCTCTCTTTTGAAATCGCCTTTAGAGACTGCACAAAGTCACACCAGTAAATGGCTTTATAGATTCTGTAATTTTTTTGTAATGCCCTTGTTGATCATGCAAAACAGGCCATAGTCCTAGAATTCTAAGAATACTGTGAACAGAGTGGACTTGACAAAGGGCACTCAATTGGAGTAGGTTGTAGAACTGGAGGTAAGGAAATGATAAGGGATTTGCAGAACTCTACCAGTCAGAATAGGCCAGGTTTTATGATGGCAATAAACTTGGTTCTATTCAGTAAACATCATTCTAAATTACTCTTTAAAAATCCTAAAAATCAAATCAAATTAAAAAGTAGTTGTCAGTGAAAATACTCACAAGGATATGTTGTTGGCTCTACAGGCAATTTCAACACATTAGAATGTTTAGAACAATGGCTGCACTATTTAAATGAAGAAATATCTTCCAAGGTGACTACTTTGCAAAGAATAATACTAATTTGGCTGCATAAAGTTCCATTACATCATAGACTGTTGCACTTGTTTAAAAAAAATAGTTTTAGAATATGGAGTTATTCTTTTTATATGTTAAATAAGTACAAATCAAATTTTATAAAGAAATGATACTTTTAAATTATTTTGCAAACCATAATTCCATAAACACCATTCCATAAATCACCATTCCTTAATTTATCTTTTTGCAAATCCTAATTTTTCATAAATTAGGTTTTAAAAAATGGAAATCACCTGAATTATTATGTGGAAAGATTCTAATCTTTTGGATAAATGTCTCTTACCTTTTATTCAAAATATTTTGAATGCTGTGTCTTAAAGGCCAAAATACTGCCACTATTCAGAAAAAAAGTTTCAAAATGTAATGAATTCCTAAAATCGTTACACTGATATGTAAATTGCATATTTATTTTGATCTGAAAGTCTAACCATGTTCAAAATGTCTCTTCTCAGTTTTCTTTCTTTTTTTTTTTCAAATGAGGACAAGGACAACATTCTTTGTAGAAATGTGTGAAATATTTAACAAAATATTAGTTTAACAAAGATACAAACATTTTAACTGTAAGAACATACCTTTTTTAAGTGATGGTAACTTTTTTGAGTATGGTGGAGAGTAAAGTGAATTGTAAAAGTAGAAAGTGATGACAGAACAGAATGATGGCATTATCCTTTTTACAGACCTCCTCAGATTGTACAGCAGAACATATGTAAATATGTTCATTTTTTAATAGGGTTCATGTTTGGATTCATTACACAAAAATTTTTCAACAAATTTTCACAATATAAGACATCATTGAAAAGAGCAGCTTCATTACACAGAAACTTGATGTAGCAATATTTTTTGTATTACATAAATGTAGGTTTTAATAAACTATATGTGTGTAAATATATATGCTATACATATGAAATACTGGAAAAAAATACATATATACTGTCCCCATCTTTACAGTAAGCTGTTAGAAAATAATAGTGATCTTTCAGTAAATAAGGTTGCTTTTGTCTTTGTTGCTAAGTGTCATAGGTTTAAACCTGTTTTCAAAGAGAAATCAGAATGATTATATCTAAAGTTCAAACATGAAGTTCTTTATACTCTTGCAAGCTATTATCCAGGAAAAGAATATTTAAAGATTTCCCCTAAAAACATCATGCATTACAAATGGCATTCCACATATATGAAGGAAGAATCATATAACACACAAAATGTAATGTTGACATTTGTCATAAGATAAAAATTGCTTATTAAAGTATGAATTATAGAAATAACTGAGAAATGAAAAACCTGCAGTCCCTGACTGCATCCTGTCCTTTACTCAATCTAACAGGCTGTAAAAATTTAAATTAAGAGTTCTACATCCAATAGGATATCCTATTGGTTGTAGAAAGTTATACAAAGTTATACTGTACATACATACAGTGTATGTATGTACATATATATGTACAGTTCAAAGTTATACTTTAGCAGTAATATTCTGCCTCATTCTGGTATTAAAAGAAGTTTCCCTTCAATAGAAGGAAAGTCTTTCATTTTTAATAAAACTATTTGATGTAAAATCAATCCACCCAAAGCAAATAGTTCAACAAATGTCTTAAAAGACATTATGAACATAAATGGAAAAGATTATGACATATGCTTTCATATAGAAAAAGTATATATTATATGTGCAATATATGTTCATTTAAAGAAAAAGGTGAATCAATGTGAAGAAGCAGAATAGATTAATTTATAAGGGAGGAGAGAGAATACAATGAGTACAGTACAATGAAGTCTCTACATTTCATCTTCTTTATCACCCTTAAAAAAGACAATTAAATGTTTTAAAAAGAAAAAGGAGAAAAAAAATATTTCTTCATTGAGCTGCTTTTAAGATTCCTTTACCCAAAGTTAGAGACTTTGGCTGCCATCAACTAGTCGGGTCATTAATTTATCTAAATCTGTCTAGACCTCACTACAGTGTTTCTCATTATGTGTCTCCGAATTCATTATCATTTGCAAAGATCTGAAACCTTTGTCACCGAAACCACTTTCATGGGATTTAACAAAACATTTTGAAAGGTTTTTAAAATACGGAGACTAAATTGACTATGTTGATTGACTATTATTGATATTATTTTTGGTACTCCATAGATGCAGAATAACCATGCTCACACACATATCAATTTTAAAATGTAATTTGTCTTTCCTGTGTATGCCATAAAATACAACAGGCATACATATATTACCTAAGACCCTGGGTGCTTCAGGTGGCTGAAGACATGTGGCTTTCAGCTTTTTACTTCAAAATACATTTGCGAAAGTGCAACTAATCCTAGTGTGGAGTTGTGTTCCCCCAGAATGCCTTGCCCGTCAACTCCTACAGGAATAACCAAATACTTCATTTCCAATCATGTTGTCTGCTTCTTGCACACACAAGTTTAAAATCGTTTTTCAGCTGGACTGCTCTGCATCAGCATCTTCTGAATTTTTGTTGTTCCTATTTTTGTTGAAGCATTTGATTTCTTCTCTAATTATTTCTAGCTCCTCCTCACATTTTTCTTTTATTAGCTCAGGTTTTCCTTCTATTGCTTCAGTACCACCTCTTCAGGGCTCTCTGTACAACCAGAATTTTCTTTGCAGTTTTATATTACCACATGGACTCTTCCTGTCGCTTTTGGAAGCCTGGACCTTAGTAGGAAGAGACTGCACTTTGTTCCAGAAATGTTCCTCAAACATCTTCCACCTGCATTCAGTATATAACCAGACTTTATTTCACATTCCTCCAAATTCCCTTTCCGCCCTCAGTCCATTAATTTTGTAATATAACTTTTATATGAAACAAATGCTCCTAGGCACACTGAACACTAAAATAATGAATAAGGTACTCAGATATCCTCTAATTTTCCATGGGTCTAATGTTAACATTGAGACCATTTCAATTTATATTAAGTTTGTAACTTGTTTTTATAGATGTACAGCATGAATATTTGCTGTTTAAAAACTAAAAAACAGATTAGGCATGCACTAAATGCCTCAGGGCACCACATATTAGATACTTCAGTTCACTAAATCTCAGCCTTCATTTTGTTTAAAATACAGTAATTTCTTTTGGTGAATCATAATTCTCTTTTTTATTTCTAATACAACCCCTGAATATGATCATTAATGATTCATCAACAAACTAGATTCAAAATTAATCCATCTCAAATTGTTTTCTCTGTCAAGAAGAAGGACAGATTTAAACTACTATCTAAAAGACAGGTAACTAAAGCACTGGGAAAAAATAGATTTTTCTTTCTTTTTGGCAGTACTTACAAAGTATTTAGTCATAAGCAAGTAAACAGTGAAGGTCCAAACTTTAGTTTGACCTTAGCTCAAAGGGCAAAAATCACACAATCTGGAGGGCAGAAAAGTTAACACTACACTAAAATTGTCAAGCAACTTTTAAAGTAGATCAATTACCTTCATAATATTCTCAGAACAAAATGTTCTCTAAGAGCAGATCTGATATGAAGAGCCAAAAAATGGAAAACATTTGCTACCAATTTATTGCAGTCACCCATAAACTATTACAAGAACATTATGTATTGGGGTTCAAGCCAGCAAGCTATTAAAGTGGACTGCCCTGGTGTCTTTTCATTTTACTTTAATGCTACCAAAGCATTAATAAGTCCTCAGGGAATTATAGTTATGTTGAAACAGTCTTATCATGTAACCAATTTTTCAAATATTCCAAAACTTTCAGGATGAGCTTTGTTTCTTTTGTTTCTTGATGGTCAATGTCATTCCACCTTCACAAATGCCATCATGATTTTTTCTTTGTCTGCTCCAAGTCACGCTTTCATTTTGGAAAAAATATCAATCTAAATGGTGCTAATTGCCATAGTTAATGAGTGCCAAGACATCTAGCACCCCTGCCCCCATTGCCACTTTATTTGCTTCTCCTCATGTAGAGATCAAAGAACAAAGGATGGAAAGAATCATCTTCAAAAAATAAGGAGATGCCACATACACACATTTTTTTGGTTTATTTGTTTATTTGTGTTAAACTTTGATTGAGGGCATAAATAATCCTGCTGAAATTACTTTCCTTTATAGTCCCTGGTTAATTTTAACTTGTTAAAAATGTTCTAACTTAAATTTTTTTTTCTTATTTAAAGGATAGTAATGATACTCTAGCAGAACATAATTAACCCAATGATCTAACACTTTAACTCACTATTCACTGTTTTCTCTTGGTGGCATAAATTTAAGGCAACTGAGGCTTCTTTTAGTAATAATGGAAAATATCAGTACTGACTAACTTCCTACAAAATAAGACATCTCTGTAACTTTAATGGACACCAATCAGCAATTATTCAATTTGTATTTGAAACTGTAAGAGGGAAAAAAAAGCTTTAGGCATAAAAAAATTTTAGGCATTTTTTTAATAAGTCATTGAAATATGAATCCCAATGAGCCATATATTTCTTGCCAGTACAAAAGTATCCACAATTTAGTAGCATTACCTAGAAATAAATATTAATATATCTTTACTATTTAATGTTTATGTGCATATGTACGTGTGGAAATATACAAATCTATCTCAATTAGGCTATAAGGTCCACAAGCCATCCTTCATTTTATCACATTGTATCTCCAAACTCCAGCACAGAGCCTATAACATAGTATTTATTCAACATATTATCTGTTGAAGCAATTATAAGTAGGTAACAGTACAAATGCAATAGTGCACCATTTAAAATTTTAAAATCTTTAATATAAAAGAAATCCTATGGAAACTTTAGTGATAACATACTTCAATAGGTAGTTAATTTACATCTCTCTGTGACAGCTTATTTTTATCTTTTCCTTGGCCTACTGCAATGAAGATTGCCATCTTAAACTACACCAAAAACTATTCCTGAAGAAAGTCCAAAAACACTTTATCAAACCTATCATATGGTGATGAAACAGTATGTTTCTTTATCTATGCACAAACCATACTTTATTTTTACCTCATACTGCTTATCTTAATTAGATCTAGAATATCCCTGTTTTATGTTTCTTGTATAACTCTTATGTAATTAGTCACATTCCAATCAAACTTACATTAAAATAATAAGCAATGATTCCTACCTGCAGTAATGTATAGGGCATCTGAGACCCATCACACAGCAGGTAAATAAACAGAACTCTAGCTAAACTTCTCCCTACTCCTTCCATGTTCTGCCCCTCATAAAAGAACCACAAGATGTGATGTCATTAAACCAGCCAATAAGGTTTTCATTGAAGTTCTTTCCACAGGCTCTTATAAGTGACTGCAACTTTATAAAGTTGTAAGAGAGCTCATACAATGAAGAGCTAATTGGGGTTGGGTTTTTTTTTTTTTTGGTCTTGTTTTGGTTTGTTTCACCAGACTCCTTGACAAGATGCTGACACCAATGTTTTAATAAGAAACGTTTTAAACCTCAAATGAAAAACACAAATTAAACAGAAACAACAAAAAAGACAGAAACATTCTTTGATAAAGACACTTTGAACTTTAGAGCCACCTCTCAAAGTTAAACACTAGACTATAAGCACCATGAGAGCACTATCTTGGTTCATCACAGTAACTGCATTATATAGGAAACCCTATGATTCACAGTAAAGCCTCTACAAATATTTATTAAGTGAATGAATTTGTTTACATACTTTAATGAAAAAAAACAACAACAAAAAAAAACAGACCAGAGTCTAAGAGGCAAGCGGTTTGAAAATGCAAATGCTCTCTGCTCCTCTACTTTCTGTGTATTCTCATTGGACAAATTAATAAAATAGGCTATGGATGAATTAGAGTGGTAATCTAACTTAAAGCCACGAAAGAAAATTTTTCTAGACACCTTTAAAAACTATATCTGAAATGCTAACATGTTTATGAATGAATTTCTCTGACATCCCGGATTTGCTTCAAAATAATTAGAGGGTAGGTGTGGTTTGTTGGCCTCTCATTGATAAGTATTGAAGCTATGTGATGAACACTTAGTGGCTTGTTATATCATTCTTTTGTGTAAATTTGAGATTGTTCATAATAAATCTTTTTAAAATGAGAATACCCACATTATGTATTTTATTATCTTCAAAGTAAAATAAAATGAATTTGGAGGCTTCTGACAGAACTTTTCTCAGCTTCCCCAAAGAATATAACTGCCAGCAATAATTAATAAAAGGAAGGTACAAAACTTCCTTAACTGTAGAAAAGTGGCAGCAGCAGCCTACGAAAGAGAGAAAACTAATACATCTCCTAATTTGCAACATTCTCTCATATCAGAAATAGTTTTAAAAAACTGAGTGGACACTACTGGGTATTTACCCCAAAGATACAGATGTAGTGAAAAGAAGGGCCATCTGTACCCCGATGTTTATAGCAGCAATGGCCACGGTCGCCAAACTGTGGAAAGAACCAAGATGCCCTTCAACGGACGAATGGATAAGGAAGATGTGGTCCATATACACTATGGAGTATTATGCCTCCATCAGAAAGGATGAATACCCAACTTTTGTATCAACATGGACGGGACTGAAAGAGATTATGCTGAGTGAAATAAGTCAAGCAGAGAGAGTCAATTATCATATGGTTTCACTTATTTGTGGAGCATAACAAATAGCATGGAGGACAAGGGGAGTTAGAGAGGAGAAGGGAGTTGAGGGAAATTGGAAGGGGAGGTGAACCATGAGAGACTATGGATACTGAAAAACAATCTGAGGGTTTTGAAGGGGCGGGTGGTGGGAGATTGGGGGAACCAGGTGGTGGGTATTTGAGAGGGCACAGATTGCATGGAGCACTGGGTGTGGTGCAAAAACAATGAATACTGTTAAGCCGAAAATAAATTTAAAAAATTTAAAAAAAAATTTTTTTTAAAACTGAGTGGACAAAATCCTAACCAAAACTTTACTAATAGCCCCCACTTTGGAAAAATATTTAATTAGAAGTGTGAAAACCTTATTATGGGCGTATAGGTATTTGAGAAAGAGAGAGAGAAAGAGAGAGGACTAGAAAGCCCTTCAAACTTCCTTAGGTGGGAAAGGTAAACGACCAATGCTCAGCATTTTGTTTTTTCTTTACTGGGAGGAAAATAGGGAAGAGAAGACAAAACCATGATAATTTCCCAAAGCTAATTACCTTTACTAATAAACAGGTACTTAGTAGAATGTAAAACAAAGGAGAAAAATAACGTGGAGTAGACTGAGGAAAAAGAAGTCTGGAAGGAAAAGCCACAAGAATAGGTATTTTGAACTTTAGAGCCACCTCTCAAAGTTAGTGGTTAGTGACAGAAGGTTAGTGACAGAGCCTCTAATTGCCATTTCTAGATTGTTGTGAACCGACTGTGTCTCTTCCAAATTCGTAAACTGAAATACCAACCCTCAATATGATGGTATTAGAAGCTGGGGCCTTTAGAAGGTAATTAGGTCTGAGGGTGCAACCCTCATGAATGGGATCAGTACCCATATGAGATGAGGCCAGAGAGCCAGCGTACTCTTCCCCCACCTGAGGATACAATGAAAAGTCAACGACCTGAAACCCAGAAGAGGGTTCTCACCAGAATCTGACCCTGCTAACACTATGATCACAGACTTTCAGCCTCTAGGACAATCAGAAGTAAATTTCTGTTAATAAGGCAACCTGTGTATGGCATTTTCTTACTGCAGCTCAAGCTAAGACAGAGTTTAATTGTAATAGCAAAGTCCAATGATTTGTACCTAATTTGTCCTCACTGCCTGAAAAAGGATGAGACAGTGGCGGGGGGTGGGTGGGGGAGAATAGATGAATAGGAAAATATAAACACCTGGGCTGACTGGCTCTGTCAAAGTAAAATTTTGGTCCTCAATCAAAAGTTCAGAAGATATATTAACATGTTTGGATTCAGATAGGGCAGGAAGAGCACCAAAGAATGTTTATCCACAAAATTTTTCAACACATAAATTAAGAACTATACAGTGATTTGTGTATTTCATATTAAAGGAAACAAATATTTAAAAATAGTCCCAAGAAAAAAATATGTAACCTGAAAAAATGTATCTGAAGAGTATGTTCCAGAAGAAAAACTAATCCAAGAAACTTGAGAAAATTAAAAAAAGAAAAATATAAATAATCCCATAGAAAGGCAGTCAAAGAATATGGAAACATGGTTCATTGAAAAAAATATACGTGTGCAAGAAACATATGAAAATATGTTCAATCTTACGGATACATCATTTTCCTTTATCAGACTGACAAACTTCTTAAAACTGGATAATATTCAGAGTTAGTGACCATATAGGAACAGATATCATACATGGTGTGTAGTGAGCAGTGTAAATTTTCTGGAGAGTAATTTAATAGAACTCTCAAATTTTATAATGTAGGGTAAATTCAACCAACAAAAATTTACATTTACATGTATACATATTTTTTTTGTTTGTTTGTTTAGACTCTGCCTCCTATACTCTTAGCTTTGATTTATCCCCCACCAAAAAAAAAATGTTTGGGGCGCCTGGGTGGCTTAGTGGGTTAAGGCCTTTGTCTTCGGCTCGGGCCATGATCTCGGGGTCCTGGGGTCGAGCCCCGAATCGGGGTCTCTTCTTGGCAGGGAGCCTGCTTCCTCCTCTCTCTCTCTCTGCCTGCCTCTCTGCCTGCTTGTGATCTCTCTCTCTGTGTCAAATAAATAAATAAAATCTTTAAAAAAAAAGTTTGTCATCACATAGATTGGAGGTAAGGAGGAATTAGTTATTTCTAATATTAAAAAGATGCAAAAATTACATAAGTGAATCTAGACTTTAATCCATGTTCTTTCATTACCTTGTCTTTATCTTAAATAGTCATCTCCCTCTCTAGGACTGTTTCTCCATATGTAAGATAAATGTGTGGGATTTTTAGAATGTTCAAGGACACTTCCACCTCTCAAACATTCAATGTTACTTACAAAGATTGTCCTTTGTATTTAACCTACTCATTATGAGGAGCATTTTCATGGTTATTTTTCCAATATTGGTGGGATGTTGATGGCAAATTTCTTCTAATAGAGTCATACATTCTTCCCTGATTCTGCCCTTGACTGCAAGCATACAGATCTATAAGGCAACTGTAGGGAAATAAAGGAAAGGGCAAACTCAGGTTCTTCCAGACCACCTTGGTGGATGATAGTTCTATTCAAAGAGATGAAAAGGACAGGAGAAATAAAACATTTTAGAGTGAAGATAAATATCTACAGTTTGACACATGTTAAGTTTGATGTGCCTATGGAATGAACATTTAGCTGAAAATACCCAGTGGCCAGGTGTTAGTGTAAGTCTGTAGAAGGAGGATGGGGCTGACATATATGCTGGAGCTATAGATATGAAAGTCATCATAATAAAGATAATAGTTGAAACAAAAGATGTGAATATAATCACCCAAGAAGAGGTATGATGTGAGAGCAAGAGAGGGAAGAGGGAGGAGGAGGAGAGAGATGGGAGATGAAGAAGAGGAAGAGAAAGAAGGAAAAGGAGAGAAAAAAGAAAGAGAAGGAGGGTGAGGAGGAGGAGGAAGAAACACAGGGGCAGGAATAAGAAGACAACTGCAAAGGAAAACTTAAGAGAACGCAGGGAGAGGAGAAAACCAAAAAGTATCATGAAACCAATAGTACACAGTTGCGAAAGAAAGGAGTTGTCAAAAGCATTAAAAACCTCTGAGAAATAAAGTAAGGTCAAGACTAAATATATTCTATTGGATTTGACAATTTCATGACTTATAATCTTTGTGGTAATACTTTAAATTATATTTCAAGGGCAGAAATAATTTTCTATGGGCTGTAGAGAAGATGAGAGGTGAAGAAGTAAAAATTCTTTCCTGAAGTTTTGAATAGAAATGAAAGAGAAGAAAGTGGTAACAGAGCAAATCTTCAAAAAAAGGCTTTCCTTCTTATCTTGTTGTTTGTTTGTTTTTATATTTGATGAGAGAGATACTTGCACAAGTTTATATGCTAAGAAGAAAGAGCTAATAAGGAAGGAAAGGTTCAGTATGGAATTGATAAAAAGGGATAAGTATTAGAATAGCAAGTGTTGTAAAGTATTTACTCTGCAGCTAATTGTGAGTTAGGAGGGTCTGGGCAAATGAAAGTGTCGTGGCATTCAGAACACACACAGCACACTTTATTTAAAATATTCCCTAATTTTCTTTTCTTTCCTTTTTCTTTACCTTTTCTCTCTCTCTCTCTCTCTTTTTTTCTTTTTTTTTGATTTCAGAAAATAGTATCACTCCATTATTCAAATTTAGTAGGCGTTATTTGGTAAACTAAATGATGGAGCACATATGGGAAAAAATATCTCAAGAAGAGGCTGAAGTCAGAAATGATATTTCACTTACTTTTATCAATAAAATGGACCTGTTTTTCAGAGGAAGCAAGAAGAACACAAATTTATCTCAAAAATTTACTTAAAACATTAAAGCAATTCTGATATAAATGCAATGACTGGCTGAAAGAACAGAATTGGCACAATGAGAGATGGAAACAAATATAAATGGAAATATTTCGCAGAAAATTTCCAAATACTCCTACTCTTATCATTAAGTTTACTAATAATCTAAAAGACTGAATCAAAAATAAATTTTCTAATATTGCTACATTAGTTCAGGGGAAAACTCACCTTAATTGAGTTTCTAAATAAAAAGAAACAACAAAATTACATTAAACTGAAAAAAAATTCAAACTAATTTAAGGGCATAAATAGTGAAAATCCAATAGGAGAAACTTGGAATGATTTAATACCTATAACTTTAAACATAAATGTCAGACTACCAAAACACATTAAGATTTAAACAGGTTTCCTTGTGAGGTGTTTAGTTCCTTGGACCTGGTTTTGTCCAAGCACAGTCCCTATGACCACTTGGTGGAGGACTTGTAGAGGAGACTCAGGCCCCAGCAGGGTAATAGGAATAGATGGGGTTGAAGAGGCCCTTCACCTCCATGACACTATGATTTTATGATTCTTTGAGACATTTTTCTAAAACATAAAGCTACAATATATTTTGGGTTGGCTAAGCAGGAAGATGACATGTTCTTAGTAAGGAAAAATATGCAAAAGTTAAAAAAAAAAAGAAGTGCCATAATTTCATATATTCCAAACTACTCAAGGACAACAAAAATACACAAAATGGTAAAGAATATTATATATATTGATAAGTGGATACATTTTATGACTACAAATCTAATTAACATGAAAACATATTTATCATTTATCTATTTATTTATTTAGTTGGTCATTTCTTCATCCAGAAAATATTTACTGCGTGCCTACAGTGCTGAACACTGTATAAGAGTAACAAATAAAACAGACTATTTCTGTCCCGAGAAAGATTTCAGCGTACTGTGGGGAAGATGGAAGAATAGATGGTAAACCAACAAAACAGTGAATTACAAATTAAGAAGGTCCTCTAACAATAACTAAATCCAGGCAAGGCGGAGAGGATTTCTCTTTTAAGTGGTGATATTTTAGTTAAGACTTCAAGAATGAAAAGAATATGATGATGCAGAAGGCCAGAACAGGGAACAGCATGTATGAATGCTCTAAAGAAGAAAAGCACTTGCCATTGTCTAGGAACAAAAAGGACATCAGTGTGGCTAGAATGTCCTGAACTAAAAGGACAGTGGATTTGAGATGAGGTTAAAGAGAAATGGAGAGAGACCATAAAGAATGTTACTCTGAGTGAAATGGGAAGCCACTGGAATTCATGGGCACAATCCAAGAATAGATGTGCTTTTCATGCAGAGTGGTTGAAGGCAGCAACACAGTCAGTGAAGAAGCAAGTTAGGAAGACTAATTCAATGGTCCCATTTGGAGATCATGGTAACTCCCACTAAAGCACTGAGATAGAGAAGTAGACAGAGTTTTGTCAGGTCTTGAGTCACCTTAGTTGTTAACTACTCTCTGTGAGCCTCAATTTCATCTTCTATAAATAGGAGCTAATTATATTAATGCAAAGAGATGTTCAGGCATGTTAAGCACATGAAATGAGGTAGGTTGCAATAAATCTTGGTTCTTTATGAATACCTATTTAAAAACGATGACCATCCCAAGTTTAAAATAGTGATAGCAACTAAATATACAGTCGGATATGAACTTTTTGGCTTTAAAACATGTATCATTTCTGAGATAACAATGAAAAATGTTTCAATTTTTGACTCATAAAATATTTGGGGTCATTCAAAAGTTAAGACAGTAACTCATGCCCAAGTGATTACAACAAAAGATAAATCTAAAAGGTAGAAATTTCTATTTAAATTAGTTTTAACAACATTGTAGTAAACCTTTTAAAAACATATTAAAAGGGTAGAATAAAAAACAAATTCTTCAGAATAAAACCCTTCCTTAGAAATGTGCCTATTGGTTCAAATGCAATGACTGCCCACTTCCCTCTGTTTCTGCTAAACACACACACATACACACACACACACAGAGAGAGAGAGAGAGAGAGAGAGAGAGAGACTGAGTTTTTAGCAAGCTTGTTTAACATTTGGAAAGGAATAGCTGACACAATAGAGGGGGGATAAGTAAATACACTGCATGGGCTATATATAATTGAACATTCTTCAAATTCTTTAAACAGAAATTTCAGTACCATGGAGATCCTTGAAATAAAGACAGATAAATGTGACAATTATAACCAAATATCTCTTGCCAAAAATTTAGAGAAATCTTCCATGAAAATGACAAGCAAATTAAAATCTCATTTTGGAATTACCTTGTAAATTGTGTCCCTCAGTTCAAGAAATATTATACCCTTTACAATAGGGTAAAAGAAAAACTGGCTGTGTTCTGTGTGAGAAGAACACACAGAGATAGAGAAATAAATGGGCATAATTCAATGGTCCCATCTGGAGATCATGGTAACTCCCACTCAAGCACAGAGATAGAGAAGTAGAGTTTTGTCAGGTCTTGAGGTCAGGTCTTTGTCAGGTCCTCATCTCTGAACAAAGAAAGAAATGGAGCCCAAGGAAGGAGACTGTGGCAAATGAAAGACACTCTTCTTTTTTTGTCTTTCCTTTATTAATATATAAAACTGAAAAAAGAAAAGAAGCACAAGCCCAAGGGCTTATTATACTATACAGAAACTTGTTTTCTGAGAGTTAGTGTCAGGTCTTGCCATTTAAACCCCCCAATAGCTGTCTTCTAATGAAATATATATACCCTGCTTCCTAGACAGAGAGAGGGAAAAAGAGAGAGGAAGGAAGGAAGGGGGGGGGAGGAAGGAAAGAAGCAAGGAAGGAAGGAAGTGAGGGAGGACGGAAAGAAGGAAGGGAGGGAGGGAGGAAAGGAGGGAGGGAAATAGGAGATAGCAATGCAGAAAAGGAGGAAAAAGCATTTTTCACCTGATGTTTGAAAATACTTCCCACAGACAAACTCAAACTTGGGTAAGCTTTTACAGTATGGAGTTCCTGACAACTCCTTCTCTTTGTACTTCTTTCATTCCTTTTTTCTTCTCTCTCATTTCATTTCTTTGCACCATATCCAAATTTTACACTTTTTTTCCTCTCTCCCTTTCCTTTCTCTCCTTCCTAATTTTACATGACACTGCTGATGGACCCAGAGAGGGTGAAAATGACAATTAAAAAGGCAAATATTATTTTCAACAGAACATTACTAAGTAGTATTTCTAAGCATTGCCAGTTCAACCATACACGGTCAATTAGGATTTTAAAAATGAATCCAAGTTCTCTCTCCCTTCTGAGTCAAATATTAAATGACTAGTAGTTTGGAAATAAACATATTTTATTAAATTATTTTTTTGGAGAAACCAAGTCATTTATATTTGTTAACTACACTCTATTTCCTAACTATGCTGCACTGATTTAGAGTACAGAGAAAGCTTCTGTAGCTCTCCACTTCTTGTAGGACTAAATCAGAGGACTACTGTTGCCAGAAAGCAATATGAGTCAAGGCAAAAATATGGGCTTGATGGTCTTCAGACCCTCCCTGTTTCTTTCTTGTAATAAACCTGATGTCCTAGATCCCTTTTTTTCTTTTATTCATTTGATAAATATTTGCTGAACCCTAACTATTTGCCAGGAACTGTGGTAGGTGCTATTGATTAGGCCTTCTCTGACATAGAGAAGCTTACACTTAGGTGCAGAGGCAGGAACGGAACTGCAATATAATAATTTGATAAGGCCCTTAATGAAAGCAGGAACAGCTTGCTATCCTCATTATGCATCTGGCTAGTCAGAGTCCTCATTTTTTTTTTTAAGATTTTATTTATTCATTTTACAGACAGAGATCACAAGTAGGCAGAGAGGCAGGCGGGGGGGGCGGGGGGCGGGGCGGGGAAGCATGTTTCCCACTGAGCAGAGAACCAGACACAGGGCTCAACCCTAGGACCCTGAGATCATGACCTGAGTCGAAGGCAGAGGCCTGACCCACTGAGCCATCCAGGCACCCCCAAGGTCCTCTGTCTTATTTCTTGGATTTTCCCTGTACTTGCAACCCACCTCTCTGTTCTCCTTGTTAAAACTTAACTTTTGGTGAAGCCCATTTTCCCACAAGGTACACCTTGGACAGGTGTCTTGGGAAAACAATCTCACAAATTAACTCACACTGGATATTAAATGAGTAAAGCATGTACATCATATCTCTTGCATTTTAATAAGTCACTCCATTTGAAAAAAACTGGTTGCTAAATAGTGGGGATTACAAGAACTGTACAGAAAGTTGTTAGGAGAAAAAATTTAGGAAGAACTTTCTCATACACTTCAATCACAACAGCAAGAGGTTAACTCTTCTACATGAAACTTCCCTTTATATAGCACTGACATTATTATTTTTTAAACAACACAGCATGCTATATACTTGTTCACTTAAGAAATATAATTGAATCTGATTACTACTATTAGTAGTAGTAGTAGTTACTATTAGAAACTACTGTTACTAAAGTACAGATTGTAATTATCAAAGTTGCCCTTATTCTTTGATGTTATTATGAGCATTTACATCAGATACATAAAAATAACCTAGGATTGTTTTCTAATTACAAATACATGATTCTGCAATAACAGAAAGAGAGCAAGATTAGACATATTTAGATATATCAAGAAAAAAATTAATGGAATCACAAAATCAAAATTGCATCTACTGAGAAAAACAGGGATTATTTGATATAACATCTATAGGAAAAATAGTTAATATCTATGAACCTGGGTTTCCTCCCCTATAAAATGAAGGGTTTAAATCAGAATAAACTCTATGTTTGTTTCCAGGCTTGATATATATGTGAATACTTGCATAAATATATCACAATTCTTATATGACATGAAATTTTATAGATTCTGCAATTTCATAATTGAAAAGTCTGCATAAATAATAGGAACCTCTTTTATATTTGTGTCCCCAATACTAACAAAATGACTAACCCAAAATAAGTGGCTTAATAGAATTTAGCTGGGTAGGTTGAAGATTATATGAATAGAAAAACACATTAATGTAAATGAATGTTGCAAAGTCAGGAGTATATCTAAATATCTAGAGACATTTAAGAGAGATACGGAAGATGAAGGAATTAATATTTTTGCAGATTTCAAGGCTCTATGGAAAGTTTAATAAATAACCAATTTTCAACATTTTGGGGGACAATGCAAGAAATTTAGAAATGAACAAAACTAAAGTAAGTTAAATAAGGTCCATTTTGATGAGGATTATTTAAGACAATTCCCCCTCATCCACTTTCTGCATGTTCACTGTACTGCACTTACTGATAATCTATCCCAAATTACTCCTAGTAGTTTGAAATCATTTCATCTATAATGTATAAATGCCTCACTTACCTCAACTGCACAAATCCCAGATCTCATCTCACCAAAGTTTTCTGAAAATTAATTGTTTTCACCTATATCTTTATAACTCAAATTTCCCACCTGTAGATCAATGATACCTATATTACAGAGCTATTGTGATAATCAGATGCAATCAATGGATATCATAATTTCATTTATTTATCTTCCAACCCACAATCACTATCATTCTATTTGAGGCCACCACTTCCACTTGTATACTTGACTTTTGTAATCTCCTAAAGTCTCCAGGACTTTGTTCTATTAATCATCACTTCTTTCCCCTAATCTTCAACATCTTCTCCACTGGCTCTTTGCTTTCAGAACATGTTAAGTCACCTTCACTCTATACAAATCTCCCTTGACCCAGTGCTTCTCTTTAGCAACAGCTCTCCTTCCTCTTCTCACCTCTGTTCATTGAATAAACAAAATGAATTCAAAGGACTTATTTTTTTTTAAGATTTATTTGTTTATTTGAGAGAGAGAGAGAGAGAGAGCACACACAGGGAGGGGCAGAGGGAGAGAGAAACTTTAGCAAAATCCCCACTGAGTTCAAAGCACAACGCAGTGCTCCATCTCAGGACCCTGAGATCACAGCATTAGTCAAAACGAAGAGTCCAACACTTACCCAGGTGTACTACCTACAGGCCCCTCAGAGGATTTACTCTTTTGATTTAAAAAAATGTGGATTTTTAAAAAGGAAAATATAGAAAATGAAAAGCAACAGTAACAATAGCAAAAAAACAACAACAACAAACACCTGTTGTCAAATGCATGCATTTCTTTCCAGGTTAATATATAGTTATATAGAACTTTACTGGACCCATCATATAAAGTTTTGGATCCCAATATTTCCACCTGACAAGCTTCTATGTCAAGGAGACAGAGGGAGCTTGATTAAATCATTCTAAAGTTCTTATGAAAGATCAACCAGATAAGAATAGTTAGTAATCTTTTAAAATGAAAAATAATAAAAGGAAACTCTCATTAATAGGTTTAAGCTGTACTGTAAAAGCCACAACAATTAAAATAGCATAGTCCAAATAAAGAATAGAGAAACTGATAGAACTTAAGAGAAAAAACAGAAAGGCTGGAAATCGAATAGAAGGCATGAAACAAATCCATTTGTAAATTAAGTATTTAGCATATGATAAATAATGCATATCAAATCAACGAGGAAAACAGAGATTTTTCAATTGATGGTGCTGGGACAACTGGTTAAATATTTAGAACAGAGTAAATTTAGAGCCTATCTTACACTGTATATCAAAATAAAATTCCAGATGGCTTAAAGAGTTATATGTAAACAATGGAACCATAAAAGAACTAGAAGCAAATATAGGAAAAATTTTAATCTAAGTTGGAGAAGGTCTTTCTAAGCATAAAAACAAAGGCAGAAGCCATAAAGAAAAAATGTAATAGATTTTTTTAAATAGTAGATTTGAACACATAAAACAAAGAAAAGGTCTACAAAGCAAAAACAAAAATTAAAGGCAAACAAATTCAGGAAAATCATTTGAAACATAGGACAGAATACCATGTACCAGTCTTTAAATGTTTTATAAAAAATAATTAAGGACCTGAGAAACATGATCAGCATATACTATTAAATGAAGAAAGCATTATAAAACAGTATATACATTATGATCCCAGCTTTGTAAAATATTTGTACATTTGGGTATAATGGCTGTCCCCCCCACTATGTTGTTTATAACCTCCATAGTTTTACTCTTGCAGTTCCCCCTGACCAAAGAGATCTTTTCTCTCTCATTGTCCAGTCATCTCATATTCATTTTTCAAGGATCATTTCAGACATCACATCTTTTCAGACATCAAGAACTTCTGCCTGAATTATCAGGATACAATAGGTGCCCTTTCTTTCTTTGCTCAGAGCACGATGTTGCACACCATTAAATTAGTGTCCTATAATATTAATATTGTGTTTATATATGTCACTCTATATGATTAAAGTTCCTCAAGAGAATTAAAAAAAAAAACTATATTCTACTCTCTCTGCATCATTAATGCTTGTTACTATATCCATCATGTGGGTCACATTAAAAAATTGATTTGGAAATCAATTTTTATTGATGAAATCTCCTCTAATCAGGAATATTCCAAAACACAGCTAATGTCAACAGGAAGCTTAAACAGTTTAAGAAGGAACAAACAGTATTAAGAAGGCTGAAAGAAAAAAAAAAATAGAGCTATTTAATGAGAATTCATTCTATACATCTTTCCAAGATATACCAGAAGCTTCCTTCAGGCTACAACTAAATGATTCACCCTAGAGTATCCCAGGTATATATTGATCATTTCAAAAATCTAAAGATATATGCTACTTACAAACTGTGTCCCACAATTTATCACCTAAAGTTTATTGTTACTTAATTATTTCTCATTTATGAATCTTTTCTTTTTCATCAAATCTTGAGCTCTGTTATAGGAAGAGGCCATGCCTTATTGTAGTTAGGTATCCTATAATACATTTAGCTAAGTAGCTTAGTACTTTAATAAACATCTAATATATACTTATTTTATTTATAGCTTTGAATGATTTTCTATGTTTTTAAGTATATGCTTACCTAATTCCCTAGGATAGGAAGAGTCAACTCTAATTTCTTCCTTCACCTAGTACCATTCAGAATAGTGGATATACACTGAGAATTACAGAAATACATAGACTTACTGAGGAAACCTGATACTACCTAGTGAGAACAGTTTCAGCTATGCTTTCTCCTAGCTGTGCCAGGCCACAAAGATTTCCCAGATCTCATGAATTAGAGGAGGTAATGTCACCTCATTTTTCTAGTAAGAATATATGAGAGTATTTAAATTAGTTTATGTCTCTGCAATAAAAAGAATAATTTTCACTAATAAGTATTCAGTAGTAGGTCTTCCTGAGCTAAATCATGAGAAGATGTACTAGTGAGGATTTTTTTTTATTAGTTAAAACATTTTTTTACATATAGCTTAATATATACAATACCCCAAAATTCACAATCTTATTTACAGCTTATGTCCGTTTACTACCACATTGTCTGATATATTCTAAAGTTTTCCAATGAGCTATTTGACCTCCTAGAGACTAAAAATAAAATCATTAGATTTAAATTATTTAATGCCAAGGAAGAAAGTCATCTTTTTCTCCTTCTTATGTCTTTGTTTCACAAAACTATTATCAGAGAGGCCATGCAAACAACTAAAAACAAAAAATTATATGGTGTAGTTAATTGAAAAAATGCTTTTGCTGCACACAGAAATTGACACTAAGTGCTGTATTAGCAGGAAATCAGTGATTTTCAATTGACATTGCACAGGAAATCGTTTAGTGTCAATTGATATTAAATGGGCAAAATTGTACTGAATTAGTACAAAATAATTTGGTAGAAAGAAATGTGCTTTCATCAGGTGACTTGGCATTAAGTGGACTCAAATGTAATATGTTTTAGAGGTCACTAGTCAATAAAAATTAGGGCATGCTATCCAACCCTGAGTACATCAGACTGGTTGCTTTTAACATCCTTATCAAAAGATAAGAGTGTCATATTTTCAGGACAAAACTGTCTTCCTATGAGTTTCAAGGGAAGTGGGAAAATTTAAATCGTTTAAATGAGTTAAATTAAACAGTGGTAAGAATCATGACCTCTTTAGCCTATTTAGTAGTTCTATTGCTTTAAAAGCAAAACAATGTATATTAATACATTATAGAATTTTTAGCATCAAATAAAGGCAAAATAATAGCATCCATTTTATGTAATATGGTGCAGACTGAATTCTCTCCATAAAATGGCCCTGACAGTGAGCACACAATAAATTATTGGTTGAATGGGTGATATCATTGGTTATTATGAACAAATCACTTAAAGGTCCTTAGAGGAACCAACCTTTTTAAATCTGAGTAATGGGGAAAGGAAAGTGTGTAGATGCAGGAGATAATGGGGAGGAGGAAAAGGCAGGAGAAGATATGTTATACAGTCACTACAAAGAGAGCAAAGTACATAAAATATTTTAGGTATTTGCTGGGAGTAAGAATGTGAATGTCTGAGATATAAAAAACTATCACATCACTTGTGTTAGTAATACAAAAAACAGTTATGGGGTAATAGCATACACAGAACTCTCTGCTCAACCACAAAAAATATGCTTTCTTCTCAAGTGCACATGGGACATTTTCCAGTATAGATCATATATTAGGCCACAAGTTAAGTCTCAATAGATTTAAGAAGACAGATAGTATATAGAGTAACTTCTCCTCATTCTATGAGGAAAAAATAGTTTTTTCAATCAAAGATGCTAGGAAACCTGGATATCCATACACAAAAGAATGAGGCTGGACCCTTACCTAATACCATATACAAAAATTAACTCAAAATGGATCCAAGACTTATAGATGCAAGATCTAAAACTATAAAACTCTTAGAAGAAAACACAAGATAAAACCTTCACAATATTGGATTTGGCAGTGATTTCTTGTATAAGACACCAAACGCAATAAAAGAAAAAGTAGACAAACTGAACTTCATGGAAAAAAAATTAAAATTTATGCATCAAAAGGTACAATCAACAGAGTAAAAAAAGTACTCATTCTCTCTGAATGAGAGAAAATATTTGCAAATTATGTACCTGATAAGGGATTAATATCTAAAATACATAAAGAACACTTAAAACTCAACAATAAAAAAACAAACAACCTGGTTGAAAAATAGGCAAAGGGCTTGAATAGACATTTCTCAAAAGAATATATAAAAATGCCAACACATGGGACGCCTGGGTGGCTCAGTTGGTTAAGCAGCTGCCTTCGGCTCAGGTCATGATCCCAGCATCCTGGGATCAAGTCCCACATCGGGCTCCTTGCTCCGCAGGGAGTCTGCTTCTCCCTCTGCCACTCTGTCTGCCTGTGCTCTCTCTCTCTGACAACTAAATAAATAAATTCTTTAAAAAAAAAAAAAAGCCAACACATGAAAAAGATGTTTAACATCATTAATCATTAAGGAAATGCAAATCAAGATGATAAGATACCACTTTACATCCATTAGGATGGCTATAAGAAAGAAAGAGAAAAAGAGAAAAAGGAAGGAAGGAAGGAAGGAAGGAAGGAAGGAAGGAAAATGGGTGGGTGGAGGGAGGGAGGAAGAAAGAAAGAAAGGAAGGGAGGGAGGGGAAAAAAGAAACAAAAAGAAAAAGAGAAAGATAAGAGGAAGGAAGGAAGGGAGGGAGGGAGGGAGGAGGGAGAGAGAGAGAGAGAAAGAATGAATGAAAGAAAGAAAGGAAGGAAGAAAGAAGAAAAGAGAACAGAACAGAAAAGAAAATAGTGTTGACAAGGATGTGGAGAAATTAGAACCCCTGTACACTGCTGGTGGGAAGACAAAATGTTACAACTACTGTGGAAAACAGCACATCAGTTCCTCAAAAAATTAAAAATAAAATTACCATATGATCCAGCATGGAAAGCCAGATCTCAAAGAGAGATTTGTATACTCATGTTCATAGCATCATTATTCACAATAACAAAAACAAAGAAGCAACCTAAGTGTCCATGGATGGATGAATGGATAAGCTAAATTTGGTACATGCATATAATGCAATCTTATTCAGCCTTAAAAAGGAAGGATATTCTCACATATGTTACATCATGGATGAACCTTAAGGATATTATGCTAAGTGAAATAAGCCAATCACAAAAAGATAAATACTGTATGACTCCCCTCATGTAAGGTACATAGAGTATTCAAAATCATAAAATGGTTGGTTTCCAGAAGCTAGGGGGAGAGGGGAATGGGAAGCTATTGCTTAACTGGTAGAGAGGTACAGTTTTTCAAGATGAAAAGAGTTCTGGAGATGAATGGTGGTGTTGGTAGCACAACAATATGTCTGCCACTTAAAAATGGTTAAGATGGCAAATATGTTACAAGTATTTTACCACAGTTTTTAAAGTGGAAAAAAATGGTAGCAAAGCTCTGTAGCTTTTCACTTGCTATTTCCAAAGGGAAAGAAAACTGCGGAGAACTCACACTGCTATGCATCGGATGGAAGAAATAGTAATTTTCTTTTTCTAATTTGACAAGAGAATGAAAAAAATATCCTCTGAAAAAACCCAAAGACCTCAGAGAATTTATCATGAAGCATAAATAAATAAAACAAACCAAGAACATTCTATAGAATTAATAGCAAGTAATCCAAAACAAAACTCAGCTTCATCCCCGAAGGAAGTGTACAAGAAAAGAGAAGTGCATTTAGGATAATCTTAAAGAGATGCAAGTTACTGATTCAAATGCATGACACAAAGAGAAATCTGATTGAATAGTAATACAGTTATGATAATTATTATTCATTGAGCTCTTACTAATGGCAAACACAATGTTCAACATTCTTTATAAAATATTACAATTCTTTCTCTTAACAGGCTGATGAAATCTGGTGATTTTAGGAGAAAAGATCATGAGATCAAGAAAACTGACAAAAGTGGTTGTTAAAACTGCATCAGAAACAAGATAGAGGATCATAGGGGAAGGGAGGAAAAAATGAAACAAGATGAAACCGGAGAGGGAGACAAACCATAAGAGACTCTTAATCTCAGGAAACAGGGTTGCTGGAGGGGAGGAGGGGGGGGGAAGGATGGGATGGCTGGGTGATGGACACTGGGAATGGTATGTGCTATGGTGAGTGCTGTGAATTGTGTAAGACCGATGAATTAGAGACCTGTACCCTTGAAAAAAGAAATACATTATATGTTAATTAAAAAAAAAAAAAACTACATCTATCTGAATCCAAAGCAAATGATTTTAACTAGGTAAAGAGAACTTCTCATGGTAGTTTAAAATAAAAATCCTCTTGCAAGAACACCTGAAGCTAAGTGTTAAAGAACACCTGGAGCTGAGCTGCATACAAGCCTTAAATCCTTGTATGAATACAATGGATGGCTTAATCTGGAGTGAGTAGGGAAGTTTAAGCAGTGATTAATAGATTAGTACAAAAACCACATAACTGTACCTCAGTGTGGCTATTCCTTTAAGTCTTGCTTTGCGTGCTATTTTTTTAGATAAAGATATCCACTAGAAAACAGTTCTTCTTCGCCATCATTTTAAAGATTTATTTGAGAGAAAGAGAGAGAGTAAGAGCAGCACAGGGGCCCATATGCCTGTGAGCTGGGGGAGGGGCAGAAGGTGAGGGGTTTAGGCAGAGGGAGAGGGACGAGTGGACTCCTTGCTGGATGGGAGCTGGTCTTAAGGCTCCATCTCATGACCCTGAGATCATGACTTGAGCTGAGATGAATAAAATGAAGAGTCAGAGGCTTAACTGACTGAGCAACCCAGGTACCCCAGTCTTTGTCATTTTAATACAGAGAACTCTATTTTAATATCTAAGCAGCACAAATGAGCTGAAAATTACAATTAAATAATTATTTTGTTATTCTAAATATAGAAAATTTAGCTATATTCAAACAATGAAATTTCTCACATGTGCCACTACCACTTACATAGTCACACACTACCAGGTTATGGTCAAAATGTATTTTTTTAAAAAGCAGCTTTTGAGGGTTAAACTTCTAATTTAAAGCCTATGTATGGGGGCGCCTGGGTGGCTCAGTGGGTTAAAGCCTCTGCTTTTGGCTCAGGTCATGATCCCAGGGTCCTGGGATCAAGCCTCGAATCGGGCTCTCTGCTCAGCAGGGAGCCTGCTTTCCTTCTTCTCTCTCTGCCTGCCTCTCTGCCTACTTGTGATCTCTGATCTCTGTCAAATAAAAAAAAAAAAATTAAAGCCTATGTATGACAATAAATGTCATGGGTTCAAATGTACAAAGAAAATTTATGTAAGCTTTAAGGTAGGTTAACCAGCACATACTAATCCAAGATGCATTTGTTAAGAGCAAGGTGGATACCACACACCCTGCATCCTGAAGGCGCTCACAAACCCAGTTAACAATCTCCAATAACAAAACTTGCTCCTTGTGTGCATAACCCCATAAAATACTATAAGAGCAAGTACAACACAAGAAGAAAAATGACTTGGCTCTACAGATTTTATAATAGAAAGTTAAAAAACACAAATAAATAGACGGAAACACACATAGCCAGATGAGTAAATATACTGCACATACTTAGTAAATTATTAAGTATTTAACAAAGTAAGGAACAAAAATAACATGCTAATTGTTTAATGGACTAAACTCATCCCAGTGAAGTTTCCTTAATATATTTTTTGCTACATAAATCATATTTTTCCTTGAATTTTTATTAAAAAATCAGAGGTATATCTTCCTGAAACAAGTTTATTTCTCTATGTAAAGAATTAGTCCAATCTCGGAGAAATTGCAAATTTCATGCAAATAGATGTTTTGATAAACTATCAACATGGTTGTTATATTAAAAAGAAATGCTAAAAAAAAATTTAAATTAGACAGTAGTTCTAAAATCAATACTATTGACATTTGCTTAACATGTCTGCAATATAAATGCAGCAAAATCTTTTCAACAGCTTTTAACCACTTTCTCATATTTATATTTAGTTCACACAATTTTCACCCTTATGTTTTTAATATATTTTTTTCTTTTTTTGCATTCTCCCTCTTTACTGAAGATCACTGGCTTCTTCTCTGACATCATTGTTAGATAACATCTCAGTGACCTGCTACTGTATCCTTGGATGGGAAGAGATAGTATCTCCAGTAAGGTCAATATGACTCAACCGTGTGATATGAACATTTAAAAAAAAAAAAAAAAAAAACAGATTAAATCTTAAACTGTGCTAGCAGAATAACATTATCTAGAATGAGGGAGATAGCAATCCACTCTCATCAGCAATGGTCAGATGACATGATCAATAGAGTGATACAGAATTACCCAGAATCACTATAATATTCTAAGAAAGGAGACAAGGAAGGGTACAAGACTAGAATCATGGAATGGCTGAAAGAACCAAGGATATTGAATGTTACTATTTTGGAGGCTAGGAGAATAATTAGAGTAGAACATTTTCAAATGTTTGAAAACTTCATATTAGATTTATTTTGCATGGTATCAAGGGAAATACTAAAATAATGGGTTGGAAATACTAGATACAGATTTCAATTCAAAGTAAATAAGAACTTAATATCCTAACTGCTCACAGAGTATAAGTGACTGGAGATTTATTCAAAAAATGGGAAGTTGGACTACATTATCCTTAAGAGCAATTTTTCCATATGACTCAATGATTATTCTGAAAGCTAAGAGCTAAAATATTTAATCCTGCTGAGCTATACATGTTTTTCTGATGCTGATTGAAGTCTGCAGTTATCAATCTATTGTTTTGATTTTTACTAGCAAAATATTAAAAAGTTGTTCTTTCCCCAAGTTATTAAGTAGTTTATGCAATGGAAATTGCTTTTTAAAAGTTGTGGGTTTTTTTCTACTTCAAGAAATACGGCCTGACAAAGTACTAAACGACCCACTGACTGAATCAGTCAGTCAGTCATTCAACAAATACGTATTCAGAGACAGATATGTGCCAAAGGCTCCAAGATGGCAGACAAAAAGAGACAACAAGATAGGCCTCTGCTTAAAATCTATTAGGTCAAGTAGACACACAAAAATCATTTTATAAAGTACTGGCTCTTATTCTAGAAGCATGTGCTCTGGAAGCATACTGAAATGGTGTTTAACTTTCCGAGGAGAATCAGGGAGGACTTTACAGAGGAGGCAGGATTTGAGCTGGGTTTTACAAGTTTAGGATTTCACTGGATAGTAAGGGAAGAGAATGGTATTTTAGGCAGAGGAATCATAATGTGCTCTGAGGCATGGAAATACAGAGCATGTTTAGGAGAAATGGTAAAAAATGTGGTAAGGCTAAGGTGCAAGATATAGAGTAAGGAGAAAATATAAGAAAAATTGACAAAGCAGTTTATGGTTAAGTGCCTTTGGACAATATAAGGATTTGAGTTTACCTTGAATGTAAAGGGAGATGTTTCCAGGTAGAAGGGTGACATGACCAGATTTGCATTTTAGAAAATTCATGAGTATCAGTGTGAGGAATTCATTTCCTTCAAATATTAGTTTTTGCTATAAAATATTTCAGGGGGAGTTGAGTCTTTCAACTACTGGCACCAGAAAGGATAAGTTAATAAATACCAAATGGCAGCATAGAGCACCCAATTCTTTATAATATCGGTTATTATTTCTGAACCTGTATTTTGACTTAAATGATCCTTTTATTCAAAAATTCCATAAATGAGTGAACACGATTTAAACTGATTAGTATGAAGTAGACTCATAAAATGAATAAGCATTTTTGAAGAGTTAGACTATGTTGGTGCACAACAGGGAAAAGGCAATTACCTCAAGAAAGATAAAAATGTCTGGAGAAATATCTTGCACTCAATGGGCTTCTAAACTTCTTTTGCAGAAGCTGCCATTTATTTTGAAGTTATAATGTGTATACCACCTAAAATTTGTAAAGCAATTTCATATTACCATCTCTCTTCTCTGCCTTGATACCCACCATGACAATATGAATAAACACTACTATTCTCATTTTATCAGGAATAAAACTTAGGTTCATAAAAATTAAATTATTTGCCCAGTTATATGTTATAGTTAATAAATGATAGTGTCAAAATCAAACTTCTAGTTTGTGGTTATAGGTTCAGTCCTCAGTTCACTTTATCATGCTTCACAACTGAAAAATGGTTTAAAACTATGACATGGGTAAGACAAGGAGATGAAAGAACCAAATGATTCTATGCAATTCTGTAGAAAAAAGAGAAAAAGAGAATACAAATACTGTAAACTTGCATGCTTTTCTGAAAATTACTTTGGAAGAATTTTCATGCCAAAGAAAATGATGACCAATCTTTTGGGTCATCAGGGAATTTACTAAAGAAGCTCTTTACATTTGGCAGGGGGAGGGAGGTTGGAGTTGAAAATTTGTTAATGAGATAATTAGCAAAACACATAAATGATTTGTAACTTAGGACCAAAAAAACTTCAAATGACTATAAATTCCTTATGGAGAAATCAGTTCTCCTTGTCTCATGTCATCATACCTTTAAATTTATGTGCAAGAATTTGAACAGTTAACAGTAAAATTGTGTATTTAGTAGAGTAGAAGGTCTCTTTCCCTCTATTTCCTATGGGGAAGAAGCTATAATAACTCATCCTGGATTATGAAAATAAAGAGTTCTTTCTTTTCTCAGAGAGTTTATTCCAGCAATAAGAGATAACTTTTTTTGAACATTTGAAAAATGTCCATGAGATCTGCATCAGGAAGCTATACCTTTCCCATGCTTTATCACCATACTCCATTTTTACAACTGAACAACAACAAAAAGTTATGCAAAGAAGAATAGAGATCAATATATTTTATCATAAGTGTTGTAATCCAAAGTTAAATCTAACCTTTTGGTTTTAACAGGAAAGGAGAAAATAATTAACTGAAGACATTTCATTTGAAAATTTTTCATTACCTTCTATCTCCAGAAATGCTAGTTTTCCCAGTTTTTGGCTGCATCTTTCTAGGAATGTACATCCTTTTCCTTGCCTCACTCTGAAAATAGTGTTACTATCCATAAAGTCTCATGCTAACAACATTTTACATCTTGACTCACAAATTTTCTATGATATCACAATGAATCGGCACATCTCATATGTGGTAGATTTTTAAAACAAATATTTTAACCCTAGAAATACATTCTCTGAAAGAGTTGATAACTTCCCTAAATGAAATATAAAAAAGTAGTTGGAAGCAGAAGAGATCACCAACCACATCAGAATAGTTTTAAGATAATTTTACTTCACATTTTGTCTTTTACCCCTCCTCCATCATTTCTACTGCCTTGAATTCATAAGCCTTACTTCCAGGATTTACTCTCCAAGAGATTTCATATAATATAATACTGAACTTTGGCATGTTGTTGCCAGCCAGGCTGGTTTACCCTCTTCCATTCCCCAGTGAGGAAAAAAAACCCCACTTAATCCATAAAGCAGGTTTTGATTTACAGAAGTAAACAGTCACTATAAGTATCACACATACTTTTCTCTAAGATTCAGACCTTAAATCAGAAGTTAAAGCCTAATGTGTTTCAGTTCTATTACCAGGTTAATCTAAAGGGCAAAAATAAAGAAAATTTTTAAAAATGTAAGTAATTTTTTAAAAAAAAGCTAAACCAAATGACTCTTGTTCATGGACATTAAGGAGCATTTATTACAATTTTGTGAAAAAGGGCGCCTGGGTGGCTCAGTGGGTTAGGCCTCGGCTTTCGGCTCCAGTAGTGATCTTGGGATCCTGGGATAGAGCCCCACATCGGGCTCTCTGCTCAGCAGGGAGCCTGCCTCCCCCTTTCTCCCTCTGCCTGCCTCTTTCTGCCTACTTGTGATCCCTGTTGGTCAAATAAATAAACAAACAAACAAAATCTAAAAATTGTGTGAAAAATGAGTTACTTTGGTCATTATTTCTATCAGTGATTTCAAATTGCGGCTAACCATAAGAATCACTTGGAACCTTTTAAAACATACTAATGCCAGAGCCCCACCCTATACTGATTAAATCTCATTTGGAAGAGCCAAGTTTAAAGAATACCTGGGAGAGCATTTTGTTGGTGCTGTTGACTACTTAGCAGTTATTAAGAACACAGCCTACTTTTAACTTATAAGACTGTTTCTTCAACTCCAAAACAGGCATAATGATTATATTATGTGCATATTATGAGGGTTAAATGAAATAATGCCTATAAGGAGCCTAAAACAGTGACACAATATGCATTCAAATATTTGTTGGCGCTGTTGCTGTTAGAACTCTTACTGATCTGCATGGGTATCAGGCCTATCAGTGCAACAGTAGGGACATGGTGTTCCTGTGAATAAGAAGGAAGAATATTTTTCCAACATCAATCTTAGCAAGCAGTGTGCTATACCAGAAGATGGGGGTAAAGCAGCAAATCATATTTGGGGTTCCTCTGATAGATGTTACCTTACTGAAGTATCTTCATGCCACATACAGGGTCACAAAAAGCTCTGTGGAATGCAGGGTTCAATTTTCTGGAAGAACTGATCAATCCCATTCATTCAGTTAGTCATCTTGAACATTCTTCCTCTATTTCTCTATAACAAATTTCAACCAACCACAAAACACGTAACATATAGTCCTATTTATATACATGCATATATAAAATAAGTATACATGTTTATATATGCATATATAGAAATTTTTCTTTTGCCTATATAATTTTGTGTAGCAACTTAATTTTCTACAAGAAACACACATTATTATTAAATAAGTAAAGCCACAGTTACTGTCATTTGAATTAAACAAATAATATTTATATCCACTAAAAAATACAAAGAAACTATACTTTTCTAAAACTAAATTTGTAAAGAAGAAATTAGCACCAGAGTTTGTATTCTAAAAAAATTTCTGCTTTCTTATCTTAACTAAAAATCATGTTGATTTTAAATCAGTAAGTTAAGGCTATTTAAGAACTGATACATACAACTTAATGATGATACTTGCAATTATATGAATAGTCTTTATAGGCATTTTAAGTATTATGAAGAATTATTCTCTCCTTTATTCATGCTTGCCAAGGTAGCTTATGAATTAGCTTTCAAGAGAAACCATTTTGATTCATGTATAACAAAACTTCACCTTGCTATGAGCAAGATTCCCTACCCCATACTCTAACAATGACACTTCCAGTTCACATCACAGCTCAGAAAATCTTTATTAAAAACAAACACAAATCTCTATTGTAGAGTATGGGGTTTTAGTGGTAAGCAGAACAAGAAGTCATCATGCACTTCTCCCTCAGATATTCTTGGCACAAATGCCAAGAGCTGATTTAGACCTTCCAACTTGAAATTTAATTATCTGCTAGCACATACATTAGACGATATCTATTTTTCCACAATGCATTAATATGTTGATGTAATCCAAAATCGAACAATGTGATTTGATAAAGGTATCTTATCAACAGTTTCTTCTCCTTTGTCTTGACGCATATTTGCCACTAACTTTAAGGTTGATTTACGAGTTTTTAAAGCAATCGTGTATATTACTTGTATCTGTTTTTGCTTTGAGGACTACAATTCTGAATTAAGCTTTTGTAGTTTTGATCTTTTCACCCTTGGCAACAAAAGTCATCAAGTTTTGTACCAGAAAACATTAAAAAGGACAAAAAAGTTTCAATAATTCCTTTGATTATCTGACAAAGTTTGAGAGGGACAGTACTAGGAACTAGGAGGCAAGGACTGCTGATACTCATCACTAGCCTTTTCTACTTGTAATTTTAAAATACTTGTATAAAATCATCACACCGGCATGTTCACTTTTACCAGCATATACCAAATATACATTTAACGTTTTTCCAGAATATTCACTATATATATATATTTATTTATTTATTTTTATTTTTCTCATTGTTCATTTTTTTAATCATTTTTTAAAATTTATTTTCAATATAACAGTATTCATTGTTTTTGTACCACACCCAGTGCTCCATGCAATCTGTGCCCTCTCTAATACCCACCACCTGGTTCCCCCAACCTCCCACCCCCCACCTCTTCAAACCCTTCAGATTCACTATATTTATAATATTATTATGAATTATTTAAAAATTTCACCTATCCTTTTTTATTTCAATGAACCTATTTTTAACTATTACTTTTAACTACTGATACATTTTTGTGAACTGGGAATATAACAGAAAAGTAAATCTGAAAGTTTTATAAAGACATCTTAGCCAAGATATGTCATATACTGTATCCCATTATTAGTTGAGAGGTACTCTTTGGAATATGAATATGTGAATAATACATAATATGTGAATGTATACAAAAGCTTGTGAAAATATAATTTCTTATGTTGTGAAATGAATGTGAACAAATTTATTTCATTGCTTTTCTTTTCCTCTAAAACTACTGAAATTCATGGGCCCCTTGATAAATTGCTAGGTCCACAGGCAACAAATGAAGGAAATTCTTATAAAAGGACAAAAACTCTAAGTCTGAGTTAGGACAGGTGATTCAGGGAAGACAGATCTTTATTGAACATTAAAAAACTAAGTAATTGAGACACTTTCAGTAGCAACCCATTCACATCATAAACAATCCTCCTTGCATTTATCTGTGACTGAGAAACATGCTTTATCCAAATACCTTGTTATGAAACACTGAAAGCAAGCACCAGATGCAATCACATTCAATGGATTTCTTCAGTAATAAAACTTAGATACACAGTCTAGTCTAGTCTAGTCTATAAAAAAATGGGGTTCCTTGCTTCAGAATGGCTTGTATGGTATCTGAAAAGGATCTTCTCTTGAGCAATAGCTCAAACAAGCAGAACAGAATACCACATCATAGACCTAATTTCAGAAGATTTTCTTTCCAAATGTTAGTTTTATTTTTATAGCAAACTCATGCATGTGTGTGGCACTTGAAGATACAAATCCTAATGTAAATTCCCACCTTCTAAGAGCCACACACTTCAGTCACAGTACCATGAATTCTTTAAATATACTGCAAAATGGGAGGCCAAGAGGGTATGGTAGCAGAACCAAGAGCAAAGAAGATCGTAGATATGACGTGGGGGTTACAATGTTTGAATTGTTAATAAACTTATTTCTACTCACTAACGGAACACTGTAAAAGGATCTACTTTGGGGGTAAAAAGACAGGGAGTTGTTCTATAGACAGGTAGTGGAAAAATGTAACATGGAGGAGCAACCTACTACTCTTCTCCTGCTGAGTTTGCTCACTCTATACATACTGCAACTAAAATTGCCTTAGAAAGAATCATACTCAAGAGTACATACTATATCTTGTGTCTCTACTTATTAAATCCTGAGGATTTTCTGATATAAGGTTGGAATTATTGTATTTCATAGGAAACACTCAGAAAAACAGAGCATAAAGAAAAGAAAAAGAATATAGACCTATGTCAGAATGTTGTCACAATTTACTCAACACAAACATATCATGATTTAACTGGTGGTAAAGAGCTTGCTCTCATATGTAAATTTGCCTTACATATGATGGAATTGGGTGTTTACAACTCTTGTTGCCTGTGCAGTTACCTGGAATTGTGGCAATCAATTCCCTGATCCCAGAGACAGTATCATTAGGAGTTAGTTGGACAGTTTGGAAGTCAAGGCCAGGGTCCCTAACAAGAAGATATAGAGTAAGGACAGCTAAGTCAAAACAGCACTAGCATCCTGTTTCACAGCTTAGGCAAGACCACAAGAGCATCCTCTGCAGAAATGACTTCTGCAAAACATCCTGAGACCAAAAAAACTAACCATAAAACATTGGTCATTATCACAAGTTGAGGCAGTTAGTCTCTAAATGTCAGCCCCAAAGACTATCAGCACTTGAACAATAACCCTGCAGGTGGAAGGGTGCCTGATCAAAGCCCTGATTGGCATACCTTAGCAGCCAATCCACAAGGGGCCCACACTCAGGATATTACGATAGTTCTGCAAAAGAGCTCATAAGAACCCCCTAGATTTTAAAACACCAAAATGGCAACCCTTTCAGGTCTCATCCATCTCTGGGGAGCTTTGCACTATCACTCAATAAACTTTGACTTGCTGCCCACCTCTCTGGCCTACTTCTCCATTCTTTGAAGCAGCATCCCCAAGAACCTAAGGTACTGAGGGAATAGAAATCCTATCACATTGAGATCATAATGTTGGAATAAACAAAACAAATAATTATTAATAGCTGATAAAATTTTCAATATCAAATACCAATTCTTTTTACTTGTAGTATATCTACATACACACAGACAAAAATCCACTATTTTTATTTTGATCCAATTAGTCTTTATTCCTGAATTAGTTTGACTAAAAGAAAAATGTCCCCAACACAAGTGTGTCCATTCTGAAACTACCTTAAGTCCTGTTATTATTTTTCAAAATTATGCAACCGGATTTATTAAATGGACATAAGTCAGTGAGAGCTGATATAGGGAACAGTTTCTTGCCCACCTTCCCTCCCCATTGCCTTCAATAATACGAAGCTGTTATTCTTCATTTTTTCCATCTCCTAGTTGTCCTGCGTCTTTTCTAGGATCAGTGATGGAGGTAGGTAGGCAACTAGAAGGAAAGGGGCAAAATCCTTTTGCTTATCTGGGTGCTGCTTATTCAGCTCTCTCTGGGTCCTTAATGATGTCCATGTGTGACATGCTTACTTATATCTTTCCTCCTGCAAGCTGCTCTTCTGGATTCTTTAGAGGACTTTTATTGAGAACCTCTCTGCTTCATTATTAAACTTAGATACCCTCTGAGCTGCTGTTCCTGGAGCCTGACCCCACGAAACCTGTTAGAGTAAGCCCTTAAATTTTTTTACTGAAGTATAATTAACATACAGTGTTATATTAGGTTCAGGTATACAATATAATGATTCAATAATTCTATGTATTACTCATCATGATAAGTGTACTCTTAATCCCCTTATTTATTTCACCCTACTTAATATGGTTTAAATCCTATGCCAAAGTCAGGGCCTTGGGTTCATATGATTTATACTGATAAACGATAATGATAATTGTAATAATATCCCAACAGAAGTGTCTGTTATTTCAGGTAAAATAAATAATCTTGGCTGAATTAAACCAAATGTTGAGATGACTATTACTGTGTACATTTCAAAGTAGGCATAAGCTTCACAAAATGAATCAAACTCAACAACTGTTACTATCACAGAGTTTAAGTATTAAGGACTACTGTGAAAGGTCATTCATCAGTCTTTGCTTACACACATAGGAAGTAAAACCAATAAGCTGTCCTTTGTTTATAAAGATGTGACTACTTTTAAATTTTTATTTACATTTTAATTGAGCATTTCTTAAACACCTGTCTTAAAATAGTAATTTTGGATGATCTACGAAAGAATATATATTAAAGACTTCTATCTAAAAAGGGATTTATAGTAATCCATGCATGTTCTAGCTCACTTCTATAACTTCATCTTTCACATGTTCACACATTCTCACCTGCAAACTTCACTCCAGTCACAATGAAGAGTCTGCACACCCATGAGCCTGCCACACACTCTGGGTTTTTTTTGTCTTTTATTTTTTTATTTTTATGTATTTATTTATTTATTTTAATTTCCAAGCTTTTGAACAAGCTATTTCTTCTTCCTACAATACACTTAACATTTCCTCCTCTGGCTAATATCTACTTTTCAGGACCATTTCGCTCAGCATGTCCTATAAGAAGCCCTTCCCGGTTTAGGTTAGGTACCCATCCTATATGGCTCTATACCCCTCTGTAGTAATTTGCTTCAATAGCAATTATTGTACAGTATTAAAAATATCTGATGACCTACATGCCTCTCCCTCTATACCATATATTCTCTGAGGACAGGGAATATTTGGTGATTACTTTTATTCCTCTAGCATCTGGACAAATAGGAAGTATTGACTAAATATATCAGGATACAAGGCAAACTGTTTACTCAATGTTATTTCTCAGAAGAGAGGTTTCATATTATAAAACACATTCCCAATTAACAAAGTACTATCTGGGAAAGATATACTAGTTAGAAATGACCTCAATCAGTATTAGTTTTGGATGGTCTTACAGTTCATTCTGATATAATAGGTAAAAATGGAGACCAAAAAATTAATGCATTTTTAGTGTTTCTTCCTGGCAATTTAATTCACAACTGTATTAGATGTCATTGTAAATAAGACTTTCAAACATCACTTAGAAAAGCAAAGAATTATACTGTTACTTTATAGAGGTCATGATATACACTGAGAGACAGTGTTATAAAAAATTCCCTAGGGTTATGCAAATGTCATTTGTGTCTTATGATGACATTTTAAGTGATACCATCAAACCTGGATTTAAAATATTCTATAACTAAACTTAAGTAAAACTGAAGATAGACTTAAGAAAACTTTGAAAAAGATGCTAATTTTAAAAATATGAAGAATCTGAATGAAACTTCCATAAAATTAGAATTGAACAAATAATGAGTATATTATAATATCATTTTATAATATCATTTTAATTATTTAATTATTTAATTTTGCATATAATATCATTATTTATACTCAAATAATGAGTATATTATAATATCATTTTAATTATACATATGTTCCTAAATTACTAAGTTAGGAAGTAAACATCTGTCTATTGCATCCAAAGTTTCCTCCAAAGTTTTTTTCTTCCTTGATAAAACAAGGAACCCATTGACTTACAGTCAGATATCTTATTTGGGATTATCTATGGAATTTGACAAATGTATGATTAAATGAATAAATGAATGAACTAAGCTCTCTTCCATCCTCTCTTAGAAATCAAAAATGTTTCATTAACAAACAATTTATGCAAGGACAATTTATAATACATTTTACAAATTAAGACAGCAAATATGTGCATTTAAATGATTGATCCTCTACATCTCACAATCATTTCTTGAATTTTATTTCACTTTCTATAATCCCTGCCATAAATATTCAAGCACGTACCATCTCACAAATATAGGCTAACTGGCATATAAATTTAGGGAACTTTTCAACAAAATTTTTATGTATAGATGCTAGTTCTGATTAAAGGCTATGATAATATGTCAACTAATATGGACATATGGCTAGAATATCACTACATAGTTTTATCTACAGAAACGAGTAACAATAAAAGGATGGTAATAAAATGAAAGCTAAAAGCTACTACAAAATTCAATTAGAACAGAAAGCTAAAGTTAATCCAAAACCATAGGAAGACAAATATTTTGTTCACATTTTATACATTGTTTATCTGCTTACTTATTGGATGAAAGAGGTTTTTATGTTCTTTATAGATTTTGGATAGTAACCCTTTATCAGATTTGTCATTTGCAAATATCTTCTCCCATTCCGTAGGTTGCCTTCTAGTTTTGTTGATTGTTTCCCTTGCCTCTGGAGGCATGTGTAGTAAGAAGTTGCTATGGCCAATGCCAAAGAGGTTGATGCCTATGTTCTTCTCTGGGATTTTGACAGTTTCCTATCTCACACTTAGATTTTTTTCACCCATTTTGAAGTTATTTGTGTGTATGATGTAAGAAAGTGGTCCAGTTTCATTCTTTTGCATATAGCTGTCCATTTTTCCCACCACTATTTGTTGAAGAGACTTTTTCCCACTGGATAGTCTTCTCTGCTTTGTTGAAGATTAGTTGACCATATAGTTGTGGCTCCATTTCTGGGTTTTTCATTCTGTTCCATTGATCTATGTGTCTGTTCTTGTGCCAGTACCATACTGTATTAATCACTAAAGCTTTGTCATACAGCATGAAGTCTGGATGTGATGCCTCCAGCTTTGCCTGCCTTTTTCAAGATTGCTTTGGCTATTGAGGGTCTTTTGTGGTTCTACACAATTTTTAGGATTGTTTGTTCTAGCTCTGTGAAAAATGCTGGTGGTATTTTGATAGGGATTGCATTAAATGTGTAGATTGCTTTGGTTAATAGAGACATTTTAACAATATTTGTTCTTCCAACCCATGAGCAAGGGATGTTTTTCCATTTCTTTGTATCATAAGTGTTCTATAGTTTTCAGAGTATAGATGTTTTATGGGTTTGGTTAGGTTTATTCCTAGCTCTCTTATGGTTTTTGGTGCAATTGTAAAATGGGATTGATTTCTTGATTTATCTTTCTGATCCTTCATTATTGGTATAGAAATACCACAGATTTCTGCATGTTGATTTTGTATCCTGCTACTTAACTGAATTCACGTATCAGTTCTAGCAATTTTTTGGTGGAATCTTTCGGTTTTCTATGGAGTATCACGTTGTCTGCAAATAGTGAAAGTTTGACTTCTTCCTTGTCAATCTGGACAACTTTTATTTCTTTTTGTTGTCTGATTGCTGGGACTGGGACTTGCAGTACTGTGATAAATAATAGTGGTGAGAGTGGACATCCCTGTCTTGCTCCTCAACATAGAGGAAAAGCTCTGTTTTTCTGAGTGAGAATTATATTGGCTGTAGGTCTTTCATATATGGCCTTTGTGATGTTCGAATATGTTCCCTCTATCCCTACTTTGTAGAGGGTTTTTTTCAAGAATAGATTCTATACTTTGTCAAATGCTTTTTCTGTTATCTGTTGGGAGGATCATAAAGTTCTTATTGATCTGGTGTATCTTTATTGATGTGGTGTATCATACTGATTGATTTGCAAATATTGAGCCACCCTTGCAACCCAGGAATAAATCCCACTTTATCATAATGAATGATTTTTTTAATGTACTGTTGGATATGATTTGTATTTGTTAGAATTTTTGCATCCATATTCATCAGGGATACTGGCCTGTAATCTTCTTTTTTAATGGGGTCTTTCTCTAGTTTTGGAATCGAGGTAATGCTGACCTCATAGAATGAGTTTGGTAGTTTTCCTTCCACTTTTTTTTTTTTTTTGAACAGTTTGAGAACAATAGGTGTTAACACTTCTTTAAATGTTTGGCAGAATTCCCCCTATGAAGCCATATGGCCCTGGACTTTGGTTCGTTGTGAAATTTTTGATTACCAATTTGATTTCTTTGCTGGTTGTTGGTCTGTTCAAGTATTCTGTTTACTCCTGTTTCAGTTTTGGTAGTTTATATGTTTCCAGGAACTTACCCATTTCTTCCAGATTGCCCAATTTGTTGACATACAATTTTTTCATAATATTCTCCTATAATTGTTTGTATTTCTATGGTGTTGGTTGTGATCTCTCCTATCTCATTCATGATTTTATTTATTTGGGTCCTTTCTCTATTTGATAAGTATGTCTAGGGACTTTCAATTTTTTTAATTTTTCAAAGAACCAGCTCCTTGTTTCATTGATCTGTCCTATGGGGTTTTTTTTTTTGTTTCTATATCATTTATTTCTGCTCTAATCTTTATAATTTCCCTTCTTCTGCTGACTTTAGGCTTCATTTGTTATTTTTCTAGCTCCTTTTGGTATAGTATTAGGCTGTGTATTTGAGATTATTCTTCCTTCTTGAGGTAGGCCTCTATTGCTATACACTTCCCTATTATGACTGCTTGTGCTACATCCCAGAAGTTTTGGGCCATCATGTTTTCATTTTCATTTGTTTCCTCTTTTTTAAATTTCTTCTTTAATTTCCTGATTGACTCATTCATTCTTTAGCAGGATGTAAATTTTTTCTTGTGGTTGACTTCAAGTTTCACAGCATTGTGGTAAAAAAAAAAATGCATGGTATGATCTCAATCTTTCTGTACTTGTTGAGGCCTAATATTTGATCTGGTGTGTGATCTGTTCTGAAGAATGTCCCGTGGGCACTTGAAAAGAATGTGTATCCTGCTGCTTTAGGATGAAATGTTCTGAATATATCTGTTAAGTCCATCCGCTTCAGTGTGTCATTCAAAGCCATTGTTTCCTTGTTAATTTTCTGCTTAGATGATCTGTCCATTGATATAAGTGGGGTATTAAAGTTCCCTATTATTGTTTTATTATCAATGACTTCCTTCCTGTTTGTTATTGTTTTATATATTTGGGTGTTTCCAAGTTGATAGAATAAATGTTTACAATTGTTAAATCTTCTTATTTGATACACCACTTTATTATGATATAGTGCTCTTCTTCATTTTTTATTACAGTCTTTGCTTTAAGATCTAGTTTGTCTGATACAGGTATTACTATTCTGGCCTTCTTTTGATATCCATTACCATGATAAATGGTTCTCTATCCCTTGCTTTTGATCTGCAGGTGTCTTTAGGTCTAAACTGAATCTCTTGGAGGCAGCATATAGATAGGTCTTGGTTTTTGTTTTTTTGTTTTGTTTTTATCCATTTTAATACCCTATGTCTTTTAATTGGAGCATTTAGTCCATTTACATGTAGAGTGATTATTGACAGATATGAATTTAGCGCCATTTTATTACTTGTTTTGTCATTGTTTCTGGAGATTTTCTGTTTCTATTCTTTTTCACTTTTGGTCTTTCTTTCCCACTCAAAGAGTCCCCTTTAATATCTCTTGAGGGGCTGATTTAGTGGTCACAAACTCCTTTAGTTTTTGTCTGGGAAGCTCTTTATCTCTCCTATTCTGAATGATAGCCTTGCTGGATAGAGTATTCTTGCAGCTTATTCTTCCCAATCAGTACATTGAGTATATCATGCCACTTTATTTTGGCCTGTGGTTTCTGTGGATAGATCTGCTGCTAACCTTATTTGTTTTCCCTTGTAAGTTCGGTACTGCTTTTGTCTTGCTGCTTTTAGATTTTTTTCTTTATCTCTATATTTTGCAAACTTAACTACAACATACCTTGGTGTTGGCCTGCTTTTGTTGATTTTGATGAGAGTTCTCTGTGCCTCCTAGATTTGGATGTCTGTTTCCTTCCCCAGATTAGGGGAGTTATCATCTATAATTTGCTCAAATAAACCTTCTGCCCCCTTTTCTATCTCTTCTTTTTCTGGGACTCCTACAATATGAATATTATTATGCTTCATGTAGTCACTGAGTTTCCTAAGTCTACATTGTAATATTTTTCCTTCCCTCCTCTTTTCAGGTTCATTAAATCCAGTTGGTTTTGAATCTTGGTTATTAAAATTTTCATTTTGGCATGACTAGTTTTTAGGTTCTTTATCTCTGTGGTAAGGGATTCCCCTGATGTTTTCTATGCTTTTCTCAAGCCCACCTAGTATCCTTATGATTGTTGCTTTAAATTCTGGACTAGACATATTATTTGTATCTGTTTCAATTAGATCCCTGGCCATGACCTTTTCTTGTTCTTCCTTTTGGGGTGAATTCCTCTGTCTTGGCATTTTGTCTAAGTTTCTATCTTCTTCTGTGTGTTAGGAAAGCCTGTTAACTTTCCTGCTCCTGAGAGTAATGGTTTTTTGAAGAAGGTCATAAACTTTTCAGGGCTTGGTGCTTTAGGAATTGTCTCTGGTATATGCTGTGTGCATTCTGCTGTTGTGTTTTGGTTGCTCTTTTCCTCAGGTCAGTCCTCTGCAGTTTCTCCTTACCTGCAGTGGCAGTGTTTGGACTTTGGCCAGAGTGTGGTGAGTTTTAACTAGGTGTACTCTGGTCTGCTGTTAAAAGAGACCTGATGCCATTTCCAGTAGAGCTGAAGCCTTTCGGAACTCTATGGTCAGTAGACATGGTGCCTGGAGAGGAGGGGAGGTGTTTGTGTTGGTCTTCTGGGGCGGAGCCCAGTGCCCTGGTTCTCAGGTACACTTACCCAGAAAAGCAGCACCAGTAGAGTGCAGGGAGGCCAGGCTTGATGTAAACAGTTTAGGCTGCCACTGTTGGTGCTATGCTGCTTACTGAAGTTAGTTTGTAGTAACAGGCAGGGGAGGGAAATGGGGCCTGCCAGCTCTTTTGTCCCCAGAGAGGCAAAGCCACCTCTCCCAGGTGCACTCCAAGAAGGGGGAACCTTCTCTCCCAGTGCATCCCAGGGGATCCTAGGACCTGCCCTCAGGCTATCTGCCCTTATCCACAGAAGCATTGCAGTGCACTCAGGGCTCTGTACCAGCCATGGCATGGACTTCCAAAACTTCAGTCTTTGAGCCCTGATGGTTGTAGAAACTCTCAAAAATCAGTCCCTCTCATTTTCCCAGTGAATGGCTTTGAGAAAGTGTTTTCTCAAAGAGGAGGAGAGTGCTCCTCTCTCTCTCTCTCTCTTTCTCTGTCTCTCCTGCATGTCTCTCTGCAATGAAGGTCTCCTCCTCTCTGCAGCACTTGCAATCCATTTCTCTCCCAAACCATGCCTCCACACCTCCTACCCTCTATGATGTGGCCTCTTCTCTCTCTCTAGTTGTGCGGTTTGCTCTGTCAGTCCTCAAATTGATTTCTTGAGTATTCAGAATGATTTGCTATTTATCTAGTTGTGTTTGAGGGACAAGGCAAGCATAGGGTCCTCCTATTACTCTACCACCTCAGCCCTTCCCACCTTTCTCTATGCTCTTTATTTCTAAATTAGTTCTGTTCTGTATAAACAGTATATTTGTATCATTTAAAATTTGTTAAGACTTGCTTTAAGGCCCAATATATGATCATCTTGGTGAATGTTCCATGTGTACCTCAAAAGAATGTGTATTTTGCTACTGCAGGATGTAAGATTCTATAAATGGTGATTAAACCAAATTGGTTGATAGTGTTATTTAAGTCTTTTACATTTTTACTAGGATTTTTCTCTATTTATTCTATCAATTACTGAGAAATGTGTTTAAATCTCCAAGTATAATTATCCATTTTTCTCTCATTTTTATTAGTTTTTTCCTTCTTTTATTTTGAAGTTGTTATTAGACACATACATTTTTAGGATACATATATCCTCTTTATCTATGGCAATATTCTTTGTCCTGAAATATACTTTTTTTCTGTTATTAATATAGCTACTCCAGCTTTCTTATGATTAATGCTTGCTTGGTATAACTTCCCATCCTTTCATTTTTAATCTATGTCTGTTTTTCCATTTAATATAATAATCTTATAAAAAGGATATAGTTGTTTATTTTTCATCTAGTCTGACTACCTCTATCTTTCAATTAACTGTTTAAAGCTTTTAATGATATTTAATTGACATGGGTGAACTGATTAATTCACTTCAGAATTTTGACAGAGATAAAGTTAACTCTGTAGATTACAGAATTCATCTTTATTTTATCTTTAAGATTTTACACAATTCCTTATATCTGGTATTTTATACCTTCCAACTTTCCAAATGTGATCATATCTAGAATTCATGAATTTCAGTGTAAAAAGCATAGCCTTTGGAGAAAAATCCTTTGATTTGGATTCCCAGTGCTTTGATGGATAGCTATGAGTTGAAAAATTTATTCAATTTCAGTTAACAATGTCTATAAATGGAGATAACAGTGTCTTCTTAGGTATAGTGAATAATAAATGAGAGTTAATAAAAAGGTATGACCTAGTATCTACTATTCAAAGTAGTAGTGGCTACTTCTCAGGATCACTATAAGGGTCTAGTGAAAATATGTTAACAACACTTTGAAAAATACATTATATAAATGTGCAGGGTGCTTTTTTTCCCCAAAAAATTATGGTTAGTACTATCATTCTGGAATAGAATTTGCCAAACCCTAAGGATTTTAATTATAATTTACCAAAATAGCCTCTCAGAAACCAATTCAATCATTAATTTCCATTTCCTTCTTCCAATTTAAAGATATTTCCTCTTAGCAGAAAAACTATAAACAAAGTACATGTTCATCAATTCTTCCTTCTCTGTATCACCTCTTAAAATTATGCCATATTCTTCCAAGTAATGGCCCTATCTATTTAGTATGAGGTGACTTTTCCTATCCCTTATAAAAGTTTATGATTCTAAAAGAATAACTTTGAGTGTTATTGGACATTCAGAAAAGAGCTGAAAAAAGAACAGATTTTCACAAATAGCAGAAAATGTTTAATTAAGATTACCTAAAAGATCAATAACTAAGTATAATGAACACTGAAAGATAATTATTTATGATTGAAATATTTCAGTTTACTTATACCCGAGTATCTACTGAACATTTTTTAGGCTACAAAGAGCCCCTTCTACCAACCACTACCTAAAAACTAAGTAATATGCACTCTATGCCAAAAAAAGAGAGATATATATATCTATCTATTTATATTATACCTATATATGTGTGTGTGTGTGTGTATTTATATAGAATAGTGTATACATATGGAATATATATGTCCCCACCTCTATTAATTGACCAGAAAGTACTTTCTGACCTTGAACTTAGACTGACCATAATAGAAAAGCTGTCATTAAGTGTCAGTTCACACACATACACTCCAAACTGGTCCAACAACTTCTATTATACCAGCTACCAGCATTGCCAGCCCCTTCGCCCTTCACTGCCTGGAGAATGTCCATCAGAAACAGGGAAGCTGAGCAAGCTGCCACAATGCACCATTGATGTTTGCGCAAAGCTGCCCAAGCAGCTGCAACAACAGGGCAACTCTTCAAAGTGTCAGCATTGAAACTTAGAATTCTTCTTCCCATACAACCATCAATGAAAACCTTTATAAGCTACAATCAATTATAAAATAAATCTTTGAGACAAATCATGTTCTTTCTTCATTTCTTCTCTCTTCCTTCTCTCAACACCAAATGTTCTTGGTTCAAAAAAAAAAAAAAATCAAGGAGAAATTCCCTTTTTCTACCTCACTCTCTGTTTTGGTTTCTCTTATGTTCTAAAATTTCTTTCAAGCAGGTTTAAGGATGTCTGCTAAACCCTTTCATTTACAAGACATGCTCTGGGGGGGGTGTTTATTTATTGTTGGGTTTTGTTGTTGGAATTTTTTATTTAAAAACTTCAAAAGGCCCTTGATATTTTGAGCACACTCGTATTGGATTTTTGGCAAAGCATTTTTTGATTATTGAAAGATAACCTAAATTCTGAACTGCGTGCAATGACTCACATAACCTCCGTATTTTTGTAAACTACAGCAAAAGTGGTTTTACATTAACTATAGATGAATAGGTAATGACTCAGTGAACAGTTAAAAGCATTCCATAAGAATGCATGAAGTAGCCATGTGAAGTTTTTGATAGGAAAAAATCCTAAGTCTTTAGACTACTTGAAATGAGGGGACCCTATTCTTTGTTTAACAAATAAACTATGTTTAATTTGTCTTATACAACTATATCTACTAAATCAATGGAAGTTTACCCATCGTGTTTCTATTTCTCCTAAACCCTCAGTAACACTTACTGTCTTTTATTTGGAACATATACTTAAGGTCTGAGAATTGTAGCAAAAACTTTAAGATTTCTCACCACAACTTTCACCATGCAAACAGTATGTGTACCTTGTAGGGATGGGAGGAAACCCCTTCAAATAATAGTTATTCTCAAGAAACAGAATGGCCAAATGTCAGCAACACCAGGGTATAAACTGTTTAGTTCCTCCAGATAAATAAAATATGTATACTTCATCAAGAATTACTCTTCTATATGAAAAAAATCAAAACTCAAAATACTTCTATTCCTAATCTTCTAAATTTTAAAATTGTAATTTCTCATTGTTTCCAAAGTAGTACATCTATATAGTTTACTAAATAGCACAAGATTTAACAAGAAATGGCAGCCCATATCCCAACCTTTGTGATTCCCCATCAAAATTATTTCTAGTGTTTATCTTTTTATCCCTACATAATATCATTTTATTCTTAATTTTTATTTGTAAGTTTTAGACAATCTATTACTTTCCCATCATTAAAGATAAAGATTTAGCTCTCTTTTCACACCTACTTTCCTTCCTTGCATCTTCCCAATATTCAGCCGGCTAGTATATTTTTAATACCTTTCCTTCCTTGAGTAACAATGTATGCTTCCTACAGTTAATATTTCCACTTTAACCCGATTCCAAGCCTCTACAACAGAAATGTTAGACCTGTCTGAATATATTTCACACCCTTAAAATAAAGCATTCTATCAATTCTAATTCTTCCTTCTGAAAACATCCATTTCTGGAGTTTTTCATCTTCCTGCCCAACTAAGGACTGTTACTCTTAAGACCAATGCACAGATATTGTCCAGGTAATTAATTCCCTTGACCTTTCTCACCTCATATCATCACCTATTTCCTGTATCCTCTGTCTTCCCCTTTCCTTCTCAGTTTCTCATTTGGATGTAGCATATCCTCCCAAAAGATTCCTGAGAAAGCAACAATGGAAGGTAAAGTTTGAGGATCAGTTGTCAAAAATGTCTTTTTCCTGCCCTCACAACTGATTAATAGTTTGATTAGGTATAGAATTACAAGTTAAAAGTGATTTTCCCTCAGAATTTTAAAGCTCCATCTGTCAGATTTGAATGTAGCCATTAAAAAATCAGATACTAATGTCATTCTTAAGCCAAAGTGTAAGGTCTATATTTTCTAACTACAAGCTTCTATTATGTATATATTGCTGGTAGTCTAAAATTTTCCAGTTATGGATCTTGATATAGATCTGCTTTCCATTTTCTATGGGTACCCAGCAGACTCTCTCAAACTAGAAACTAATGTCCTTCAATTCTGATAATTTTTATAATTTTATGACTTTTCCTTCCCTATAATTTTATGACCATTCCTTCCCTATAATTTTCTTTGCTCTCCCCTGTTTTCTGAAACTATTAATCAGATTTGGGGCTTGTTATATTATTTGTCTGATTTTATCTTTTTTCTCCATTTTCCATTTATCTCATTTTTTGCTCTATTTTCAGGAAAATTTTGATCCTTCTATTAAAGTTATTTCATCAGTATTATAAGAATGCTTATTCTCTGATTATTCTTTTTAACATCCTGTCATGTTTCATGGAAGTACTATCTTTCCTATCTCTCTGAATACAGTAATTATAATTTATTTTTACTTCAGCTATTGTCTTCCAATTCTTGAGCCAGTTCTGGAGCATGAACTGGCTTGTTTGCTCCTTGGCATAATAGTTCCAGGCACCTGTATTTAGCTTTCTCAGTTCTACTAATTCCTCCATCCCCCTTACATCTTCCAAAAATTGTAGGTCTTTCATAAGCTGCTTCCTCTTCCTTATGCTGGTGAATTCATTTCTTTTAGACTTTTATTTTGTAGTCTATTATTTATAATTTTAGTTCTTTACTAGGAGGGAACAAGGAAAAACATGTGTTCAATCACCAGGTATCACTGGAAGTTTGTTTGTTAAAGTTTCCAAAGATGGTAATCCTATAAGTGTAGTCATTCCATTCATAGGGTCAAAAATCATAGGACTTTTACTGTTAAAGATCTTTTCAGAGATCGTCTGATTCAACCCTCTGTTAGAAGTGAGAAAATGGAAACTAGAAAAGATAAATAATTTGTACAAGGTTATTTAACTAGCAATTCATGTAACTAATACTTGAACTTACCTTCATTTCCATACTGCCTCCTCACATAAAGAAATCCTTAAAGTAGCTGCTCCCTAAGGACTCCGAGACACATCATACAGTTAAAACATTTGAACAAGCCAGTCTAGCTTTTGGATATCAGAATGGAGGAAAGCTATCATTAAGGAAAATTTGGCAAATTAGGATTCTAAGAAAAAAATACCAGAGTCTAAATTTTTTATTTTCCATTAGAATTCCCTAATCAATACTCTCCCATGAAATTCATTCTCCTCAGCCTGCTTCAGCATGGTAGACTTACCATAATTTTTACTCTTTCAGGTCACAGCTTCACACCATGGTTTCTCAAAGCAAAGTAAATTTATGTTTTTAAGCTCAACTAAATTATATCTTCTTTATCTCCCACCCTCACCTTCTCCCTGACCTCAGAATGGCCAAATAATCCTTTCTTCCATGAAGAGCACTACCCAGGTCATCAAGCAAAAGTCTTGAGATTCATCCTAAACTTCTCTTTTTCCTTAATAGCACCCAACTCCATTCTAGGCAGACCCCAAATTCCACCTTCTAAAAATCCATTCCACTTTCCAAAAGTCTCTGGAATCCATCCTTCTTGATGTTCTTCACAGCTTCACAGCTCCTGTTTCAGATGAGGCCCCCACTGTACTTCATCCTAATTACTGTTAATTGTCTGGTCTCACAGACTCTAGTCCCTTCTCTTTACCTGAAATGTTTTGTTGTTGTTGTTGTTTGTTTGTCTGTTTTTCTCAACAGAACTAAGCTTTCATTTCCTCACTTAAAACCCTTTAGTTTTAAGGGTTTTAATGTCTACCTCATGTCTAGCTCCTTAGCACGGCATATATAAGATGAAGGTACTTAATAGTAGGCACCTGCATATCTCTCCACCTTCATCTCCTGTGACTCCTAACTTTGCATTTTATAGAACTAGAAACCAGGTAGAAACCAAAAGGCTTCTGTTGAGTTTTCTATTCTAGTGGATTTTCACTACTAAATGTCAATTGTCTTTTCCCATCTCCCCTCCCAAATAAAGAAGGAATCAGATGAAAGGAAAGAGGGTGATAGGATTAAGAATCAGTATTAAATCCATAAATAGTATTTGATAAAGTTCTGCTTATCATAATATTTTATATTTATATTTGTAATATTTTATGTTATCTTTTAGGGATTATAATCTATTTAAAGGTATTAGCATTACATTCGGTATATAGAACACTAAACATGCAAATTAAAAATCTGATAATAATAAAAGTATTTAGACCTTTTGGATGTAAATAGTTAAGGGACCAATGTATAGTACAGTAAAGGCAATATCTAAGAATGTTTATATAAAGGCCATGAGACTATAAATTTTCATAGGCATCATCTTTGCTTTCCCCACTGTGCCACATACAATCCCCAACATAATAGGTACCCAGTGGAAGAATGAATGAATGCATGCATGAATGAATGACTAAATAAAATTATAGATAACATCAGCCCAAAAAACTCAAGTAGAATCTATCTTATCTGCTATTTGATAATCCATGGAACTTAATAGCTGATCAACTTGAACAAATATTATGAATACATATTTTTTAAAAGTATATACATATATCCAGCAGATCTTTACAATCAACATCAATCTGATCTTTATTTGAACATCTGTCCAATCATTCAACATATAACTAAGCAAATTTCAAGATAACAAAAAAAATGCTATTTGAAAAACAAGTAAAAGAAAGATATTCCCATTGCTAATATTCTTACTTTTGATTGTCCTCCCTACAATATGGAGTATATCTCTACAATACAGAGAAATGAGAACTTAGCTAGAACTTTGATCAAGTTACTGCCTTTCATATTTCATACCATTTGCAAGGATATCTAAACTTCTTTCTAAGCAAAATAGAAATAGCACCACTCTATGTATACATAAGCCTAATTTTACATTTCTTCAACGATATCAACTTCATGTTTCATGATATTCTGACCACTATTATTCACCAATGTCAACTAACGTCAACTTGTTTACCTACCTCAATTTTAGTGTCATAGGAATCATGCTAATGAAGTATTAACCCATCACTTGGGGTTTAGCAAAGCATCCCAAGTCAGTTACAGAAATACCTTAATCCACAACCTAAAATTTAAACTATCAAAGAGCTGGTTCCCAGGGATATGAGTCACCTAGCACTCTGAATGTATCCAAACAGATTGACTCTTTTCTCTGCCTCGAAAGGTACTTGGCAAGAGGTTCTGAATATCATGTTGACTGACGGGAATTTCATATGAAGAAAGAAATTCTCTTGAATTCTACCGCCTTAAAAATATCTTGTATAATGAGAAGGTATAATGGGTAAGTCCTCACTGCACAGAAGCCTGAATACCTAGCCTATTGTACTTTGGTATAAACACTGCTATTTTCTAGGATACTGCCTAGGTTTTATAAGTTCTACTACTGTCCTCATATAAAATAACTCTATGGAAATAGTATAGCTAAAGAAAAAAGTGGGCAAAATTTAAATCAACAAACTAAGGAATAAAAGTGTATGTTAGAAAGAGACACAAGTTAACAAATGATTATTTACAGAAGAAGATTACAGAAGATTATTTACAGAAGAAATATATATATAATATATATATTATATATTATATATGTGTATATATAGGGGTGCTATTATATAGTATATGTATATATTATATCCATATAAATAAATATATATGTATGAATGAATACCTTTTGCCCTCTGAGGGCAAAAGGCTGAGGACAGCTGAAACTGGAAGGACAAATAATAATTGAAATGAAGGCACAGGAAAGACAGAGTAGAGAAGAAATTTGAATAACATTCATAGGTAGGAAAATGTATGTTGTGTGAGCTGAGGTAATCCCAATGTTATGATGAGTCATGAAATAGAAAAACATTATTTATTCATATCAAATACATTATGACAGGTAAGGATGGACTACAATATGAAAAACAAATAGACCTAATTCCATAATAGCCATGAAAGTGACCAATGGTAATATTTTTTACTATTTTAAAATACAAAAGAGTACTTAATAACTTTAGATTATACCGCCTAAAATTTTTTCAACTTTGGAAAATGTCTTAAATTCCACTTTGCTACCTATTTTCTTTACTTTTAAAGATTATGGAAGTGCTATGTAAATCATTAGTGAATTGTATTACCTATTTGAATAACAACAATAATAATAATAATAAATAGTTGATAATGTGTTCACTCTAATGGCACTGGAATCACTATAACATCCAAACCAAGGTGAAACAAACTATCACCAGTGTTAGTGTTATCTCTGACCCCGAAGCCCAAGCTTCTTTCCTACAAGGAGCACATTCTTAGGTAGAAAAACAGGACTAAAATGATATGAAAATACGTGTGCCAGCATTCAGAAAGAAAGCAGGTAAAAACTTAATCCTCCTCTAAAAAGCAATTTCTAAATGTGGATTCAGCAATGAAAATCTATAACCTATCAGTTAGCAGAAGCATTTAGGAATTGCAGGCATAGAGTAGGGAGCAATTATTGCAGTCAGTATTTGACTACCACACAACTACTCAAGTTCAACTAATGTGTGTGGTTTTTGTTTTTGGGTTTTTTTGTCACTCTCTTTTTTCTTCCTTTTTCTTTGTTTGCTATTTACAATTGTGAGAGACTGCAATCATGAAGCTTAGTGTTCATTTCAGGAGAAATGCCTGAGGGAGATCTAGGTTCCAGGTGGGTAGGGACGGTGTACACATTCCACACAGCTCCACCAATACATGTTAAACTCTCCTTTTGATGGTCTTCAGCTGAGACTACACCTAGCCCTTTCACTTACACAGTTTCAGGTCTTAGCTTCTCCTGAGAACAGGTATAGTCAAATTTCCTCTTCCCACAAATCCTGGAAAAAAGGGTACGATGTAAAGTAGGAAATACATAGTTTTGCTGCTAACCCAAACAGAATTATTATCTTGCTACTAAAATATTCTAATCACTGGCAGGAATGATCCAGAAATTATGTGTTTAATATAAGTATACATAAGCCCTACAGCAGATAATCTCAGATGGTGACGATGAAGATCGACAACTTTTTTAGTACTTGTGACCAGCATTGTTCTAGGTGCTATGCATGTATTATTCATTTAATCCTCACACACTTCAAAAAAATCCTTGTCAGGTAAAATTATTTTTATTTCTTCATTTTACACAGGACACTGAGACATAGAAAGAAGCCGGTTAAAGCAATTTTAACATATTTAGTTTATTTAACAGTAAAACATAAAACTTTATACCCGCAAAGTTCAAAGCTTTTGATGAAGGGCGCAAGGGCTGTCACTGACACTTGGTCTGCTAAGTCACATTACTCTTCCTACCTAAACTGCACCACATCGTATCATCTATTTAAAATCAGTGAGAGTTTAAAGGTTTTGGATTACTTAAAGTCAGTGAGAGATTAAAGAGACTTGCAAAGCAAATTCACTGCTAGATCCTTCCAGTATTTTTACATTCGTCCCCTTCCCCCAACCTGGGCAATCTTATGGGGTTATTTACACACCTATTTAGATTGTAATCTGTTTTAGTGATTCAATGTTAGAAAGTCTTTCCAAAGCACTCAACTTGGGTTTCATAAAATCAGCGACACTTTATACGTTTTTTATTCCTATTTCATCAGTTTGCATAATTAAATTATAATTGCACATTCAACAGGCATAAACAAACTTGAAAACAAACACAAATGACTCTAAGCAAGCATAATATCAGGTAAACAGATAAACAAAATACACCATTTTTCAGCAGAGAGTATCCTATTTGCTTGAATCAGGAATTGGCTAAGATGGCTTCTATTATACTCATATCTTCCCTAACTGCAAATAATACTATTTAATAGGTATATGGGTATATTGGGTTTCTGACAGAATGGAATTACACTGGGAAAATACAATTGATTCTGATAGAGGAGTTCACAATAACACCAAAATTCTATACTAGAAAGGTAACACATTCCTTATTATCTTCCTTAATTAGGAATCCTGGGAGACTCCTTCACTGATAAAACTAGGGTGACAAAATTGTATCCCATATTCAATTAAGTACAAGGAAGCCCCTTCCCAAAGCATGAACATACACATTCATGCACACAAAAACTTGTAATTAATCACTGAAGAAATTTAGGTTTTAAGAAAGAAAATTTCTGGGGCGCCTGGATGGTTCAGTGGGTTAAAGCCTCTGCCTTCGGCTCAGGTCATGATCTCGGGGTCCTGGGATCGATCCCCGCATCGGGCTCTCTGCTCTCTGCTTCCCCCTCTCTCTCTGCCTGCCTCTCTGCCTACTTGTGATCTCTGTCTGTCAAATGAATAAATAAAATCTTTAAAAAAAAAAAAAAGAAAGAAAGAAAATTTCTTCCTACTAGAGGAAAATTCTGAATTTAAAGTTCAGATTCAACCAGTTACCACTTATTTGATGTGGGTAAAGTCACTTCACCTCCCTGAGCTGCAGTATCTTTATCTGAAAAAGGAGGTCCTCCCCACAGAACTATGGTCAGGATTATATAAAATAAAATATATGAAAACACTCCGCAGACTATCAGTCATCATATACATATAAATTATTATGACTGGAAATCCTAGTTTGTATTTTGGACACAGAACTTCAGAGTCAGGGGAGGTCATTTCACAAATGATGAGGCTGAGAGCCAAAAACCTAAATTACTTTCCTACTTACCATGGCATGGATGACAGAGCAGAAATAGAGAATTCTTGATTAACCAGGAAAAGAATATCACAGTCATGGGAGTGGGATCAATTGGAGATTCAAGGAAACCAAAGTGCTCAGAATGAACTAATGCTGCAGTGTAGACTGTGAACAGAGATAAATATTTAAAGGCTGAGCAGTTTTATACAATAAGTCCTGGCAGTGACTTTTGTGAAGATATTAGGAAAGAGATAGATTAACAGCAACAAAAAAAGTTGCACTCTACCAAACACATTATTATTTCATCTTATATAACAAAATTTTGATGGCTTGTCAAACTAAAGAAAATAGGGAATTTAAGATAATTCTCTTATTTATGTTATTCCTTTGTACTGGTCAGAATAATTAACCATAGGTTAGGAAGTTAAGATAACAATAGGATGGACGTCAGTGAAGTTCAAGTACTTTAATTGAACTGCTTCGGGTACAGTTTGTCTCCCTTTTTCTTTGGCCATTAAGCCAGCAGAGGAAAGTGATCTAACACAGCACCATGGCACGAAGGGACAGACCCTAGAGCCTGTCCCTCTATGATGACTGTTCTTGTGCATCCAGACTGCCTATTGAAACTAACAAGGCCTGCTGCCGCTGCCGAAGAGAATCGTCCAAACTCTGAAAATGAAACACATCACACAAAGGGATGAAAGAATTCTTATTCCACAGGGCTTAGCTTGCAGCTGGTCATGCATGCCAGAGGGATGTGCCATGAGGAGGAGAAAGAAGCTTCCAAAGAGAATGGCTGGGGCAGCCAATAGAACATTTTGAAATACTTAGGGAACTATTCTTTTGAAACTTAGGCAATAACTAGACTTTTTTAATAGCTGAACTTGAGAGTCAGGGTTTTTTAATCTTTGCAATTTACTTAGATGTGAATATTCTTGCAAGCAAAAGAAACTTAGTTTCTAACTGCTTATACATTTGGGGGGTTCCCCACTCATACAAAGAGATCATACTACATATTGTTTCCTCCTTTGGGACACAGCTCCATGTCACTCTGGAGTTTAACACTGTTTGCAGGAATAGGTGTTGGGTTTTTCTGCAAGTGATGCAAGTATATTGAATAATATGCTTGTTATACAAAATAGTACAGTGGTTAAGACCACGGACTTTGAGGTCAGATCAATGGTGACAATGATGCAGCACTCATTATACGGCATCAAGTCCCATGGGCTCTAACAGAGTAACGGTGCCCACAAAATGTATTACAAATAGAATTAAGAGTTACAAGAACACTTCCCTGTGGCCACCATTATTCCTGGCCTCTCAACTGGCCTCAGCAAGGCATAACGCTGTTTTTCAGGTGCCCTGGCCATGACTGTCTAATGGAGTACCAAAAGCAGGATCTATGCCTTGGAAATTTCGACAAGCCACTGTGAGGCATCAGCCTTCTTATTCTCTGATAAACTTACACTGTCAAAAACACAAATATTTGCCCTCCCTTCCTGACCCTTTTCCACTCCAGTTCCAAAAAGCTCATCTTCCTCTGTTTACTGGATAAAAGTGAGAAACTCCTTTCATCATACCTAACAGTACACAAATTAGACTTTGTGATCCATTTTCACCTGTTATACCAATGATTCCAAGTAATTCCACTATAACTAGATGTGTAGCCTTATGAAAGTTACTTCATCTAATTTAGCCTTTGATTCTTCATTGATAAAATGTAAATATCTGCCTTATGAGATTTTTGTGAAAAATAAGATAATATTTACCTCATAGTTCAGTTACCAGCACAAAGAGTGATTCAATAAATAACAGTCATTGTCTGTGCTACTCTCTATAACAGGAGTAAGAAATAGTTTGCATCAGAACTAAAATGAGAAATAGATAATATTAAAAATATTCTCCTACCTTGTCAGGATACTATTGTTGATTTGAACATTCTGTCATTTTTCTTAGGTTAGATCATCCTTCTAAAGAAGCATTACTTCCTTAGAGGATTATGCCAAAGTGAATAGAACTCATTGGAAAAAATATTTCCTTCCACATATTCAACCCATTAGTTCTAACTAATGTCCTTCAGACCACTGTAAACATGTTCTTGTTACAAGTGTCTTAACTTTTCAAAAAGCTACTATTATATTGTATACATAAATGTTGGCACTGGAGGGTTTCCATAATTGTTTTAATGTTTCTTGTCGCCCCCACTCACCACCCCCCCCCCGCACTTCTACCACTGTTTCCACTCTCTCATTAGCTCTTCCAACTCCTCTCAAAAAGAGAAGATTTTTCAATGAGAAGTAGTACTACAAAATCAAAGTTAAAATATATTTGAGAAAAATGAATTCTCACTCTCAGTCATTCTACATGGACTATCCCACTCAGCTGCACAAAATGAACTTTTAGCCCTGAGTTCATTACCAACAACATATTCTGAAGACAAGAAGAAGCAATCTTTCAGAAAAAGAAAACTAACAGGAAAAGATATTTCATTCCAAAGAAAACGGATTATGGGAGCCTGGGTGGCTCAGTCAGTGAACCATCTATCTGCCTTCAGCTCAGGTCATGATCCCAGAGTCCTGGGATCAATTTTTGAGTCAGGCTCCCTGTTCTGCAGGGAGTCTCCTACCCTCTCTGCCCCTTCTCCCACTTGTTTTCTCTCTCACTCTCTCTCTCTCTCAAATAAATAAATATTTTTAAAAAGGGATTATAATGAGGAAAAATGTATATAAAGAGAGACAATGATATTTGTAGTATAATGGAAAATTATCCCTACATAAGAATATAAAACCCATAATCCACTTTTCCCTTAAGAATTATAAAATATCTTAAATTCAGGCTCTATTCTAGTAAAAAACGAAAACAGAATTTAGATAAACCCTTACCATTAATTACTTCTTTATATTGTTAATTTTTTTCACAATTTTTACATTAAAATCCTTTAATTAGGTGCCAAAGAAGACAAAATAACCTAATATTTCATTCCAAAGGAATTGATCAACAATTTTTTAAAACAAGTCATTTTTCTCACCATTCCTTTTAGCAGCACCCTTCCAAACAATACCCAGATCTTGCCAATGCTCTTTCTTTTCCCACTGTTGTTGCTTAAAATCCTAAGTAACCTAATTACTTTCAACCGCTAACCTTTTTCATCCATCTTTATGCCTCTAGAGTTATCTTCTTAAGAAATAAAAATATAAAAAATAAATAAACATAAATGCTCAGGGAATTTCCTTTACCTCCTTAAAAATCCTGAGTGGTTTATTATTGAATAAAATCCAAATTCTTGTGTAGTGCTCAAAGTCTTTCACAGTATGGCACAAAACTACAAATTGTAGTAATTAAATTGAAAGTAAAAGATATCCATTAACTGGATGCTATGTGCTAGACTCCAAAGAGTAGTGGGTTGGTAGTGGAGATAAAAATGAAGCAGTTGTAGCGCCTGAGCTCACAGAAGCCAGTGTGATAAGGACACAGATAAGCTAACTAAAAATTGTAATGCAGTGTAGTGAGTACAGAACAAAGTAACCAACTACATGATGCTAACATAATTAGATGATAGGTCCCAAACTCAAGGAGAAGAAAAGTGAAAGTAGTATGTTAGTCTTCTGCTTCTGAAGATGATGAAATAACAGAAACAGGACTTGGTCTCCTGCCTCAAACTACTACAAACCAGACAAAATAATGGTTTTGGATAACAGGCATCACATGCCAAGGTCAGCCCTACAACTGCTATAGCTTACTGTCCAGAGAAAGTTACCAGACTACATCTGAGAAAGAGAGAACATGAACAGATCCTGCTTTGCCCAGGACCATGCTGTTAACAAGCCCAGCTGGGCTTCAGAAATGAGTCTCTGGTTGCAAAGTCCCTAAGTTTTATTTTTAACTTCTCTACCACTTTTAAATCTTTGCTTAGACCATTTGCTCAACCTAGAAATCATTTCATCCCTACCCTTATATTCTTCCTTGCCCTACAGAACTCATGCTTCAAGGTTTCAGTTTAAACATTACTTCATCTAATAAAGCACCTCTAATTCATTCCCCCAGCCATAGTGAAAATTAATGTTATCATCTTCTACAATACTGCATTACTTTGTTTTTTTGTTTGTTTGCTTGTTTGTTTTAAAGATTTTATTTGTTTACTTGAGAGACAGAGTGAGTGAAAGAGCAAGCACATGAGCAGGGGCCGAAGCAGAGGGAGAAGCAGGCTCCCTTGCTAAGCAGGAAGCCCAATGTGAGACTTGATCCTAGGACCCTGGGATCGTGGCTTGGGTTGAAGACAGATGCTTAACTGACTGAGTCACCGAGGTGCCCTTGCACTACCTTGTTTTTATTGTTTTACAGCATTAATTTTAATTCTGTTCTACATAATAATAACACTAATGCTAACCAACATTATTGAGAGCTTATGTTATAGCCCTAAATTCTGTGCCTATACCCAATCACTGAATCCTTAGGACAATCCTAAACAGTAGATACTATTTTCAGCCTCATTTTGTAGGTAAAGAAACTGAAATACAGATAGACTAAATAACTCACCTAAAGTTACACAACTAGTGTCAGAGCAGGGATTCAATCCAAATAATCTGGCTCCAAAATCCTTGCACATAACCCTCTGTTTCCTGTCTGAACAGCCTACTAGACTTCTTGAATAGGAATAGTTCATGTAACTAATCTTGCTATTTGTATATTTTATACTACCCAGAACTACCCAAATATATACTCTATGTTATTTTCCATATGAATGAATGAACAGAGCTCTATGGGGCTATGGAGGAATAATTATACTAAGTGCTAAGCCAGAACTTCAGAAAACTCTAACCTATGGACAAAATGTACCTATAATTCTTTGAGAGAAATCATTCTTCATTCTTGCATCTCCTCAGAAATCTCATCCATAAGCATAAAAGCTTTTGCATCCTCCAGCTATGGAGTTCTTACTACCCACCTTAGCCAATTTCAAAATTGAAAAACTGTATAAAATATATTATTTTATGTTTATTTTTAATGACCATGATGAGACATGTTTCCTAAATTTATTCTAAGCATAGAACACTCCTAGTAAGATTATATCCCATTGGAAAATATGTATGTGGGGGTGAGAGTGAAAAGCCAGCCAAGGTAATAATAAAATAAAAATAACAAAAACAACTACCATATTCAAACACTTACCACGAGCCAGGCGCTGCCTTATCATCATCATTATTAACAGCATTATAATGACAGTGCATTATCCCATTTAACACTCAAAACAATCATGAGGTAGGAATAAAATGAGCCCTGAAATTCTGGCATTTTTGTTTCTTAGCAATAGACTGTGTCAGATGAATTAAGAGTATATTTGCTAAGTTAGTATCCATTTTATTAAATTATAGTAGATGCTGAGAAATCATGGGACAATTAGAATGAACTACATTATTATTATCTTTTATTATTATTGTTTTATTGTATTATTATTGTTTTTCATCAACTTCATGACAAGTATTGTATAATGGGCTGGCAAACATTATTATTCTCCTTACATCAGTAATATATGTTCCACATTTATTCCACAAAATTTCATTCACAAGTTAGTGCACTATTTACTAAGTAATGTTGCCAGATTCTTGAGGGAGAACATAATGGTTACAGGACTTTAAATTAGATGTTCACATCCACTTAGGTAGTTAATAAGTGTTAGAATCAATGTACTCCATGAATTGATTTGAATAATCACTCTAGATGATCAAGAAGTTCCCTCACTTACCCTCCAGGGCTAAGGAGTCTTACATGCAATAATCATAATTAAAGCAGAATCAATGGAAATATACATGCACAGCTATAAAATACCTTAACTTCAGAATTAATCTTTGGCTCCTAAGTATCTTAAATAACCAAGGTTTATCAGAAAGTTGAAGTTTTTTTTTTTTTTTCATTTCTTTAACTCACCCTATTCTTGTAGTAAAAACTGATATGATAAACCTTCAATAATCCAATAACATATTAACCATACTTGAATAATAATGATGATAATGTTATATTATATTATGACACATCACATTATGATATATCACATTACATTATGTTATTAATAGATACTAGTAACTGAGTACCAACTATATGTTGGGCAAAATATTAGATGCTTTACTATATGATCTCATTTAGTCTCCATCAGTCTGGGGGTTTGGGGTTTTCTCATCTGTGTTCTATAAAGAGTAAAATGGCTTAGAATACGTTGTCCATCATCTCATAGACACTGTTCTAGAAGCAGGGCTCAAACCCACCTCAGACTACTATAAATAATAAGAGAATTTTGCAAAGTGGAAGTTTGCAAAATTAATATACAAAAATCAATAGCCTTCCTATAAAAAAAACAAAAAGCCACTTAGAAAATGTTATAGAAGAGAAGACTCTGTTTAGGATGGCAAGTTTGTAAAAAAAATTAATAAATAGCCAGTTACATAAATTAATAGAACACTAAGGAAAAAACTTAGTATTGAATTTTTAAGACCACTATAAGGAGAAAAAAGTACAACACTTTTGAAAGACACTAAAGCTACTGAACAAATGGAAAGAAGAAGCAAGTCTTGAATAAGAGGACTCAACCCTATAAAAATATTCATTGTCCTTATGTTAATTCATGAATTTAAAATAATTCCAATAAGAATGCCATCAAGATTTTCCCCCCTTCAAGGCCTGCTACCTGATTATAAAGTTCATCTGGAATAACAAGAAAGCAAGAAAGCCAGGACTTCCCTGAAAAAGAAGTGTGCTGACGGGGGTGAGGAAGGAGGCTAACACTTCAGATATTAACACATAATCTAAAACCTCTATAATTTAAATAATGTAATAATGGCATTTGAACAGAGAGACCCATGGCAGAGAATAGAAAATCTAAAAATATGTATGACTGTATAGGAAAATTTCCAATAGGAAACCATGCAAGTACTGGAAGAAAGCGTCAATGAATTCCTTTACAAACTGCAAGTGGGCAAAATTTGTAATACAATTATGTCTCAATAACATAAGTCCCAAGAAAGTCAAGTAAGTATTATTAATGGCAAATGCCTCTCTTGGTGAGATGATCAACATTGTTGTGGACTGTATGGATGGAAAGCAAAATCCACCACACCTCTGGGAATCACAGAAATTAGAGAATTGTTCAATACAATGAACTCTAATACCTTCTCATTCTTCACCACCATTTTTAAACTCTAGCAGAAAGATTTTTATTAATATAACCAAAACCTGGGAGAAAGAACCTAACCACATCTGTTGGATTTAGCTGGAAGTAAAATGCACCACCCCATATGCCAATTCATATCCAAGACTTTCTGGATTTCAGCACTGGAGTTACTTTTAAAATGGATTACATTCTGAATACCTTAACCCACTACTTATATGAACAAATGAGTAATTAATTTCTATGTGCTACAGGGGAAGAGCCCTTAATAGATTATTTACACTTATCCTATAATTAAAAATAATAATGATGCAAATGTATGCCAAAGCTCTGTAAACTGAATCTTCAAAAAATTTGTTGTGGAGAAGGATCCTTGGTGTCCAGCTGGATTCAAGCCAGTCTATAGTGTGGCTGTTGACTGCATAGCATTTGAGTCCATGATGAGACAGCATCTTTGCTTACTTTGGGATTTTTACTTCACTATCAAAGATGTCAAACCTCTAAAATTTGTAAAGATGACGTTAAGGAAGGAATATCTTGGTTGTTTTACATGTTTCCCAATAAACATTTTGAGTAGCATAACATAGATTCTTTGGACACCAAATGCTCCATGACTGACTGGTAGGAATGCATCTCAGACACAATAGTTAACAGTGTCTGATTGGTATCTCCAGAACATATAGATAATACCTACATCTATAAAAATGAGTTCTATCTCCACAACTAGCTTCTGAAAAAGCTTTTTAAAAAACAACATAAAAAATGGTACATTGGCAAAAGACATGATCACAGCCTTGCTGTACACTAACATTGCCTTGCAAATGAAAACCTGCGGTATTCCTTATGATCAGGGTTTCACCCATTTATTTGGTTAATCATTCAAATGGCTAAACAGACCTCTAATTTGAAAATAAAAACCAATTGATGCAATCACAAACAAGTTCTAAAATTGCGGTTTATAAAAATTGAAATCTTGTTCTAAGCCAAAACACACACACAGTTACCTTTTCCTAATCAGAGCATTCATTTCTCCTCATTATGATCTCACAAGCACATTAAAATCTTATTAACATTAATTACTTCTGAGCGCCTATGCATGAGCAGTGACAGTTGTGAGCGTGCGCGTGTCTGGATCATATCTACATTTATATACCTTGCTGCACTTTGCTTATACAACATGTGAAAATATTTCTGCTAACACCAATTAGCTAATTTCACACACACAGATAGTAAACTGCTGTCTCACTGCAGAGCCTACCAGAGACCCGTAAACATATGGACAAATGGACAAGAAAGAAAACAGAAACACCTCTTGAATGTGAGAAATAAAAAGCCTTATACTTGAGTCTCAATTCTTGAGGTACAAACATGTTGAAAGAATAAAAATAACAAAAAATTAAAAATCATTAAAAAATTTACAAACAAAGCATCCTATTTTTCACCCAGATGGATTCAATGATAAAAATGATAGACACAAAGAAAAACTGGCAAGCAAAAAGCAGCTGACACAGGAGAGACAGAAAGAGACAGATAAACAAAGAGACGGAAGTGAAAGTGTCCTTCTTTACATGTGTACACATGCACACACACACACACACACACACACACACACATCTGCTCCACATAATTATACTTAATTTGAACGAAAACAGTATAAACTTTACACTGACCATAAGGTAAGAATAATAGCAAACCACACCTCAAAATCAAACAGGTCTATCTATACAAGCAAATAAAATTCCTGCTCAACCCAAATGATTTATGAATTCTACTTATACCAAGAACGTTGTATATAAGAACCATTCATCCCTACAACAGAAACAGTCAAAGTGCAGCAAAGTAGGCAATTATAGCCACAAAACCACATGTAATCCTTGTCTCTTTTCTTCACAGTCTCCTCTCAACATGTGTCTATTTTACCACTCACACGTACATTCTACCAAATTTTCCTTCTTTCCCCCATCATCCGTCCTTTAGGAGGAATTTTCATAAAGAATTAACCACTGATCATTACAGCCACATTTTCTTGTGGATCCATGTGTCTATCTTCTCTTCACAGCCTAATAGTTTATATAAATCCAAAGCCCTATGAAATACCATTGTATCTATACCCACACATTCTACCCTGAGTCTTTCTGCCATCTTTAATTTCTTTGTTACTACTGACCACTATACCAACACTATATCATTTTCCCAAAGAAAATATTTCAAAATTCCTACGGAAGATAGAAGGCATTAGCCAAAAAAAAAAAAAAAAAAAAAAAAAAAAGTTCATATTTAGTTCCATAATGACTTCTTCAGTCACCAAAAAATATTTAATTTCATTGGATCACAATACCTATGTTTGCAGGAAAAGAGAAATAATATAACTTAATCCTAAGAATATTTTAACAATTGATTGTACTCATTAAATGATTTTTAGAATGTTTCACTAAGAATGAAATATAGAATGAATAGGAGATGCTCAACCATCCAGCACAATTAATGCTCCAGTCGATTTAAGCAGGTATAACTCATTCTAAAATTCCAATGTTCTACCTATTGTCTAGCAGCCTCATTGGTCTATTATGGGGGCCAATGACATATAGCAATACAAGTGTGCACTCTACAGGTATGCTGTATAACAAAGGTCTTAGTGCATATTAGAGAAGAAATGGTAGAGACTAGATTTTTGAATCTTTATGAAATAGTATTTAAAATATATGATACTAGTATCAATAAAAAGTTTAAATGGTAGCCGAGAATATTGAATTTTAATTTAATATTTTATTTATTTTAATTTAATGTTGTTATTCAACATGCTCATAACTCAGAACAAAATTTCGTGGACATTCTTTAGGAAACTTAAAACATGCTAATATAAACATCATAGCAAATGAAGTGTTAAAAGTTTTTTTCTTTATAGAAACTAGAGGATAATAAAATAAGGCTGAATACAGCAAAATGGTACTTAAAGATGAACAGGAGTTATTTCAAGTAATTACCAACTAGCCATAAGAGTTTAAAATAAAATAAAATGATCATCCCTATGAAGTTTACATAGACTTTATATTTGTCAATAGCCGCTGTTATAGTACCATTTATCACTTGCAAATATTCTGACTTACCAGATTTATCAAACAGAATCAAGTGCACTCTTTACAAGAAACTCTAGAGAACTGACAAAACAAAAAATTGAAACCTAAAAATCTAGTGGTTGCCTATCAGAACACAAGAGAATGTGTTATGCTTTAAAAATATATTCATTTTTAATTAATAAACTTAAATATTTGCTTATAGGTCATTGATAACAGAATCTGGGAATCAGATTCTGATATACCAGGTAACAGAATCTGGGAATCAGAAAGTATTAGAAATCCAAATGAAGATCAATTTGATTTTATTTTTAAACCTTCAAATTTACAGATCACTAGAAAAATATGAGATATTTCAAAAAATCAATTTACATTGATATTTTTAAGAAAATATTGCATTAATATAGACCCCTAATGATCAGAAAAGTATGGAAAAAGAGGAGGCAGGAAAGAAATAATTTTGGGTAGACACCAAAAAAACCCCACAATGCTAAATATTATCAGTTTGCATGTTGCAGATAGCTTTACAATGATCAACTGACATATGACCACGACAGAACTAGCAAAAAGTGCAAAAATAGGTTGAGACTTAGGACCCACCTCCTTCTCATAAATACCACATCACAAACTGCAAAGATTAGGTAGCCAAATTTCAACATCAAAGGTATACTTGGCATTTGAACCAGATCTAAGAATTATGGCCTTTGTCTTCCAGTAAAAGCTAATAAGCTGAGATTTACTTAACTCTTTCCTGTTGTTGTTTTTTTTTTCTTGAGCTTCTCAAGGATTACTGAAATTGAAGACTACATATGAAAAAGATAGTTCATCATTTCCAAAAAAGATATTCATCCAGATTGCCCTCCAATCCGTGAAATCTGAGATGCCTAAGGAGTCTTCTTTGTGAAAGCCTTACAAATATATCCAAAGATGGTGAGTCCCATATGGCTCTGATAAATGAAACCCGTTATTGTGAATTTCAAGCTCTTCTTTAAAACAAAACACTACTGGGTGAATTTGGTGCTCATGAAATAAAGCACTAATTGCGTGGCCTAACAACACTCTGAATCCTCTCCCTAGCAGACATTTTAAGTTGTGCCAAATTGGTTTTGGGATGTGAACAAATATCCTGGAGCCAGACTCTCACATGCACGCACTACTCCCTGGAAGTAAGTTGGACACTCTTGGAAATTGCATTAACTCTTTCAGGCCACCAGGGAACCTAACTCTCACTAAAAGAAAGGCCTCTTTTAAGATGAAAACAAGTCATTCAGTCTAAAGTTAAACCCAAGTAAACGGTGAAATAGCAAAAACTGATTTGGGGCCATTTTGACACTAACATAGCCATAGATATTAGATAGCCCCTACACCCTAATGGATGCTTATTCAAATGTATCCAGAAAATCTTATTCCTCATTTTCTATGTGTGCATAATTTCTAAGACATTAATAAGAGTTGTGTGCATTCAGGAGAGGAGAATTCATTTTAAGCTTAATATGCCACATTTGCCTCAGGCACAGTGATAAGAAACTTTTGTTTCTTTGGTAACCACTTTCACCTTATTAGAACAGAAAACTTCTTGACTTTGTGTCTCACCATATGAAATATAATTTCCATACCGTAATTTTTTCTATAGTCTTTCCATCTTGTTTCAGAAGGATGACTACAAATCTTGAACTGCGTATTTAAATGGTAATTAATCTATTCCCATCTCCCTCTCACTCAAATTTAGGAACTAATAAAAAACAATTTTTTTAAAAAATTAAAAGCACCTACAGGTAAAAATATATTGTAACTACCAGCTGCTTCTTTCTTTCTTTCTTTCTTTCTTTCTTTCTTTCTTTCTTCTTCTTCTTTTTTTTTTTTTTTTTCTACTCTTAATTTGTTCAGGAGCAAAGTAATTTCTTAGGAACAAGTTATTATATTTTTAAGGAATTTTAATTAAGCATTTTATTTGCAGTATCCTGAAAACAGCATTTCCCCTTTTAGCTCATTGATAAATATCCTGAGTTATACGTGTCCTAAAGATGATCCAAACTCCACTATTATTTTAGACTTCTAGGTCACCGTCATTCTGTGGCTGCCACTCTCCCCTTTCATCTGAAGTTTTAATAAAGATGTAGATAAAAGAAAAATTACTTTTGGGGGGTAGGAAATAACTAAATACCTATGAAGAAGGCTTTTTCCTAACCACTTCTAGTGTAAGCCTTCAGCAATATATATCCTAGAGAACCATATTTCATTTCCTGCCAGTTGGGGTGTATTTAAGAATATTTTTAAAAGCCTATGTTCCATTTCTAACAAAGCTTGATATTCTAGCAATTAGTCTGTGTGTGCTGCTGCCAAAGGCTCTGTTACTAAGATATAAACAATAACAACTTTACCAGACCCTAAAAGGAAATAAGCTGCTATTTACAAGTAGATAGGACATATTTGGTGAATCAAATGTGTAGCTTCTTCTGACTTCGTTTACTTCAAACTGCAATTCCTAGAATAGAACCCAAGTTTGCAGCTGTGTCAACATAACGACATATACCTGACTTACACTGAGGTATTAATACTCTGAATAATTCTTAAAATATTTCCAAATAAAAATTCACAGGATTTGTTAGTGCACTGGTACTTGTTTGTAACGGGTCTGATACCATGACATTACTTCTGCGCTCTGTTGGATACTTGTTCAGTTAGTTGCAAATAACCAAAGACAACTCATTTTTTAGTTGAGCTTGTTTGGAATCTAGAACCATACTAATGACATTAGAAGGTAGTTGGTTATACTCAACAGGCACCTCAACATCAAAAGAGTTTTATCTATTTTTAAAGGAACTATTTATTATATCAGTGAAAAATTGACTCTATCCATACCCACCATGTCAGCAAAGTGATACTAGGGCCAAGAAGCAATTTTCCCATGGGGTCCAAACAGAGGGGTATTTGGGGGTGTTATAAACCCTTTATGGAAGGCTAAGGTTGTGATTCATATTTCTACCAAGGTCTCTTTTTTCACCCTAAATTCATATAATGACATCAATTTAGGAGAAAAGGTATTAAAATGTAGCATATGTTCACTTCAAAATCCTATGATATATTGTAATTAGGACTTTTAAAAATAATGGCCTTAGTAGTATCCTTATATTTTTTGTTGTTGTTTTTATTTTAATTCCAATCTAGTTAAATACAGTGTTACACTAGTTTCAAGTGTACACTATAATGATTTAACAGTTCTATACATTACTCAGTGCTCATGACAATAAGTGTACTTGTATGCTTAGATTTCTTTCTCTTGATCTTTTGTGTTTTTACTATATGTAAATGTATACTTCATGGTAACTCACAAAAGATAAGGAGAAAGGAATGTAAGTATACAACTAAAATCAAGCCACAAAGAAAGAGCAAGAGAAGAAAAAAGAAATAAAGAACTACAAAAATAGCTAGAGATAATTAACAAAATGGCAATAAGCACACATCTATCAATAATTACTTTAAATGTAAATGGACTAAATTCTCCAATCAAAAGACACAGAGTAGCTGAATGGATTAAAAAAAAACAAGACCAATCTACAGGCTATCTACAAAAAATTCACTTTAGATGTAAGGATACACATAGATGTAAAGTGAAGGGATGGAAAAAGATAATCCATGTAAATAGAAACCAAAAGAAAGCTGCAGTAACTATACTAATAGCAGACAAAATAGACTTTGAAACAAAGACTATAATAAGAGACAAAGAGGGGCATTACATAATGATAAAAGGGTCAATCCACCAAGAAAATATAACAGTTGTAAATATTTATGTATCCAACATAGTAACCCTAAATACATAAGGCAAATATTAACAGACTTTAAGGGAGAAATAGACAACAATACAATAACAGTAGGGGACTTTAATACCCCACTTACATCAAAGGATAGATCATTCAGATAGAAAATTAATAAGGAAACACTGGCCATAAATGACACATTAGACCTGATGAAGTTAATGGATATTTATTGAGTATCCCATCCAAAAGCAACAGAATACACATTCTTCTCAAGCACACACGAAATATTTTCCGAGATAGATAATATGTTAAGACACAAAACAAGTCTTAATAAAATTAAGAGGATTGAAATCCTATTAAGAATCTTTTCTGACCATAATGGTATGAAGCTAGAAAGTAATTACACAAAGAAAACTAGAACATTCACAAATATCTGCAGGTTAAACAACATGCTACTGGATCACCCAGTGGGTCAAAGAAGAAATCAAAAGAGAAATAAACAAATACCATGAGGCAGCTGAAAGTGGAATGTAACATATAAAAATTTATGCAATGCAGTAAGAGCAGTTCTAATAGGGAAGTCATAGCAATAAATGCATACCTTAAGAAACAAGAGGAGTCTCAAATAAGCAACTTAACTTTATACCTCAAGTAATTAGAAAAAAGAATAAGCAAAATTAGAAGAAAAGAAGTAACCAAGATCGGAGCAAAAATAAATGAAACAGACCTGAAGAAAACAATATAAAAGATCAACTGAACTCTAAGCTGGCTCTTTGAAAAGATAAACAAAATTGACAAACTTTTAGCTAGGTTCACCAAGAAAGAGAGGATTCAAATAAATAAAATCAGAAATGAACAAGGAGATGTTACAACTGATAGCACAGAAATAGAAAAGATCATAAGAGACTACTTTTGAACAATTATATGCTAACAAACTGTGCTACCTATAAGAGATGTATAAATTCCTAAAAACATACAACCTATCGACACTGAAGCATGATGAAATAAAAAATCTCAATAGACTCATTACTAGCAAAGAAACCAAATTAGTAATCAAAAATGTCCCCAGAAACAAAGTTTAAGACCAGAAAGCTTCAGCGGTGAATCTATAAAACACTCAGAGATGAATTAATGCCAATCCTCCTCAAACTCTCCCAATAACATAGGAAGATAACTCTTCCAGACTCATTGTATACGGCCAGCATTACCTTAATACAAAAACCAGACAAAAATGGCACAAGAAAAGAGTATTATAGGCCAATATCCCTGATGAACATAGATGTAAAATTCCTCAACAAAATATTAGCAAACCAAATTCAACAATACACCAAAAGGATCATACATCATGGTCAAGGGAGATTTATTCAAGGGATTCAAGGATATTTCAACATCTGTAAATCAGTCAATGTGATATACAACAGTAACAAAAGATAAAAATCATATGCTCATCTCACAGATACAGAAAAAGCATTTGACAATATTCAACATTCATTTATAATTAAAAAAAACAAAACCCTCTCAACGAAGTGGGTATACAGGGAACATACCTCAACATAATATATAGTATGACAAACCCACAGCTAACATCATAAAGTTTTTCCACTGAGATCACAAATAAGACCGAGGTGCCTACTCTAACCACTTTTATTCAATATAATACTGGAAGTCCTAGTCATAGCAATGAGGAAATAAAAAGAAATAAAAGGCATCCAAATTGGAAAGGAAGAAGTAAAACTGTCACTATTTGCAAATGACATCATAGAAAAGCCCTAAAGAAAGCCCTAAAGACGTCATCAAAAATCTGTCAGAATTGGAGCATCTGGGTGGCACAGTCAGTTAAATGGCCAACTCTTGGTTTCAGATCAGGTCTCGATCTCAGGGTCATGAGATTGAGCCCGGAGTCAGGTTGTGCGCTCAGTGTGGTCTCCTTAAGACTCTCTCCCTCTTCTTCCCCGTCAGCTCTTCCACCCTGCGTGCTCTCTCTCTCTCTCAAATAAATACATATATATTTCTAAAAAACTGTCAGAGTTCAAACAAATTCAGTAAAGTTGCAGAATACAAATCAGCACACAAAAATCTAATGCATTTCTATACACGAATAATGACATATCAGAATGAGAAATTAAGAGAACAATCTCATTTAAAATTGTAGAAAAAATATCCAGGAATAAATTTAATCCAGGGGGTGAAAGATCTATAAGTTGAAACTATAGGCATTAATGAAAGAAACGTATGAAGAAACAAATTGAAAGATATTCCATGCTTACAGAGTGGAAGAATTAGTACTGTTAAAATGCCCGTACCCATTCAAAGGATATACAGATTCAGTGTAATCCTTATTGAAATTCCAATGGCATATTCCACAAAAATATAACAAATATCCTAAAATTTGAACGGAATCATCAAACACCCTGAAAGTCAAAGCAATTTTGAGAAAGAGGAATAAAGCTAGGGGCATCATGCTTCTCAATTTCAAACTATATTACTAAGCTATAGTAATTAAAACAGTATTATATTGGCTTAAAAATCGACACATAGATCAACAGAACAGAAGAGGGAAACTACATATATATATAACCTACATCTATATAATCAATTAATTTACAACAAAGGAGCCAAGAATATATAATAAGGAACGGAGAGTCTCTTCAATAAATGGAACTGAGAAAATTGGACGTATGCTAAAGGATAAAACTGGACACGATCATACACCATATATAAAAATTAACTCAAAATGGAATAAAGACTTGAACATAAGACCTGAAACCATAAAACTCCTAGAATAAAACATAAGCGGTAAATTTCCTGACATTAGTCTTGGTAATGATTTTTAATGTGACACCAAAAGCAAAACCACCAAAAGCAGAAATAGGTGGGACTATGTAAATTTAAAGAACTTCTGCACAGCAAAGGAAACCATCAACAAAATGAAAACACAACTTACTGAATGGTAGAAAATATTTGTAAACCACGTATCTGATAAGGGGTTAATACCCAAAATATATAAAGAACTCAATAGCAAAACAAAACAAACAAACAAAAAAACAAAAAACAAACAAAAAAACCTAAATAATCTGATTAAAAAATGGGCAGAAGATCTGAATATAAACATTTTTCCAAAGAAGATACACAGATGGCCATCAGGTACATGAAAAGATGCTCTACATCATTGAACATCAGGAAAATATAACTCAAAACCACAATGAGATATCGCCTCACATCGGTTAAAATGGCTATAATCAAAAAGACTACAAATAATTGTTAGCAAGTTGTGGAGAAAAGGGAACCCTGGCACACCGTTGCTGGGAATGTAAATTGGTACATCCATTATGAAAAACAGTATGGAGTTTCCTCAAATAAATGAAAATTGAACTACAATAATATGATCCAGTAATTCTACTTCTGAGTATTCATTCAAGGAATGAAAACACTAATTCAAACAAGCACCCCCGTGTTCACTGCAACATTACTTACATTAGCCAAGATATGGAAACAATCTAAGAGTCCATCAATGAAAGTGAATAAAGAGGATGTGATATATGTAAATGTGTATGCGAACATATATTCATTATTTGGCCACAAAATATGAAATTGTGCCATTTAAGACAACACGAATAGACCCATAGGCATTATACTAAGTGAAATAAGTTGGGCAGAGAAAGATAAATACTATATGATCTCTCTTACAAGTGGAATCTAAAAAAAAATTTTTAAATAAAAAAAAACTAAGCTTATAGATAGAACAGATTGGTGGTTGCCAAAAGTGGGGCTGGCAGGGAGAAATGGTTAAACTATTTTTGCTTTGTTGTTGTTGTTGTTTAAATAAACTGAAAAATAATTTTTAAAAACCTATGGAAATCTGAATAAACCATTGATATTAGTTAATAATAATATATCAATATCTGTTCATTAATTTAATTTTATTTTTTAAAGATTTTTTATTTATTTGACAGACAGAGATCACAATTAGGCAGAGAGGCAGGCAGAGAGAGAGGAAGGGAAGCAGGCTCCCTGCTGAGCAGAGAGCCTGACGCAGGGGCTATATCCCAGGACCCTGGGAACATGACCTGAGCGGAAGGCAGAGGCTTTAACCCACTGAGCCACCCAGGCGCCCCTGTTCATTAATTTTAAAAAATGGGTTGTATTAATGTAAATATTACTAAAGGTGAATCCATGGTTGAGAGGGCTAATAACATGCAGATCCTGTACTATCTGCTCAAATTTTTTTTTTGTAAATCTAAAAACAGAAAAAAAAAATAAATAAACCAATGGCCTATCTTTTATTAGGTGCCCACCACATTTTTACATGTTTAGAAGTATGCCATGAGCTCTGAACTAATTTATTCAAACCATTTTTTTTTTCTGTTTCATGTTCATTAGCCACATACACCAATAAAATAGAGGCAGAAAGCTTAACAAAATACACACCGTCCTTATAGGTCAGCTAGTTCTAAATGGTCTTAATAGTCAAAATATACCTGTTCAACCAGCTTCTAAACCTGAAATTACAAGCAGAATGCTTTTTTAGATGTTAAAAAATAGTAGCAGCAAAATAAATAAATAAATAAATAAATAAATAAATAAAAAGAAAGAAAGAGGGGAAAGTAAAAGGGAATAGGGATATTAAAAAGAAAGCTTGAGGAGCGTCTGGGTGGCTCAGTAGGTTACGCCTCTGCTTTCGGCCCACGTCATGATCTGAGGGTTCTGGGATCCAGCCCTGCATGGGGCTCTCTGCTCAATAGGGAGCCTGCTTCCCACCCCTCTCTCTGCCTGCCTATCTCTGCCTACTTGTGATTTCTATCAAATGAATAAACAAAATATTTAAAAAAATAAAAAAATAAATAAAAGGAAAGCTTGATCTACAGAGAAAGTGCACTGACCAATTGTCTTATTAAAGCAATGAGTAACCTAGTTCCCAGGACTGACTTCAACACTGAAAACTACTGTGTAAATTTAGCCAACTTATTTAACCTTTATTGGCATCTAGTTCCTAATCTGTAAAACAGGGGTAAATTTCAGATACCAACTGCTTTCTGTAGCCCTACACTGGCTAAGATCTTTTAAAATTTATTCCCTGAGCCAAAACCTCACCCACATGCCATCCGTTACTTTCCCTCCTTTTTCCTGTCTCCTTTGCCTCTGCAGAGAAATAAAATTAGCAGTCAAAATTAAACAAGCCCAGTGGGCAAGACAGGCTTTAGTTTAAGGAAAAGGATGGAGTAAGTTGTGTGAAACTGCTTACTTGGCCCCAAAAGGTTCATTGTTGGGATATTACCTCCCACAACTAGCTCCACTGGAATTTTTCTCAGGAAAATGGAGAACTGTTTTAAGATAGACATGCCCTTTAAGCTGGTCTCAAATCAAAATAAATTTAGGATATTCAAAAACACCCTACAGGATTTTCCCTGTGGAGTCTAAATAAATCACTGACCAAATTTTCCAATTTATGCTCTGCTGCAAAATGGGACTTTTAAAAAATCATGTTTAATTTCTACATATGAAAAAGAAGTATAGGTAAATTTCTTCACTATATATCTTCACCCTTCTTTCTTTATGGGAGCATTCATTAGCTTTATAAAGTAAAAGAATGTCATTTGGGAAAAGACTATCCTTAGAGAAGACAGTTAAAATAGAATCCAAATTTCCAGTAAACTCAAAAGTCAACTAAAGACAACACTATATCCCCTGGATAGTGGGTCTTTTTAAAAAATGTATCTTTTAAAATATAATTACAGAGGCATTAAGTATATATCCCAAATATATGCATATTAAACTTTATAAAATCATAATTAGTTTTACACCTAAAAATGGATTTCAGAACTCCTTTAAATTATTACTTCTGTATTTAAAATATTATTAAATCTAAAAAATGTATACATAACATTTTAACAATTCCTTTACTTAGTAAATGAGAAATTGTATTAATTTGTACACTATACTATGTACCTAGGCTGTCATTTTATACTATGAGTTGTATAGTTTTTTAAAAACTTTTTTTTTAAACGAGAACATCAAAAATGCTCAGGAATCAGTTTTTAGATTTTAGGAATCATTGTGACATTGAAACTATTTATATTTGCTTTGGATCTTAAATATAAATAAATTATTTTAAGACCAACAACAATGGCTATGCTATGAAATTATTGTGTTTCCTGGCATGTCATAATAGATAGGATTAAAATTTTCATTCAGATGACTGTTCCATCCAAGAGTTTCAACTCTCAAATAAAAATATGAACAAAAGATTGTTTACTTGAGTAGACTTTCCCTAAAGTACTAGGTATTAACACCAAACATTACAAGACTCAAAAAAAAAAAAAAATTACTGGATTAAGTGTGGGAAAATTGTTTGTTCCCTAGTAATGAAATGAACTTAAGTCCCACAAAGTTTAATTAGTATTTAGTGGTTTACACTTACCAAACAGAGAAACAGCCTGACTCTGAAGGTTAACTGCACAGTCAGAAATTACATATACTGGTGGTTAAGAGCACCAACTGCTGTCAAATGTAGATTGAACTAGAGTTCAAACCTGGTTCTGCCACTTACTAGACTGCAATCTTCAGTAAGTCACTTAACCATCCCAATTCTGGCTTTCCTCATCTGCAAACTGGGTTAAGAAACTCCTCATAGCGAAGGTATGGGGATTAAAGGAGATCCCACAGACACTGTTCTTTAACAGATCAATAATTATGATTATGATTACTACTTAGACCCCTTCTGACCACTCAGAAAACCTGAACTTTACCTCTGGTTAAAAGTTATTTCTCAATGGCAGAATAAGAAAAAAAAATATTACCAATTAATTTTACATGGTGAAAGTAATAATTATTATACTGTAACAGTAATATACTTTGTGGCCCTCAAGGCTAGACATTATCATTTAACATAAAAGGAACTTGGTAAAGATTTATTGATTGGGGGAAAATAATATGATATAGTAGAAAAGAGTATAGGCTCTGAATCCGGCTTTGATGTTTAACAGCTGTGTGAAACTCGCTACCTATTCTATGAGCTTCACTCTTTGCTTGCTTTTTGGTTTTCATGGGGGCTTTTTGTCTGCAACAGAGGCAGAAAACCAGGGTATACAACCGAAGTATTATAAAGACTAAATGAAGTAATTTATGTGAAAGGGTCTCATTAACTTCTTTTTTCCTTAATTCTAGGGCTATAGGGGCAAGAGTGGTAATTGTTTCTCAAGGCTGAACTTTTCTTACACAGCTGTATCAACTTTGTTCTTCTATGTAAAATGAGATTATACTTCATTAGAGAATAATGTGAATTACGAGAATGAACTCAGGTGCAACGGTAAATATGGTTGAACAATACACCATAAAAACAAGAGCAGGGATTCCCAAACTTTGCAATTTTATTAGAATCTATCAAGTAGCTTTTATAAAATACTGATGCCCAAATCTAGATCTAAAGATTCTGATTTAGGATATCTGGGAGTATAAACTAAAAACCTGTTCATTTAAAAAGGCCCCAGCTGATTATGATGTACAACAGCCAAGAAAAGTAGTATTTTCTAACCTGTGTTAACCACGTAGAACCCAGGATGCCGGATTTCTATCCCAGACCTATTAGGGATGGAGCTCAGAAATCTGAATTGTAACAAATACCCTAGGTAATTTTAGAGTACACTAAAGTTAAAAAACCACTAGACTGGAGTCCAATACTATAATATCAAAGAAGCTATATAAAATTTCTATACTAGTTGGTTATTTTAAATGTTTTTACTTCTATTTTAATAAATTTATCACCATCAAAAATGAACTTATGATAGGTAAAAATTTATCCAAAGAAAACATGAATCTCAGATTCATAAACATTATCATTATTATTATTACAGGTTTTTAAACTAAAACATAGGTAATGGGGTAAACATAACATATATCTCCAGAGCCTACAACCACCAAGAAACACTCCAACTATTATTCCTATTGGTTTCTATTATCCAATTATTATCTACTGGTTTCTATTATCCAATCCTCCTTTAATTAGAACAGTAATAATAATGAATATTACTAATATTGGTACAGGGCTTTACTATTTATGAAGAAATTCCATATACATGAACTCCTTTAATCCTCACAATTACCTTGTGAAGTAGATAGGAAGGGTAACATTTATTACTACCTTTCTGCAAATAAGTAAAAAAGCTGAAGCAACTTGGCCAAAGTCAGACTGGTGTTTGCTGGTGTTTATAGTAATGTATGGAACTGAAATCCCAGATGTAAATTCCAATACAAAAATTCTAAAATTTAAAATTAACACTCATTTGTGTTAGTAAAAAAAAAATTCAAAATAGTATGAAAAAGTCTTTAAAATGCAAATAGTCTATAGTCCCATACCGAAGCATGGGTTTATCTTACCATTTAAAGTTATTGTAATTTATTTATTTTATAGTTAAAGGATAGAAGGAAAATGGAGCTCAATCAAAGTCAAATAAAGAAGTTAACCAAAAAATTGGAATATCCATCGTTATAATACAATTTGCCCTGCCCACTTGCAGTTCAACTCTCTATAAGAAAAACTTCTGTGCCTTAGTTTCCTCTTCTAAAACTGGAATATCAAATAGCACTTTCAAAGGGTAGCCATTTAATTTTCAGCTATTGTGGTACTCTAAAAATTGTTAAACCAAATATACAACTAGAGTAATACTAACATGTGTCCAACCCCTACAAAAACCCTGAGTCCAAAGTACCTTAAGATCAACTAGTCCAGCCTCCTTATTTTATGCATGGGAAACAGACCTAAAAAGGTTAAGTATTTTACCCAATACAACAAATTTGATATAAAGCTAAAACTAGAAATTAAGTATCTTTACCCCAGAGTCAACTACAATATACACTTGCAAATCGGCAATGCAATTTTTTCATAATCAAAAACAAACATCCATTTTAATGTGAGAGAAAGTAAATTTATAAAGAGAAATTTGGAAAGGAGGTGGTATCAGAAGTGTATTTCCAAAGAGAAAAGGCCCTAAAATTATTTAAAACCAAAACAAAAAATAAAAATAAAAATAAAACAAATAAATTATAAACCAGCCAGACATAATCATTCAGTCAGATCTCAAACATCTGAGTGCCTCTGGGCCGAATGCCATAGAAAGTTCTGGAGGCAGAAGGATGAATAAGACACAGACTATATCCTTCAGAAGCTCATGGTTTAGTTGGAAGATACGCTTACAAACAATACAAAACAATACAAAAATGTATTATAAACAATACAGTGTGAGAGTGATATTACCAGAGCATATAAAAGTTGCTCTGAGAATGAACAGGAAGGACCACCTCACTGTCTGGAATGATTGGCCGAAGGCTTTCTAAGTGGTGATTAGGTGAGTATCTCTGACAATCCCTGCCTTCTTCATCTCCAATTCTAACTGAACACATCCCTGTTTGTGCCTGTAATTTTTAAAGTATTTTTAATATACAGCAGGATGAAGGTAGGGTAAAATGCACACATCCTAATTTCTCCCTGGGTAGTAAGATTTGCCAAACACACTAAAACATAGATTTTTGTGCAGCTACTGCAAAAGCAGACCTTGAAACAATTTGCCAAATTTTTGCAAATGTCCTGTTCTTTTCTTTTCACTGGCTCATGCGTCAGGGACACAAGGTGGCACTGTCGTGCTGACATTCATTTCAGAGCCCTTTCTAAATGGACAATTTGGAAAGAGGAAAAAGGCCCTACTGTGACAACTAAAACCAGAGTGTTATTACTGGTCTTCTCCTAGGTCTACCAGCAATAATGGCGGCTAAGGAAGGAGTAGATCATTTTGCATTTCATGAATATCACATGATGCCTGTACAGAAGAGAACATATACTCTGATGGTTTCTGCAAAGTGTCATGTTGTGTGTTTATGGAAATTCCAAAGGAATACAGTGCCCCTCTGCCAGTGGAAAGTCAGAAGTAAACTGTTTACCATGGACAAGGCCGTGGACATGGACCACCTCTCCATCTAGTGGCCAGAGGGGAAGAGTGGAACCATAGTGTTTCACTCAGTTAAAAGCAGGTCCTTTAACAAACCAACCATAGGCAATCATGTCACTTTGTCTGACAAATGGCAATTTTGGGTTTATTGCATTAATTGAATCATTAAACAGACCCAATAATGCATTGTGATATCCACTTAAGCTAAGAACGACCAAAAATATAAAGTACATGTGCTCTCTCAGATCAACTAAAATCTCTTTATAAATCTTCCATCATTACCAACCTAAAATTCTCTCCAGATGTTTATGATTTATAGGTAGAAAATGCAAGCAGAATTACCTACACACATAGTTATTTAAAATAAAATCATATATTCTTAAAGATAAAATCTAAAAAGGAGCTTTTCCCTTCATTTTATAAGCAAGGAATCTGAGGGACAGAGAGATTATGATTTATTCAAAGTCATTATAGTCAGGACTGGAAACCAGGCCTCCAGATTTAACCACTTTACATCCTTTTTGGCATTAATTAATGCCTCCTGTTCTCCAAGGCAGTGCTGCTTTTTTGTTGTTGTTGCTTTTTTTTTTTTTTTTTTTTACATGCTAGGAAAATAACTAGTTTCTAAAACTTTTATTCACATAGTTTCATGCTAAGTTAATAGGATTGAAGCTATTGTATATAAGTCCTAACACACCTTCATGGCTATATTGTGAAACTGTTTTAAGAACACACTTTCTTGGGGCGCCTGGGTGGCTCAGTGGGTTAAAGCCTCTGCCTTCAGCTCAGGTCAGGATCTCAAGGTCCTGGGATCAAGCCCCGCATCGGGCTCTCCGCACAGCGGGGAGCCTGCTTCCCCTTCTCTCTCTCTCTGCCTGCCTCTCTGCCTACTTGTGATCTCTGTCTGTCAAATAAATAAATAAAATCTTTAAAAAAAAAAAAAAAAAAAGATGTCCTCTGAGTACCTTCTGGTTCTAAAGTTCTCCTTTAAAAAAAAAAATACACTTTCTTTTTTTTTTTAAACTAACAAATTATTCACATTCATTCGATATTTATTTATTTATTTGTTTGTTTATTTTACATTCATTCAACATTTAGAAAGCAAAGTAGCAAGTAGCAGAGAATAGAGTAGAATGTGCTGGTCCAACCCACTACACAGAAATGGTTTCAGAAAGCCATTTTGTAAAAAGAAACCTAAATCCATTCAGCCTGACAGGAAGTTTAGAGTTGTTTTTTGTTATGTTTTATATAAAAAGTATTTGACTTCATTTTATTTTAAGAGAAGAAACACACACACAAACTTACACAGTCGATCACTTCATCCATTTTAATTAAACTCATGATGCTGTTTTGCCGCATGCCTTGGGAATTCTTTGTTGGGAAGGCTTCTTATCAAAACAAATGAAATCTGTCCACCAACTATGAAAATCTGCTCATAACTCCAAACCTAAGGCCTCAAAGGCAAAAGGTATGAAGAAATCCTGGCAGAGAACATGGTAGTTTTAATATGAGATGTTATGACTTCCTCTTCTATGATCTTTTGGTGGCACCTTTGGAATTTAGCAGACCTATTGTCAAGAGATGTAGGAAGAAGGTAGTTTGTGTTTTGTTCGATAGGTCAGATGGCTTCTACTGGGGTTGGGAAGAAAGTCTTTTTCTTTCATTATAAATTTAGAAACTTCAAAAGCCCTACCCCTCCACCCGCAGCTTCACTTTTATTCTTGTCTCCATGTGCTTCTCAGTCATGTTTATTCTTCTCCTCTCTGCAGATGAGGTGAAGCAATAATACCACCGTTGACTCAAGGAACTAGATAAAGAAAGAACTATTCCAGCTCTTTTGACCCAACCTAAAGTGCAGGTGATAGGTGCATTTGACCATGAAGATGGAGACATTCTTAAGTATGTGCAAACCCAAAGTACTGGGCCAAAAGTCACTGTAGTGTGTTCAGTATTTAAAAACAAAACAAAACAAAATAAAACAAAACCCCAAGAGTATAAAGCCAGCCTTGCAACTTTATTTGCCTAGTTCCTATTTAAACATAAGAAGATAACTTTTTCATTGTTTAAATGCTCTGGTGTCTGAATAAGGTGTTTTTGTTTGTTTTCAAGAGTAGCCATACAGTTTTCATATACATACATACATCTACCAGAAAAATTACATAGCCTAGAACACTCATAGTTTCTTGCCAATAAGTTTTTTCTAAGTTTTAATTTGGTACCTGAGCAAACTGACAACATTGCTTTAATTTTCTCCCAGATGCATTTCATTTACTGGAAAGAAGCTCATACTATAAAAGGAATTTGCCAACAACAAATCACAATTTGATTACAACAGTAATTCAGAGAACATTTCTCAAAGGAAAGGTAAAAATAGCAGATATCAAGTCTCATCTAGTAAAAAAACTAAAGGCTTCTAACTATTAGAATTAAAATTTAAATAATTTAAATTCAACCTGGTTTTTAAAAAGTTTAGATTAAGAATTTTTGATGAACAAAACAATACCATTATGTATAAAATTCATAATTATTATCATTTTTAGTTTCAATTTCCTGGAAATCTATTTAATTTCCAATAACTACAAATTCCATTAAGTAGTTTTATATGTATTAAATGCAAATCTTTACATTATTTTCTTAATAGTGAAAGTTTTCAAGTAAATTCTTAATATTTTAAATGTATAATATATGATATATACATTAAATTCATTATACTTGAGACACAGGCATAAATGCTAAATTATTTCTGATATCAAGGATGTAAATACATTATGCTATAATGACCACCCTTTCCATCAGTTTCAAAGATAAGACTGAATATTCAGAAATTAATAATAATATCCTCAGTTTCCATCTAGTCACTGGGTGGGCCAATGAATTCAGCCCTTGCTCCTTGTCCCAATATTTTTACTTGAAAGTCAGTAGTTAACTTTCCCTAAGTTAAAGTAGGTATAAAAGCATTGCATTGTTTAACTGAACTGCAAAACATCCCTGGCTAGAGTTTCACTTGAGTATCTAAAGACTCCATAAAGGCAAGCACCATGTCCTCAAGCTGATTACTTTCAAGTGAACTGTAGAATCACCAAAGGCTTGATCCTAGAGTGGAGGAGTGGTTATGAAGAGTTGAGCATAATTTGCACACCACTTAATTATTATTACAGTTGAACAGCTAGAGTGGCAGAAAAGCCCTTTTTACTTATGGGCTCTTGAATGTTGTTCCCAACATCTGTTACAGTGGTTACTACACAGGACAGTAATGATAGTAGCATTATTTCTTCTCATGGCCTCAAAGGCTTGCCTGTGTAGAAATCAGAAGTAAAGAGCTCAAAGAATATAATTTTTATACATTAAATGTAATTGGCATCAATGTTATTTAATGATTAAAGGTACAATACTTATATTATAGGAATATCTATAAATTCAGGCATTCTCTAGAATTTCTAGATATAGATATTGCCCTTGGGTATTTGGTGAAGAATTAAGGGGATTTTACTAGCTATTTGACATTGACTATAATCCCTGGGGATTCTGTAAAATGCTAGAAATTACGTAAGTATTGGAAATGTACAAAATATAAGTTTGAAAGGAATATTTTAAGTTTCAAGTTTGCCAAATACCTAGGAATCCCATATGGGACTTGAAAGTTTAGAGCAAAGAATCAAATGGCCAGTGATGACTCCTAAACCATTGTAAATAATACCTAATGATTGTACAAGGTAACTAAAATGGCTTATACAATACAAAAAAAAATTTAAAAGAGTTGATTTCTAATTTAATGATAACTCTTGTATATGTATACTTGCTCAACTGATAGTATTTATTGTCCTATTCCTATTATAAGTGATATCTGATTTCTCTAATTTGCTTGCAATAGTTACACAGCCATACAAACAAAAAAAAATTAGATTTTTCTTTTCAGCTCTATGCAACTTTTCCTGCTAATAAGATTCTCACTGGTTAAGGAACTTGGAATGGACATACTATTTTACTTCTTTTGTACAAGTTCAGTATATTTTCCCAAAAAATGTAGTTTGTTAAAACATATTTCTAAAGTGGCCTCCAACGCAAGTCAGCTTTAATATCCATTATCAACTTTTAGACCTAAAGAACCCAGCCTTAAGATTGAAAAAGAGTGGAACTAGCAGCATGCAAAGACTGTCAACATCAGTCCTTCCTTTGCCAGAAAGAATCACTACTTAGTAATATTAGCAATATGCTACTTCCACACACCTTACCAGGCCTTGGAACAACACATTTGCTCAGGGTCTGAACTTGGTTTCCTACGTGGCAGCATGGCCAACACTACTCAGGCTTGGGCAAGGCCATAAACACATCCACTGATAATTTCTATATTTACAGAAAGCCAGGACATTTGTAGATAATCACACAATTGGATATTTATGAAGTGCCAGATTTTATGAATACAGGAATTTGTTAATTAGCACAAGGACTAATCATTAAAATTCAAAAATAGATAAGTAAACAAGAATGCCATTTATTTGTTCACATTTTAGGGGAAAGTATGCAGCTGTGATCCTTTTGATGAATGTAGGCTTCTGGAGAAAAATGTGAAGAAGAAAAGTATCTGTAAGTTTTGAAATCTTAATGAGCAAAATCCAGGAAATTACCATATAGTCTTTATATTAAAAATAATCATAGTAATTCTTCCTTTAACTTAAAAATAAGTTTAAAACAGCATATGCTTAGCATTTGAATTATACTGTCTTCCTAGTCCACTGTTTTGGTCCTTTTCAAGAAGCCAAAGTTGATTTTTACCGGACAGAAGTTAAAAAGCACACAAACGTCACTCAGTACCAAATTGTTTTAGCTACAGGGCATGGCAAAGCATGAAATAACTGCTTTAGAGCACTTCCTCATGTGGGTGTGTTAGATAACTGTCTGCTCTGATATTAAAATGAAACCCACTATGACCTGACCAAGACTTCGGGGCTCTCAATAGAATTCATGTGCTGATAGGAAAGGCCTACCATAACCAGTAAGCCTAATTAATGACTTTTCTGGCACCCTGTAGCCCTCCTGTGACACGAGCCTTTAGCTTTTCAAAGCCCTACATAGCAGAGTACACTGGTTTTAAGTTTACTTATACACATTTTACAATGTCCTGCAATATTTGGATTGTGACAGCCCCTCCCAAAAGAGGCCAAGATTACTTTTCATACTAAAAATATTTTAAATCTACTGAAGGCTAAGAGTTATAATGCAAAAGAAAACACATACACATTCTAAAAATGAAGCCAACCATAAATATGACTAAATTTTTACTTTCTTTTATTCCTTCTAGAAGGTTAAAAGAAATTTTCATCTTCTCCTAAAAGCCTCTCCATTTTTTGTTTCTCATTAACATAAATATGCTTAACATTAAATTTTTAAATGTCCCATCTGCAAAGAATCTGATTTCTTTACCCACACACATGTGAGAATATATACATGTATTCACATATATGCACATAGATATCCCCACACGTACATGTACACAGAAAAAGAGAATTGTTGATCAAGAGATAATGAAACATTCTTTCGAAAATAACGGTAGAATTTTAGATAGTCCTTACAATGTTAATATAGAAAATGACAGGTGCACGAGACATGCACACTTTTGACATGTGAGTTTTAAAACAAATTCTTGGGTCAAGAGTTTAAAATGGAGAAAATCACATTTGAAACACCATATACTGTGTACCTACATTAACACACGGTTTCAATAGACTCCCCCAAAAGTTTCCCTTTAGATCTTTGGGGGAAAAAAATTCTCTGACAGGACCTGAGTGTACTTAGTATTTGTTCTATTCTTGGTCAAAGCTGTCCTTTCCAGCTTAAAAGACACTTTAGGCAATAGAAGCAAATTAAAAGTCTCCAAATAAATTTTTAAAAAGAAAGGGGAAAAAAAAGACTTTTAGCAGCAAAAGTTCACCACCCTCTTGGAATAATGGATTTTTAATAAACATTTTACTAGGTTTGAACCTTGAGAATATGTTTGGGAATCTGCTCTAGCGTCCCAGGTGGCTTAAGAATATTGCTTTATGGACTTCTTTGTGTTGTCAGAAAGGCCTAATGGAATTAAAAAAAAAAAAAAAAAAGTCCGCCACTTCTATTAAATAAATAATTTATTATGAAAAAGGTGATTGTTATTAGCAAAGATCTCTATAGATCAGCATCCATTTTTTTATCATTCTTCCTGTATATGCTCAAAACATCTGCGTATCTTACTATCTGACTTAATTTTTATCAAATGAATGGCACTTTTACTTTCGGACAAATCCGAATAAAACTCCATTAAGAGTCCATTTCAAATGAACCTTTTTACTCCTTTGAATTTTGAAGAATACTGTTCTGGGAAAACTGTTCAACAATGTCAGCTAGTTGTCAAATGCAACTTTTCCCACCATAAAAAAGAAAAGAAATAATAAAGGAAAAACAAAGCACCTCAAAACTATGTTTGAAATAACAAATGCATTATTTATAGTCCTTGAAATGTTAAATGAATACTTGCAGTTGTTGCATAAGATGGCCTGATACACTTCATAGCTTCCACTTCATAAAAAGATGGCCAGCCCCCACTTCTCCCTCCCCAAGCATAAATAAACAGTAACATACTAAAAAGAAACTGTCCTAGGATAAAAACTGTTTGTTAAGAAAGTTTGCATTCTTACTAATCCCAGTGATATCCCTATAAATGCAAAAGTCCATCTGCAAAATAAAAGTTACAAAACAGAGTACCTTGTTCCTCTCAAAATACACCCCCCAGATGTAATATAGAAGAGTGTGTGATGATAAAAATAATTACTAGATTCTTATCCACCCTGTGATGACCCCCTCACCTTGTAGCCAATGCTATCAAATAAATATGCTGGCAAAAAGTATTCAACCTGCTTCAAGGATTTAAACTGTAAATATGGACTTTAAACTTCATGTAAAACAAAGAACAAGAGTCTCACTTTAGTAATACCCGTACTGGCACTGCAGCTAAAACTCACTGGCACATAACTAACAAAACCCAGTTAGCAATAAATAAGGACAACATGATATATAGACAGACAGATGGAATTGCATAAACAGACAAGAAAAGCAAAGAGACTAACAAACATACGGAGGGGTCTGCTATAAAAGAGTGAAAGATACTGATTTATTTGGTACTTTAGTGAGAAAAATAGGTTTGTTTGCAATTATTTTTAAAGTAATTAAACTGAATCACAAGGGCACACCCTTAAATAAGTAAGAAGAAAATTAGTAGAGGGTAGGCCTCCTATAAATGTTCCCAATTTTAAGCTAGCAACAGCTCTGTCAAACTTAAATCTGGAAATTAAAATTCAAGGAAGAAAGAATAAAAGCATTGGGGGCTAAAGGAGATGATAGGTAAAAGGGGGATTGAGGAAGCAGGATTTTTTTTATGAAAGTTGTCTGCCCTACCTTCTTCCCCAGCGCTGAGTTTCTCTTCTCATAATCGGTGTCTCCCTGGAAGTACAGTGTGAGTGGTAATGACTGCCTGCCTCCCTAATGAGTCCATTTTCCTGCTCTTGATGTTGTGTATATACACACACTGCAACCTACCTTACAAACCACAGAGACGGGAAGAGAGAGAGAGAGCAAGAGAGAGGGAGGGAGGGGGGGCAAAGAGGGAGAGAGAGACAGAGACAGAGTAAGCGAGTGAGAGGGAGAGAGAGAGAAGAGGAGAGAGAAAGAAAAACAGAAAGAAACAGAGAGAGAAAGGCACAGACAAAGCCCTCCTACCAGACAGCAGACAGCCTTCCTTCCCCTATCCAGCAAAATGCAACTCGTCTAATGCAGCAACAGGTTCAGTATTGCCAGACTAACAGAGTGAAAAAGGTATATTCTCTATATCATTACTGCTTGCAAATAAACAGTTTAAGAGCAGCTGGCTCCACCTTCTTTATTTATGCTCCATTATGAGGAATGTATTGTTTCAGTTCTGGCACACAGTACATGTAATTATCATAAATACATTTTTGCATATTAGCAGGAAATAGTGAAATGCATAGCTTATTTGTGCAATCTTTAATTTTTTTTTTTTTTTAATGTGAGAGACTGTCAACAAATCTGCTCTGACAAAAGCCTAGTAATGATTTTAAAGTCAGAGGCAGTCTTAAAGGAGGCTCTGGAAGAAAGACTCCATACAATAGGAAAACTGATCTCAGACAAAACTGATAACTGCAAAGAAGAAATCATTGCTCAGTAAATAAATCAAAACCATATGCAAAATTGCAGACAAAAACAGAATCAAGTTTAATTAAGTAACTAATAGACTAGTACTCTAGAAGAGACAGATTAGTTTCTTATTTGAAGCATCTATCTGTACAAATATCACAATGCAATGTACTCTGTGTGAACAGGTGCAATGCATATAGTAGATAATGTTACAACAACAAAAATAAATCCCATAAGGAGCTTCTATCATAAGCAGGACAAGATTTCAGAGAATATGTGTCTGAAACCATAGCAGAAACCCCTTGTTCTTTTATTAGGAGGGGAAAATAAAATTAATCAATGCTTCTAAATAAATCTTCCTTAAAAGGAAAAACAAAACAAAACTGTTTTTCTTTGTCTGATACCTCTAAGCATTTTTTTCATTTGCTAGAACCAAAATAATGCTGGTATTACACTTTCCACCACACTATATGATCCCTACCCCCTTTCCCCACTCCCAGGTGCCTTTCTCTCCCTTAAGTGATATATTTGCAGCTATGGAATTACAAACAGCAGAAAACAGAACAAGTTACAAGCTCTTCTTGCCCCCCAATTTTTTAAAACTAGACTTTGCTTGTCTACCTAGACAACCACCTTCCTTAAAATATTTCTGTACAGTTTGGCTGTGTGTCAGTTAGGTGGGACTTAGGAACATCACAATAGAGGTTAAATATTCTAAAGAAAATTTACATAAAAATGAAAACTGTGAATGCATCTGACCCATTCAAACCCTGAATCTGGGCACCAATAATTAATTGTATATTAAGTATATTAATTTTAAAATCACCTTTTTTATATGGTTTAGTGTGTTACCATACTTCAAACATTAGAATGTGCTCCTTTACATAAACAAAACTACTGTATTATATGAGCATAAATTCCTTCCCTTAAAAACCAGTTTTCAGTTAATAAAATATAACTTAACTACTTCAATATATAACTTACAGATCAACTATATTTTCACCTGATTCACAAAAATATTTTAGAAAATCAGTTAAATCTTGGGTCATGCTCAGAAAAGAGATCAGTTTTGTTTTAGCTGTTTTAAGAGCAGACAACCTATAGCACAGAAATTAGAAGATGATGTCTAACCACACATTGCATAAACTGTCCAGGGAAAATTCTAGTAGGAAATGAAGAGTCCAGCCCTCTACTCTCAGTATAAACCACTAATTCCAATTCTCAGGTGCTGCAATAGTGCTTTACCCCCCTCAAGGGTGGTTAGCTTAATAAAGAGGGGACATACACAGGGTGTAATAAAAGAAAAGGGATATATTTTTGGTCACATGTCTTAAGAAAAATCTTTCTAAAATACACTTAGTGTGCCTGAGGTACCAGCATGCATCTCACCCCTTACTGCTCAGCCTGGCATGTTCTGTTTTTCTACTATTGCCCTATTGTTTCTCTAAAGCTTTATTCAAATGTTTGAAGAAAAATGTCACTTAAAAAAGCACACAAGCCTCACAGTTTGACAGACTGATTCAAACTGGATATTACAATGTCCTGATTTTTTAAATAAGGTTCTAGGTATTTTTGTTTTGTTTCATTTTGTTTTAACGCAAGGAGAATAAGAAGATATTATTTGAGTTCCACCAGCAGGAGTCAAAGGAATGTAAAGGACCACGAAAGCTATTCACCTTTTCAAAGAACAACTAGCTAGCTGAATTTTAAAAAGAAAAACAAATATTTTGGCTTAGTGGAAATGCACAACACCTCAACGCTTTTTCTATATCTGCACACTTTACTAGATGCCAAGCACAGTAAGTGGCACATTCTTGGTACTTTCTGGAGTTCAAGATATACACTTCTTGCTGGGACAAGAGACCCATGTATTGAAACAATAATCCTGACTATCAGAAACAATAATCCTAATGGACTATCAGACTCTGGTAGTTATAGTTGTTAAATTAAGTGGTTTGTATGTTGATATGCCATGGGGCAATTTCATCCAGTGGAAAAATCCTAGTGGGAGCTGAAGACTGGTTTTAGTCTCAGAATTGCCAAAGTAGTTTGTATAGCCTGTGCAAGCCATTTAACCATCCTCAGTATCCATTTCTTCATATAAAAAAATAATAAAATTAAATTTAAAAGGAAAGAACTGAAGTGGATAACATAATAATTATGATGATGACAGCTAATGCTTAGGTGCTTACTATTTGCCAGGTCCTCTTCAAAGTACTTTTCATTTATTAACTCATTAAATCCTAGTGACCCTATGAGGTAGAGATTATTTTTAGTGGCACTTTCAAGTAAAGAAACAGAGAGGTTAAGTGATTTGCCTAAGGTCACACAGCATTGCGGAACAGGATTTGAACCCAGCCTGTCTGGCTTACAGATCATGTGCTTAATCCCTGCACTCTATTCTCTCCCAGCACCTAATGACAGCTAAGCCCCATCTATCCATAAGATTCTGTGCTTATTAGTCAAACCCAACACACCCTGATGACTTCTCATACCTCGCTTACTAATACAATACAGTGCAAATTTGCTCCTCTAATTTACAGAGTTCTCAATACATTTGGTTTAAGAGTCTAGCAACTTTATTTAAAAGTTCACATACTCCATTCAATCACTTCTGTTTCCAAGTTTCCATAAACATGTGCTTCCATTTAGTTGAACTGAAAAACAGCTATCTAATACTAATGCAAATAATGGTTTAAAGAACTAAATAAATAATAAATAAAATAAAATAAAAAATATCCTGTTTCCCAATAGCCTGAAAAAAAGCATGGAAAAAGCAAGGATTCAATTATAAATGACTTGTAAGAGATGCTGAATAATACCATCATTTGATTTTATATACTTGGTTTTAACTTTGAATTATTTAGAGGTATATTCTGAACACTTTGATACTAATGACTCATTCTGCAAGAAAGAATTTGCCCTTGCTCTGATCTCTGTGCATTAACTAAACATGGATTATGTGCCCATTATGTGCCATTCACAATACTTGGGGGTGAAAAATGAAGATAAAATGTATGATTTAGTTTCTGTTTTTGAAGACTCCACAGGCTGGTGGGAGACAGGCATGTAAACAATACTAATGTAGGGAAATAATCTTGCCACTCCATATTGCGATATGCCATGTAATGCAGTGCCTTAAATTTTGTGCTTCTCCCTTAGAAAGCTAAAAATAAAATCTGGCAAAATAAATATAAATACCTAAATTCAACATGTGGCTTATGAAAGATGTGTGTGTGCATGAGCACATGGTGCAGGGGATGTCCTGAGGTTAGACTGGAGACAAATGCGTAACAGGGGGAGGTACTGAAGCTAGATTAGAGACAACTATGGAGCAGGGGGAAGTACTATGGTTAGACTGGAGACAAATAGTTTTTTCTATAGCAGGGGGTTTATAGATGCATGGAGTACACTTTATCCATTGCCCCCAAGGTGCCTATTAAAGTGTCTCCTACAAATACACTGTACATGAAATTCTTAAATGATTGTGGGAATCAGTGATAGCTATTAACCTAGAGCATAAAATGTCATTAATTTTAAAGTTATGAAGTACTTTGGCAAATGAATTCTTCCAAAAGTACATGAAGCATAAAAAAAAATTTTTTTCATTTGTAAAGAAAAAACATCAACCAATTTCAAAAGCATTTACCTCCCATATATACTTTGGCCAAGTCCTTTTTCAGGCATCATTAATGTTTTTACATCACATGAGGCTAAACAGGAAAAAAATGTTGAAATACTTTAAGATTGTTCATAAGAACATTCCCAAAAGAAAAAGGGGGAATATTAAAAAAAAAAAAAAAAAAAAGTCATGCTGCAATGAAGGACAGAACAGGAGTTTTAGCCCCAGTACATGGGTGGAAGAGCAAAGACTGGGGTTAATGGGTCAAAATGAGTAAGTGCTATATTAAGGATTGACTTTGTCATTGAGGCCACCATCATAAAGTCAATTCTATGTGGCATAATTAGATAGCAATCTTTAATTTGGGTCATCTGATTTAAAACTGTATCCCATTAGTCCCAAGAAAAACTAGAAGAGATTATAGATAAATCATAGCTTACCAATAGTAGGTCAGTAGTATGATCTTTACATGGGAAGATGTGCATTTCAATTCTAGTCAACAAATATTTAAGTTTTAAAAAGCAACAACAAAAACAAAAACATTACATGACAACTACATCACTGGGAGTACCTTTATTATGCCCCTTGCAGTACTATCTATAGTAATCTCTCCTTTAACATGTCTCCCATTGCCATTGGACTGAGAGAACTACCAAAACAGGGGCTCTATGTACTAAGCTAGGACAGACTACTATCTGGAAGAATACCTGAAACATAGTTAAAGCTCAATAGAGTTTTCTTAAATGAATGAATAAAGGAATGAAAGGAATGAATGAAAAAATGAAAAAAAAACCAAAGCAATAATAATACATGGAATTTACAAACCTCAGTTAATTAAAAACTTTAATAAATTTGAGTTCTAAGAATAAAAAAACTTCTAAATAGCATTTAAAATGTTTTAAATTACATATAAAGTATATTCTTACTTAAAGATCTTGTGAAAAACAAAAATGCTTATAAAAGAGCAAAAAGTAATACTCTCCATAACTTTTCTCTATATATGAAAATTTTCATAATAAAATTTTGGGGGAAAAAAGGTATTGCCCTATAGCCAGAAGAATTTTAATTCGCATTATCTCTGAGAAGAAAATTCAGCTTGTCTTCACAGTTCATGTATCCATTATTTCTTTCACTTCTGTTGCTAAGATGTTCAAGTATAAGTTGGAAGTTGGCCCTAAAATTCCTCATAGGAGAGGAACACTCCCCTTTGAAGAAAAATACCTTGGCAAGCTGGTTAGGTGCAGAAAGTGGAACCTGAACAGTTCTTCTTGTGGGTTCAAAGTGTGCTGCATAAGAAATTAGTAACAATTTGAAGGTAAGGGAGCATAGACATGAGAAAGGAGGAGGGAGGAAGGAGAACGACAAGAAAGAAAGGTGAGCACTGAGAAATTCACAATGTCAAGGTGGCCAAAAGATTTTTTTTAAGAGAGTGATGCCTAATATTAACTTCTAAGACATTTACATTTTTGCAATGCAAATCTTCTTCTCTTCATACTTTCTGGAAAGCTTGATATATTGTATGGCTTTGTTTAGCAGTGTAATGAGGAGTACAGGGATGGAAAATGAAGGTATGACATAAATTCACCCATACACAGAAGCTTCTTAATGGGAGAGACAGGAGTTCCAAGGAGTGACCAGTGGCACTGTGAATAGTGGCTAATACATGGTGAATGATGACTAGCAAAAAGCCAAAAGGATCTTTAACACAGAATGACTCAGATATAGATATGAGTCAATAAGCTTTTTCCACAAATATATAAGAGTAGTATGGTCATATAGGAAAAGAAGCATATACATTAATGTCTGAATTGCAATTTTGTTGTAATTTCATTACTGTTACTACCTCCATAAACTGATCTTAAATGCTATGAATATCTTCAGAAACATAGGGGAAGAGAGTACTTTCAAGACACAATAAATTCTGAATTAAAGGATTAAAAAACATAAAAATGTCATTTATAGTATCTCCTTAGCTCTAGAAAAATGTATCAGACATGTATACTAGAACTCTTCCTGCTCCCTGATCAATTCTCTCTCCTAAACAATCTAGGACAGTGCTGGCAACTGTCTTTAAAGTTTCAACACTTACATAATAATTTATTCATATGTACAGGTTATATTCAATACCCAAAGAAAAAGAAACATAAACTACGGAGAGTATTCTATAGGAAAAATAAAAGTCACAGAGAAGATATATAAAGAAGGCATCTTAATTGCTATGGCTGTTATTTTCCAGGTGAGATCCCCGATGTCCTGCTGTGTGATTCTACATGTGAAACCCAGTCTCCATATTCTTTCTATCTACAAAGCTGCTACTATTTGTAAAGATTCATTCTTAAAAAGTTACCACTATTACATGTGTCAAGAACTGTGCTTAGTGCTACATACACTATGTCATTTAATCCTCCCAACAGCCTTGTAAGAAACGTAATATTAATGTTTTCATTTACAGATGAGAATACTGAGGCCCAAAAACTTGTAGCTAATAGGGTGGCACAAGTCAGGCCTAAAATCAATCCAGATGGAATTAGTGAGGGATAAAGAGAGGGACTTGACAAAATCACTCTAAAAAATTTTCTAGAATAATAAACGGGTGAGATTAGGAAGAAATTTTGAAAGAAGATTAATGATGAGACACAGGTTTGAGAGCGTATGGATTCCCTAGATAACTTCAATATGTATTTCACATATATTTAAGAAAAATCATATTAACTGTCTCAAAGTAAAATTTAAAGAAAAGATAACAAAGAAAAACAGCATATAAACAACCTTCTAAAGGACGAAAGAAACATACCATGAACCAGTTTGATTAAAGGGTTGGAAACATTAATAACAATCTGTCCAGGAATATTGAAGCCAGTTATTAATAACAGAGTCAGCATGATAACAGCCTGCTAACTCCTGTGAGGCAACAGGCCACTGGGATGATTCAAAATGGGTAGAAACAGTATCTCTAATTTTTATTTAAGAAAGCTCATTTAGCCTAATAACTTACAGGTTTAAACCACAAACTTTCAGACATATAAGGACATATCAAACTTTTGGAAAAGAACCTACATAAAATCTCAGTCTTTCATTTCTATTAAGAATACAGAAAAAAAAAAGAACAAATACAGAAATATCTCATTATTCAGAGTATATAGATATACAGATAGATCACAATGTATAATGTTGTACAGGATGCTTATGAAATAGAAATTTTGAAATGAATTATATTAAATTCTGTTTTAATAATTATATCAGGTACTTCAAAATTATCAAATTATCAAAAAATTCTATTTCATGTTGAAAATCCGTAAATTTAGACTTATCTCTAAATTAAATAAGCTGTCCTACTCTGTTTCAAACTGATGACATTATGCTACTTAAAATGTAATAATGGGACCTTTTGCAACACAAATAATACTCCCAACATCTGTTAAACCTATGTAGAATATGAACATAAAAGAAGTGTCTCACCAGTTAAGGAAACAGTTTTATTAGTAATCAATAAGAGAAGAACATTGCCCATAATTAAATCTGTATTAATTATGAAAAGGGCTATGAAAGAAATGAATCATCATTATGGAGTTCATTTTAGAAATTTAATGGTCTGGGACTCCAATACACACTTCTTATGATGTCATATCTAGAAATCTGCAATTGAAATAACCTGAAAACCACTCTAAGCTAATATTTTAATAAAATTCATGTGGTTTTTGCCTAAAACAATTAAATTTCACCTAAACTCTCTCCACCAATAAATTCATTAATTCAGTGTGACATTAAATAATCTATGCTTTAGCAGTTTAATCAGATAATAAAATATATTTTACAATAAAATAATAGATATTATGAAATATAGATATTATAAATGAAACAAATTCTGAAGTTTTCCAGGTGCTACATTTTCATTATTACTATTATTTGAAAAGTTAAATTAATAAATATATAGAAATAATAAATCAGAACAGATTTTATAAAGTTGTGGGTGATACACAAACTATTCATAGCTGATAAAGCATGGGCATAGACCAGTAAGAAATGTTACTGTGACTGATCAAAACAGATACTGGCTGTAAATAAATGATACAGTACCAGTGTTTCCTTCCTGAGTAACAACCCTAGTCTTAGGTAGCAAACCAGAATCCATCTTCTAAAACAAGTTAATAAAATTTGAAGATGTAGTTTTACTACTGCTATACTCTAGAGGAATGGATTCTCCAATTTTTTAAAATTCTATATCCCATCATTAAAAATATTTTTGAAGTCTACAAAGATCACTTATCTATCTGTTGGTTCTCAACTCCATTCCCACCCTTTCCATACTCTGCTGTCGTGGAACCTGAAAACCACATGTCCCATATTGCTTTGCCAGAATGAGAAGCACTGGCTAAAGATCACTTTTTTTTTCCTCTTTCTGCTTTTGGCACTAGTAATCTCGGCAATGGTGCTTCCACAGCCCTGCAGCTCAGAGCTCTTGGGATGTAGCTCTTGGGACTGCTGGTGGCAGCAATGGTACTACAGTTGCAGAAGAGCAGCAAAGCTCTAACAGCCCCGGCAAGGACAACAGCATCGGTGGAACTGTGGGCTGCTGGGCTCTTGCCATGGCGGTAGGAGTGCAGGTGCCTAGCTTCCTGCAAAGCAGTGGCAACGGTGATTCCAATAGCTACAGCAGCGTTGTTCCAGCTGCCTCAAGAGCACCGTGGGTACTGGTGTTGGGTAACAAAACTTGCCCTTCCTTTCCACAGATCTTCATTGCTAAGTATCACTGTCACCTTCTTTCCCTCCCACCCGATTTTCCAAAACATTTGTAACCAATTCTTTGGGTTAAGTCCCTCTGTTTTGAGTCACTTCTGTTTTGCTGACTGGACACTGGTTAGTGTTAAGTCTACACCTCAATATATATAATTATTTGCAAGCTATAGACTTAGACTACCATGTTACATACATTACAGAGCATATGAATAGCCTCTTAAAAGGATGAGAAAAGAAGAAATAAATGCTATTTTTAAATAAGTTTTAATTTTGTTGTATTTAGTAGCAATTTTAAAACATTTTTGCCCTCACTAAAAAATAAAATTTTAGACAGACTAATTTGGTTAAATATTTACCGTTCTTTATACCTTGCCTTGGTTTTACACTTTGTGAAATAGTCATTTGAAAATCTGGTACTACATTCAGGTTATTGTGATACCTGCTGTAATGGCTGTCACAATGGGAGAAAAGCCTCACAAAACAGTAGCTCCAAATGGAAGAAGAACATCATTGGCTGCGCTTATTAAATCACAATACTCAATTTGCAATCCCCAACCACCAATTATGTAAAAGATTTTCTTGAGCTTTGTCTAGTAAATTTTCATCTTTCCAGATGTCAGTTGTCCTTATAAACTAAAAGGTATACGTTGTATTTTTTAAAATTTCTTAACAAAATAATGTTAACACCTATTTAAAGGTTTCATTTGAAAGATTTTGAAACAAGTTATAAAATTCTATTCCAAGTTTTAAAAAGTATTCAGACTGTTTTTATCTAGTTTTTCAATTATGCAGAAATCAGAGTTTTACAATTATACTAGTTTGGGCAACAAAAATCACATTATAATGAAAATAACTATAAATATTCATTCTCCTCATACCCTGGGTTCTTCAAAAAGCAGTTACCTTCTCACTCATTATTAGTATCACTACTTTTTTAAAAAAGCGGTCAAGTATGTTTCTTTTTTTCCAAAAACTTATGTTAGAGAGCATAGTATTATCAGCCACCCATCTGACAAAAAAAGCCAGCAAAATTAGAACTCTTGCCATTCTGTAAAAGAAAAATGTGTAACTGCCATAGATTTCATATTGCTTCTCAGTACTCTACCACTGAATAACCAACCAGTGAAACTCCACTTATTACAAAGCATTATAGAACCTCTATTAAAATTTTCTTTTTGACTTTAAGATTTTTATTTGGCAGAAAGAGAGAGAGAGAACAAGCAGGGGGAGCAGCAGGCTGAGGGAGAGGGAGAAGCAGGCTCCCCGCTGAGCAGGGAGCCAGAATCTCTACTAAAATTTTAAGAACCTTCCATATTTGATTCTGTGTTCTACTAGACTGTAAAGCGTTTGTTAAAGAAAATTTAACCACATCAATGACATCCTACAGCACTTGTGTGTACTTTTGACTTTAACTGATTTGCTAAAATAGCTTGCTCATAAATGATGAGCAAATGAAATTCATGGGTAGAAGTAAGTACCTCTCTAATCTTACCCAGAAATCTTTTCCATTCTACCCAAGCCAATGACTCCAATCTCCAAAAACTATGTTAACATAGTTTTTTCAGAATGCATTACTTTACTTAGAGTATGTTGATCCCTAACAGGTATTTCCCCCAGTAACCCTTCTAGTGATTCAGAAAAATGTAGTTCTTTGTAGTAGTGAAATACACCCTAACAAATACCACTGGCTTAAATATTAGAAATAGCACTACTTTAATTAAGTTTCATTTCAGTAAGTCTTGCAAAAAGACTTAGCTTTTAAAATCTACAGCACTGTTTTCTATGCATCTATTAACAGCATTTGCGACAACTGTGATATAATTTGTTGCCCCTTATTTTTTACACATTACTTCAGCCACTTTGGTTCTAGGTAAATCATACACTATGGGCGAGGTTCATCCTTAATGAGAACGAATATAAATTGACATTCCAAATAGACTTCTTGATATTACTTTTGGCTGACTTATTGTCAAATATGATTAAGTCATCATTGTTTTTACTTTGTAATATTGTTCATATGCATTTTAGATACTCTTGTTCGAATATGCTTGACTATAATTCTATCTTTATTCTATTTTTTTCAGTCAGTTATCTATTTTATAAGAGTTAGTTTAGTTAAAACTGGATAGTTTAGGGATGTCTGGGTGGCTCAGTTGGTTGAGTAACGGACTTTGGCTCAGGTCATGATCCTGGAGTCCAAGGACTGAGTCTCACATCTGGTTCCCTGCTCAGCAGGGGGTCTGCTTCTCCCTCTGACCCTCCCCCCACAAATAAATAAGCCCGCACTCTCTCTCAAATAAATAAATAAAATCTTTTAAAAAAAAAAGAAAAATGTTAAATTAAAAGAAAAACTGGATAGTTTAAACTGTGACTCCTCATAACAAGGCACAAATAAAATTCAGTTCCCTCAAATCTTAGAGCAAATCAACTCCCACTCTCCCTTCAGGATGCTTTGTATAACATACAATGCATGTGAATGATACTTTGAGATTGCCAACAACTTACATACTGAACATTAGTAAATTTTAACTAAACATTAGTAAACATTAGCTTTTGTCTTGTTAAATAAAAAAAAATCCATAAAAGTTTTGATATCTTCTCAAACCTTAATATGTCCTCTTGCATATTTCCTAGGGTACATGCCTACTATATGTGAGCCCACTGTTCTACAGTATAGGCATTAGACTCAGATCTGAACAATACTTCCTGGCTATGTATCCTTAAGCAAGTTACTTATCCATGTCTTTGTATAGTTCATCTATAAAATGAGCATAAGAATTGCTATCTCATATAATTGTTTTGATGATTAGATTGATAAGAATAACAGATAGTATTTGTTGAGCACCTACAAAGTGGAAGGCATTATTCAAAGCCCACTGCATGCATTAATTCTTGAGTACAGTGTCTATACATAATGAACACTTGATAAGAAATTAGTTTCCTTCCCCAGGAAAGAGAGAGGCTAATTGTACAAAATCAAGAATATTTTTTAGGGCAAATAGAGTTAGTTGTTTACAATACAATTGAACTCTTCTATAAAATTTCAAGTTTCCTGGAAGCAAAGTTATGTTGTAGCCATCCTTCTATCTTAATAGACTGCAAAATAGAATGCTTTGACTATATTAAGTACTCAATAATTAAATGAATGTTGTTGAATAAATCTACATAGGGTACAACCATAACTTGCTGCTTAATTGTTTGTAAAAATTCAGGCAACTCCAATGCTGACAGGCATGATCAATTAACTGCATATACATTGCAAAACATGCTATTGTTTTTATACATATTCCATTATACCTTTGCAGTAAGGGTAACACTCTCCAGAGCTTTTGAAAATATAATAACCCTTGATTTCTTGTACAGATGTAAAGTGAGGTATTGATAACCCAAAAGTAACTTCTATTCGGATTTTGAAATATTTCAATATGTATACTAGACTATGAATATGCTAATAGTCTATACAAGAAAATGAACTTACAACAAAATAGGCTACTATGAAAAGCTGACTTAGGAAGAAGTTGAATGCAATTCAGTTTCTGTGATCTTACCTTTTTATTTAACTCTTATGTATAACCTACACCACTTTGATTACTCAAACTACATAGAACTTGCCATTTTCTCAAACTCTCCCTAAGGGATAAGAAATGTTTAAATGTTGATTTTCATGGAGATATTTTCTATAAAGCAGGTATTTCTCATTAGTGAATTTGAAATCATGACTGCCTAGGTATTATAAAAAATCAATTAAAAGACATGGAATACACTATTTGCTTCACTAAAATAATTCTCATTTTTTGTAAAATATTTTATTCACTTGTAGAGTGAACTATAAACCATTAATGTTCTTCATGACTTTTTTTTTCCCCCAGATAAGTGGCCTGAGGTAGAGAAAAACCAGCTGGTGATACACTTAATTACATATGAAATCTCACAAAGTTTTCTACCCAACTCATAGTGTTGTTATAGAGAAAAAATAAGCAAATCATTTTGAAATATTTAGAGAAAGTAAAGGAGGGAATAATAAATGTAAGGCATCACTGTATCTTAATGAGAACCTGAAAGATTAGCTTTTCATCTTTTCTTAATTATTCATGAATAGTACACTCCATTTCTAAATGTACAGAAGGCAGAGTGTTTGGGTAGAAGGAACATGGGCTTTAAAGTCAAACAAGCCTGGGTTTGAATCAAGCTTCCACATTCACTAGTTCTGACCTAAAATAATTTATTCATTTTCCTTGAATTTCACTTTCCTCATTGGGAAAAAATGAGCAAAAATATTCAATAAAAAACAGATATAAAGTGTTGGACCTATAGTGAAAATTCATTAAATAATAATTTATTTCTTCCTTTGATTCCTAAACCAGAGATTCTCAATTTTTTTTTCTTTATGGCTTTCTTTTAAGATTATGGACTACTAAACAGCTGAAAACATTTCTTCAAATAAACTACTGAATTTAATTTTCACTAGTACTCTGTGAACTAATTTGACATTATCCTAATTTTGTACAGGAATAAATTCTGCTTCAAAGGCAGTAAATAATTTGTGTAAGATCTTGGATGTAGTAAGTTACAAATTGAAACTTCACCTTCTATTCCATCAAGCCTGGTTACCCAATTACTTGAAAAAAAAAAAAAAATTCCTAGCCAGAACTAACAAAAATAATGTTTTATACTAAGAAAGTTAACTCTAATGATAATAAATATTATTAAACTATTTCCCTAGGCACAAAGTGCAGTAAGGACATAATCACATTATTATCACTAGTGGTTCTAGTGGTACAGCCAAATATTTCTGTAACACTTTTGTTAACACTTTCCTAGAAAAGAGCTTTCTATGAAAAAAAAAAAAAAACAGTGAATTAAGTAATATACACCCATATGAAAACTAATAATAGCTAGTCTCGTTGTTCATGGTGAAGAATGACTTTCAAATAAACTTTAAAGTGTAATTTTATATTTTTCAGTAATACACTAAGTATCCTCAATAATCAATATATTTCTTCCTAAATGATATCGTAAGATGAATAAGTTCTCGGCATAGCATATACAGAATAGTGATTAGAATTAATAATACTGCATTGTATATTTGTAATTCATTAAGAAAGTACATCTAAGTGTTCTTACCACAAAGTAAAAAAGAAAAAGGTTAACTATGTGAGGTGATAGGTGGGTTAATTACCATGACTGTGGTTATCATTTCAGAATATATACATATACTTTAGACAAACCCTTAATTTCATTAAGCCTTTTGTCCTCTTCTTTAAATTGGGGGAAATAAAAGTACCTACAGAACAGGTTTTTGTAATGATTAAATGAAATAATCCAAATACTGGTAATAGGTAATATTTATCAAGCATTTTACCATATAATGAACACCATGTTAAACATTTTATATATATATATTATCTCATTTAATAATTACAAAACTCTATAAGTAAGTACTATTATTATTCCTTTTATTTATTTATTTTTAAAGATTTTATTTATTTATTCAACACAGAGAGAGAGAGCGCAAGTAAGCAGAGCAGCAGGCAGAGGGAGAGCTTAGCAGAGAGCCTGATGTGGGGCTCAATCCCAGGACCCTGGAATCATGACCTGAGCCGAAGGCATCCACTCAACCAACTGAGCCACCCAGGCGCCCCTATTATCCCTTTTATAGATGAAAAAAGTGAGGTTTAAGGTCCCGCAACCAATACACTAAACCAGGATTTAAATCCAGCAGACTAATTCTAAATACATACCCTTCAAGGCTAAATTCAATAAGCTCAATGCCATGCACTTAATAAATCTTGGCTTATGTTTTGTGTTTATTTCTACTTTACTGAAGGTGTCAGTTTCTTATTTAACAGTTCTAAGTTGAATGAAGTAGCTCTCAAATATTGCAATTTCAGGATTCCTTGCTCTTACCCTACTGTATATCATTATAAAAAAGGATTTTTAGGGCAGTGAAAATACTCTGCATAATATTATAGTGAGGAATATATGACATTATACATTTGTCCAAATCCACAGAACACCAAAAGTGAGCCCCAAAGTAAAAAAATGGACTTTGGGTAATTATGATGTGTCCATGTAGGTTCACGCTTGGTTGTTAAAAAAAAAAAAAAGGTAGTATTCTGGTGAGTGATGATTATAATGGGTGAGGCCATGAACATGTGGTTACCAGGTATACAGGGAATCTCTGTAACTTCTTCTCAATTTTATTGCAAACCAAAAACTGTTTTAAATATATAAAGTCTTTAAATGTAATGTGGTATCCTGCATGGAATCCGAGACCGGAAAAAGACATTAAGTAAAAAAAAAAAAAAAAAAAAAAAAAAGGAAATCCAAATAAACCAAGGACTTTACTTAATAATAATGTTAACACTGGTTCATTAACTGTGGCAAAGATACCATTCTAATATAAAATATTACTAAAAACTGGGTATGGGATATATGAGAACTCTGTACTATGTTCTCATTTTTTCTATAAATCTAAAACTGTTCTAAGAATACATTTACTTGAAAAAATTCAATTAAAAAAAGTCAACAGGAATTGTTTTTGAAATGTAAACATATGAAATGAAGACTGGAAGGGATGTGACCACCAGAATGTAATTAAGTCAAAAAGGCAAATGACAGAGTGTCAGGGCCTTAATCTAGGAAAGGCATTTTTTAAGAAGTAGTTTTGAATGGTTAAAGTCCCCAAATGATAAATTAAAGAGAATTTCAGATTAGAAGGTTTTAAAAAGTGAAATAATTACCCAGAAAAATTATTTTCTGGTTAGTTCATGGAAAGCTGGGACTAAAAACTCTGGACTCTCAATCCGGTGCTCTTTCTACTGTAACAGATTGGCACATAAGAACATGTTTGACTCAAGGCAGTAATAAAGTAAACTGAAGGGGGAAAAAGCGACAAAATGGAAAACCTTTGGAGCAGACTCAAGTATTCTTGTTAGTATAGCAAGGAATGGCTTTAACAAGAAGAGAAAAAAAATAAATTAGACATTTAACAAGGGATGAAATGTCAGAATTAATGGGAAGTAATGGCAGGTTCCCTGGTTGGTGGTTTCAGATCCGAGCTGTTGCCTTTCAGGTAATAATTCAAAGTCCTTAAAGCCTGGACTGACCATACTAAATAAAATAAATTATAACTTGTTGAGATAAGGTCAATTTTATAGTCTGCACCCTGAAATCCCAAATTCATATCTAGTTCTAACTGGGCAACAAACCCATTATTGGTTGGACTAATTTGTTTTATTTTTCTTACTATATTTAAAAGAAATTATTATGGAAATTTTCAAGCATACAAAAATAGCCTACAATGAAGGAATTCTCTTATACCTTTTATCCAATTTCAGTAATTCACATTTTACCTTACACATTTTGCCTATTTGCCACCACCACCTATTTTCTCCCCCTGAAGTGACTGAACTGATTTAAGATGAAGAACAGAACCATCCTTGTGAAAAGGAAAAAGAAAGAAGAGAAGCAGTATTTTCAGTCTACTATCCAATGAGACTTAAATCAGAAAGGTTCCAGATTGTGAGGCAAATAAATACAAGCCAGGGATAATAAAGTGAAAGTCTGTTAGCAAGATAGTCTAAATATGTTAGTTGACAACCAATGGAACTATTGTCTACGTGGAAGGAGGATATTTTAAAGAATTGTCTTCTGAATTTTCTTCAGTTTGACATGAAGAAGTGGGGTAAGAATGGTAAATCTTCATTGAGATTATACTTTCTGAAGATGAGTTTAACTCTAAGGAACACAAAGTCCTGATTTCATCATGTTTACATCCACATAATCACAAACCTTCTATATTCCAACAAGCACCTATATACTATACAACAAAGTAAGTTGGCACTACTGAAAAAATTTCAATATCACCAAGACTCAGTTACTTTTGAAAGTTCAGTTTATTTTATTCAGTAAGACATTTTATTTCCCGTTAAGTTTCTGTGTGCTTGAGTTTTCCCATTTTTAGATTTAAAATTTTTAAATTAGAATATAAAGTGTCTTTGTCAAGTTCAATGGTCTTTGGTAATCTTAATGAAAATATACATTTCTGGACCCTGGAGGACTCTTCCACACATTTAGAATTTCACTTCAGTTTCTTGTGTAAATGTTGAAGGCAGAGACCATTAGCAGCTAGCTGTGCAGCAAATACAAATACACCTAAAACATCTTCATTGAAAAGAAAAGATGAACAACATTATCCTGAACTGTTTCAACTTTCCATCATGAAACAAAAGGCAAAAATTAGCAGGTAGAGATGGGAAATGACAAGAAAAGGGAAGTTAAAATGACATAACTAGCAAGGTCCAACTAAGTTTTCAAAGCATTTATCTAAGTATCAAGATACCAGTGGGTGTTCTGGCAGGTAATGTGAAGCGAGCTGGACAATGAGAGTGTCCACTGTGTGAGCCAATAAAGCTTCACTGGTTTTGAAAAATAAGTAAATACATACATAGATATCAAGATACACATTCTCCTTCTCAAATTTGAACTCTCCTAATTGATTTTAAGATTGCAAATGCAATGAACAGAAACTAATTCTTTCTCCATCTTCATTAGCAAAATGTTAGCGTGTAGTTGTTTCTTGCTCTCCATTTCTCTTAAACTATAAAAATTTCCTCAATCAAAAAATTCCTTCCTATGTTTCATATAAATTAAGCTTTATATCTGTACAGTCCTATATCTTTGAGGATATCCTTAGTTCTCCATAGATTTTAATTCACTCAAAATTTCATAACCTCATAATGGTTTATATGCCCTGCTTCTCCAAAAAGTCTAAGCTCACTCTTTTCCAAAGAACAGTTGTTTATAAAGACCATCCAAACATTGATCTTATTCTTCATTCTTTCTGACCACACATCCTACAATTGCCATGCATTCTAATATATTGCTACCCCTCATGGGTTACATCCCATTTTAACCATCTCAAATGTCCATCCCCTGCTAACAATTACCTTCCCATTCACATAGCTGGATCATTTTCCAACTCATGCTTACCCCTCTAAATTCTGCTTCTCTACACACTAATTTCTAATAACAAATACCCACTCCTGAGGCAAAAATGTATTAGTTAAAGATCAAGTTCTAGTAATTTACCTCAAAATTCCAATCATAATGAAAAACATGTATGATTTTCCATAAAGTTCTAATCCTTGCTCCTTCTTAAATGATCTGTCATAGGCTAGTTCTGTGTGCTGTGCTATCCTACATTTCTCTCTGTTGCATCTACTATGACTCAGTGAAGGTTCTTTCCTCTGCTTTCTTAAATCTACATCCCCCAAAGACATCTGGTCAGCACACAGTAAAAATATTAAAACACTCATGTATCAGCTCTTTGTCACCATCTCTTAAAAATTTTTTTAAAGATTTTATTTACTTTTTTGACAGAGAGGTCACAAATAGCAGAGAGGCAGGCGGGGGTTGGGGGCGGGAAGCAGGCTCCTTGCTGAGCAGAGAGCCCAATGTGGGCCTCGATCCCAGGACTCTGAGATCATGATCTGAGCAGAAAGCAGAGGCCTAACCCATTGAGGCACCCAGGCGCCCACTATCTCTTTAAATTTTTGTGAGCACCTATTTTCATTCCATCTCACAGAAACTTCTTTCTCCTTAACATTCGCCTTTCACATAATTTAATAAATACTAGAATAGCAAAAAATAGCTGAATATGTTTTCATATATGTTATTAATAAAACATGATTACCCATGTGACTGTATATTTTTATTTTAAAAATCAAAATAGAGACAGAGACTAGAAACAAAAGAAATAAACATTCTAGAAACTCAAAGGATTAAGAACGGAGACAGATTAAATTGTCAAAGAAGTGTGTCTTTACTAGAAACATTAAGCAGAATACTTGTCAATCCTCTGACAAGTACAACACTGTACAAACTCTGGACATCTTAGAATGGAAAAAGGCAAATGAGTAAGAGAGCCAAAACTAAATTATTATTATTTCATTATTTTTTATAGTTAATGCTTTTTTATATATTTTAATGTGGCTTACTCTGGAGGTGATTTTTGTGCATTATGTAGAGATTAAGGTATAAATTGTCTTCTAAAGGGATAAAAATTAAGATTTTTCTATTCATTAGAACGCCCTTAAAAAGTGAAAAGACAAGCTATGAATCAGGAGAAGAAATTAGTAGCTAGAATATATAAAAAACTCATCCAAATCAATAAAAAGGCCCATGAAAAATTAAATGAAGAAAATGGGCAAAAAACATGAACAACTATTTTACAGAAGAGAAAACATATATACATGTTCACAGCTCCATGGCCAACTAGAAAATGCAAATCATAACCACAGTGAGTTATTTTTTTTATCCACCCAGATAGCAAGAATTAATAAATCTGACAAAATACTATATGTAAATGAGAATATGGATCAACAGAGATATCGTATACATCACTGATGAGAATATAAATGGGTAATACAATTTTGGAAAAATATTCTGACAGTCTCCTGCAAAGTTGAGCAATTACATACCCTATGATCCAGCAATTCGAGTCTCAGTATACACTCAAGAGAATGTCTTACAATCACCACCCAGAAACATACACAAGAATGTTTATACCAGCACTCTTCATATTAACAAAAAAATGAAAAACAGCCCAAACTCCCACTAATTGGAAAAAGGATAAATATACTTTGGCATTGTCATAAATATCATATAAAAGCAAAAATTAACCATATGAATTATAATTACAAAAACATGCATGTATAATCTTAATAATTTAATGTTGAGAGATAAATACAGCATATTAACATATTATTTAGTTACAGCTTTATAAGTGGTATGGCTATATATATTATTTTTTGAAAAAAAAATGTGAAATAAACACAAAATTCAGAATGGTTGTAACTTTTGGTTGGGGAGTACCAATGGGAGCTGCAGAAAGAGTATAGAGATGACTGTAAATTATGTTCTGATTCTTTGGCTGGATCTTGGGTTCATAGATATTTATTTTGATGAAAAATAATGAATTAGGGAAGCCTGGGTGGCTCAGTTGGTTAAGCCACTGCCTTCAGCTCAGGTCATGATCCTGGAGTTCTGGGATCGAGTCCCACATCAGGCTCCCAGCTCCTTGGGGAGTCTGCTTCTCCCTTCTCATGCTCTCTCTCCCTCTCTCAAATAAATAAATAAAATCTTTTTTAAAAAAATGAATGAATGAATGAATGAATGAAATAAAAGAACATTAAAAGAATAAATGGAACAATGACTCTGAATCATAATTAACCAATTCCATGAACCTTAAGTCCAACTGAAAAATGACAACACTTTAGCAATACTTTTCAAACTTGAATTGACACATGAATAACTTGAGATCTTATTAAAAATGAAGATGATGATTAATTAGGACAGGGTGGAATTTGAGATTCTGCATTCTAAGCTCCCACATGTGGATGCTGCTGGTTTTACAGACCATCCACTGATTTCCAAGTATGGAGTACAATGGAAGCTAAAAAGATTGATACACTCAAGGGAACAATAAATGTAAAGCCTGTTATGTAATAGTCTAAACATGGAAGCACTTTTTTTGGTCAAATTAAAAATCACAAAAAAAGAAATAAGCAGAAAAAATGTAAATAACCTTGGTTTTAAGATTGAGCATCAATCACTCAATAAATTTAGAGACTTGAAAGGATAAAGTAAATAAACTGACCTGACCACTCAATGATATTGTGCCATACTTTGGAAATGATTCTTTGGCAAGATAGGTGCCATATTTTGGAAAGTTGATTATGCTATTAGGAAATAATGATCTGGTTCCACCTCATTGCAAAGTGAATCAGAAGATACTAATAAAAGATACTGGGATTCACTGAAGAAAAAAAAAAGATACTGGGATTCAGAGTTTACTTTGAAGTGAAAGAAACTTCTTTCCTGAGTTAGAAGAAACTGCAAGAATCTTAAGAATTAAGGAAAGATCACTTTGGTTTCTTTAGGATGAGAATAAAAGTTGTTAAAGATTCCCTCACTGTTCTCTATCAAACTACAACCTGCATTTGAGGTAGTAATCACTGTGATTAGAAATTTTCTTGAAAGGCGGCAGAAAAACAAAAAAGATGACTTCAATGGCATACATGTCCAAGAATGTATGCAGCATATTCTAAAAAGTACTTCTATTGCTCTAGCAACTCAAGTATTGCTAAACAAGAGTAGAGAGATATATTAACAAATATATCACAATTGCTGTTAATTTCATATTTAATAAAGATAATCAATACGCAGAAAGTGCAAATATGCCTGGTTAGAATAATTTCATTAAGTGAAACACATTGTATTAAAAATAATCAAGTCAGGTAGTTTTTACTACTAGTGTCACAGAAGGTCTATTCAAAGAAATGCAAAGATCGTTATCTCTTTTAAGATCTATCTTTTCAGCTTTTTATAACACTGTCTCCATTACTGGAAGAAGAGTAGCGAAACTGAAGGAAATTAGACCAGTGAAATCACAAGAATATTTATAGTGAAAGCCAAATTATTGGGACAAGAAAATTTTAAAATAAGGATGTATTCTTGCAAAGTGTCAGGTATAAAAATATACTTTAACTAAGAAGAACATGTTCATAAATTCTGTTTTCTCCAAACCGGAACTTAGGTGTCTTTAACAGATTCTACAGTACAGATCCTAGAAAATTAAGATTATACTTACATTTCTATAATAAAAGAATGTAAATATGTTTTTTGGTAGTATCATTTCTAATACATTATACTGTAGGTATTTCCTGATAGTTGCATACCCTCAAAAATTAGCCAATGGCAAATGTGGTGTCTGGCAACTAAAAGATAATAAAGATTTTACTATTTGAAGTATTCATGTTATAGTCACTAGTAATTGCAGCTATAAATTATAAGAAGAGAATTTGTAATAAAATGTAACAACAGATTACACAGCTGTGCTTAGCTGTTCAAGGCCATTTATTAAGTCAAAACACAATGCAACATTATCATTATGTCCAGATGTGATGAAGGCCCAGACATCCCACAAAACATTATTATCTCTATATAAGAACAAGAGGTCATCAGGAGATATACCTGAGTAAACAATTTCCCCACAATCACCAGGAAATTAAACAAAGAAGTTCTGGAGACTCATCTTGGACTTTTAAGCAATTAAATATATTCACACCTTCCATGGATCCCACTGTTCGTCTGTTTGAGGCTTTGATAGCTTTATCAGTAATATATTCTATTATTGAAATGTCAAGAGGCTTAATATCAAACATGCTACTTGAAATATATATATAAAATAAAACATATGTCTCTTGAATATAAAAATGACTGCCCTCAGATTTTCATCATTTTTTGCACAATGGATTATGTTTTTCAAACTACTTAAACATTTATTACTTCACTTGACCTAAAAACTGTATGAAATAAGTGAGGAAAATATACTATTTTAAATATTAAGATTCTGAGACACAGAAGTTATTTGCCTAAAAATCATACATATATATGTATATATGCTAACTTTTAATTTTATTTTTAAATACCCTTAAATGTATTTATTTCCACATTTGTTGCCTTGTTGAAGTCATTATTGTACCTAAAGTTTATGTCAAGTCAGCAGGTATTTAATAAGCAACTTCTGGGTGCAAGACTTCCAATCATGCATAATTGTTGTTATAATTAACTTGCAACATTGACATGGGTATTATTAAAAATACTTAACAACTAACAACAGAAGGTACCAACCAAAGAAAATGAACACTTGATCAAACTGAAACATATCACCTAAGTTTTACCAAAGGGTATCAGCTGCATGTCAGCCCTGACATGGACAGGACTCAGGCTTTGATTTGATTTCAGACTACCAATCATTTGTAGACAAGTTTATTTGGCCCAAACTGCTCGACTATCTGAAGAATTCTTAGAATATGTAGAAAATTCTGGAAGTGTGTGGTATAAAGTTAAAGAACTCATAAATATAAAGAAAAAAAATCACTCCCCAAGTGCCAATATTCAGAAATATGAAGTCAGTACCACCAAAATTAGTCATAGTATTTATAAACATTTTAATTTCTTCATACATATATATTCAAATTTAATTAATTTTATTAAAAAGCATAAATGGGATTTTGAACATGATTTTGTGCAGTTTTTCTTTTCCTTCATTGTTTGACTACCTGCTATTCTCCCTCTACATTTCCTCCCACCCCAAATAATCCATTTTAAAAAACTTAGTATGCATCCTTCCATATTCTTCTCCCTTTGCAAATAACTTTCTATAAAGCAGACATATACATACACATACCTTACATATAAAACACATTTTCAGGGATTTTTTTTAAATTGTACAAAAATTTAACATATACACACTTTTCTACACCTTCTCACTCTTCTTGCTCATCAATGACTCCTGGAAATTCTTCTAGATCACCTGAGATAACTATAATTTCACACCTTTTGGTGACTGCATTATAACCCATGGCATAAATTTCCGTTATTTATCAGCATTACCTTATTAATGGAATTACTTTTTCTTCCACTCTTACCACTACATACAAGCCGTAACAACTTTGAAATAAAAAAATATATATGTCCTTAAATACTGATACTTATATTTCTATGGGATATATTCCCAAGGATGAGATTGTTAAATCAAAAAATATTATGAAGTGAAATTTGTAACAGGTGTTACCAGATTGCATTTCAAAACAGCACACATATTTCCACCAGTAGCAAATAAGAGTCGCCTTCCACATACCTCTACTGGCAGTAAACATTAAACTCATCAGACTAACACAAATTTTAAATGCTAAGACACATTACCTCACTATTCCTTAAATCTGAATTTCTCTAATTCCTAATGAAATTGAGCATCTTCTCGTAAGTTAACCAAAAGAATTTGCTTTTCTGTGAATTGTCTCTTCTTCTTACATTGGATTGTTTCATAACCTTTTTCTTAACAGTATCAAAGAAATCTTTGTTACTAACCTTTCATGTTAACATACATTACAGATACTTTTCCAAATCTACATTTTCCTAACGATTCCTGTTATTTTTATATAAAAGGTTTTTATGTAATTAAGTTGTTAACTTTTAAACTCAGTTTTCACTCTCGTTAAAAAGATTTTAGGGAAGCCTGGGTGGCTCAGTTGATTAAGCATCTGGCTCTTGATTGCAGCACCGGTTTTTGTTTTTGTTTTAAGATTCTATTTTTTTTATTTGAGAGAGAGAGAAAGCCACAGACAGAGCAGGAGTTAAGAAGGAGGGGCAGAGAGAGAGGGAGAAGCAGACTCCCGGCTGAGCAGGGAGCCCCAGAACCCTAGGATCAAGACCTGAGAGGAAGGCAACTGCTTTCAGGTGAATGAGCCTCCCAGGTGCCCCTCAGTTCAGGTCTTGATCTCAGGGTCATGAGTTCAAGCCCCATGCTGGGTGTGGTGTCCACTTAAAAAAAAAAAAAAAAAAAAGTTCTTTGTTCTTTTCTAAATCGTTTCCTAGATTTTTTGGCAAGTTTTTTGTTTGTTTTCACTTAGGCCTTTCATCATAAATTATTTGTTATGTTAATGTGCAAAATGGAAATACACTTTCACTGTTTTCCATAAAGATCTCCTGTTATGCCAATCCCATTAACTAAAGGATTCATTATTTTCCAACTAAATTGAAATCTGTTTTAGGATCCTCTAATCTGTTCAATGATCTATTTGTCAATTCCTATGCCATTATCACATGGTTTTGGTTAACTGGCTTTGTAATATGTTCTAGTATGTTCTAGCATCTCACCATTCTTTTTCAAATTTTCTTGCTTTTTTGCTAGCACTTAATCTTCCATATAATTTTGAAAAAAGATTTTTAATTTAAAAACATCTTCATTGAGAATTGAATTGTAATTGTTTCAATATATATATTTAATATATAAACATAAAAGGTAACTGGAAAAATTAGCCTTTTGCTATTGTGCCATACAAAAATATAATCTGTGCATTAATCAGATCTTGTCTTTAAATAAGATGTTACCCTTTTTTCATATAGGTCATATACAATTTTTCATAATTTTTTTAATAAGCATTTGGTAACTTTTGTTTCTATGGGAAATGAAATATTTTTTTCCTATTGGGAAAAAAAGTTCCCTAGATGCCTATTACTTCCAGAGAAAACCTATTGATTTTCATTCAATTATCTTCCATCCAAATGCCTTTCAATTAACCTCAGTAACTTTCTTAGATTTTTAAGAGTTCTAGAATTTTTTAAGTTGAAAGATCAGTCAAAAAGACACTGTAAGCTCTTCTCTGCAACTGTTAGCGTTACCCATATCATTTGCCTCCTACATCTGCTAAGCCCTCCTCATTGGTCTTAAATAACTGTGATAAATGGTTCCTTATCTAGTTTCTGATGTTAATTGAAATATTTTTAGGATTTAACCGTTTTGGATTATATTTTCTGTTGGGTGTAAATGAAAACACTTTATTATATTCAAGCAATTCTATTAAAAATAATGTATTTCTCTTCGGTGATATAATTAACTATGCTGATATATTTCCTATTATTAAATCATGCTTGAATTCTTACTTAAAACACACATACACAAAACTTTAGGTCCTGCTATATTATTCTTCTTATCCATTGCTGACATTATTTGCTAGTATTTTATACAGAAATTTTGCATTTATTTCATAAGTGAGATAGGACTATAATTTATTTCTGTACAATCCTTATCAGTTAGCTTTTAAATAAAATTAGGAGACGTTTCAATATTTTTCAAAGACCTAGAATAATTTAAATTACATCAAAATTATTTATTCCTTTAAGTGATCACATTTGGTCATCTTTCTAATCTCTTCTACACTGTATCTGTTTTCTACTTCTGTAGAATAGGTATCTGTTTTCTACTTCTTCTTAGATCAATTTTATAATTTGCATTTGAATAAAAGATGTTCCATTTCTTACAGGTTTCAAATTTACTGCCAGACAGTTGCATTTAGATTTGATTTAAAATGCTTTTCATATTCCAGTTTTATCTTTCTCATTCCCAATTAGTATCTAGTTTGCTGTTCTCTTTTCTAATAAATTTTATTATCATTGAGATAAAAAGTACGTAACACAAACTTCACCATTTTAACTATGTTAGAGTGTATAATTTGGTTGCTTTCACTACATTCACAAGGTTGTATAAATGTCACCAACTATCTGATTCCAGAATATTTCATCACTACAAAAGAAATCCTATACCCATTAAATAGTCATTCCCCATCCTGCCTTCCCCCAGGCCCTGGAAACTACTAATCTATTTTCTGTTGCTATGGATTTGCCTACTTTGGATATTTCATCTAAGTGGAATCATGCAATATGTGGCCTTTTATATCCAGATTCTTCCAGTTAGCATAATATTTTCAAAGTTCAGCCATGCTGTAGCATGTATCAATATCTTGTTCTTTTTTATAGCTGAGTAATACTCTATCATATGGACACACCACATTTTTGTTTATCCATACAGACATCAGTTGATGGACATCTGGGTTGCTTCTACTTTTTAGCTACTATGAATAATGCTGTTCTGAAGATTTGCTTTATGTGAACACAAATTTTATGTGAACATATGCTTTCAATTCTCTTCCACTTCACAGAATTGCTGGACCTGTTTTCTTTTTTGTTTTTTTTTTTATCTTCATGTATTATATTTGTCTTTCCAAAGAACAAGTGTTTTTGTTTTTTTTTAAGATTTTATTTATTTATTTGACAGACAGAGATCACAAGTAGGCAGAGAAGCAGGCAGAGAGAGAGGAGGAAGCAGGCTCCCCGCTAAGCAGAAAGCCTGATGTGGGACTCGATCCCAGGACCCTGAGACCATGACCTGAGCCGAATGCAGAGGCTTAACCCACTGAGCCACCCAGATGCCCCCAAAGAACCAGTTTTTAAATTGATTTTGTTTTCCATTTCATTAATTTCATCTTTTAAAAATTAATTCCCACTTCTTCTTTTTCCCCCTCTTCTTTTTATTCTTTATTCCAATTTCTTACAGCTAATAGATTGCTCTTTATGTTCTTTCTTAATAATGAAGGCATATAAGGCTATCAACTCTCTTCTGACAACTTCTTTAGCTATTTTCCATAGGTTTTGACATAAAATAGTCTCCTTTTCATTGTTTTTCAAGTTACTTCCTTTTTAACCAAGGGCTATGCAGGAGTATTTTCTTTAATTTCTAAGTAGTTAATAATGTTTGTTACCTTTTAAATTAAAATCTACTTGCACTAGCTTATAATCAGAAAACATGCTTATAAAATCTTTCTAAAATTTATAGTCTTCTTGGTACCTAAACACAGAGATAGTCAAAAGAAATATATAAAGAACATCAGATTTTACGTACATATTATTTTTATGAGTTATATTCCATTTCTCTTAGTCATTATTTGTGTTTAACAGAACCATCTGCACCTTTCCAGTAGTTTTTGCTTTATGTACTTACTTACTATAAATAAACTTGCCGAATACAGATTTATGTGGTTATTTTCTTCATAAACTGTGCCTTTTACCGGTACAGTATCTCTTTAGTATCAATGCTATCATTTTTTTTTTCTATTTTCCTTTTGTTTGCATTGGCGGATGTCTTTAATGCCCACCATTTTACAAAGCTTTCTCTTTAACTTTGTCTACGTGTTACTCCTGTAATATAATTTGAGTGGTTCATGTTTTTAAACTCATTCTGACATCTGTCTTTAATGGGAGTATTTTGTCCATCCACATTAAACATAATAAATGATGCATTTGTTTTTATCTCTTCTAATTACTTGTATTTTCGTATTTTATATTCTTGTTTCCTTGTTACCTTTTTCATATTTTTTTTTTATCAAGTGGGTCTGAATTCTATTTTCTCCTTGCTAATACTGAGGTTCTCTAGGGTACACTATTGTATTCCCTTCTTTATCTCCTTTTTCTGCTCTAATGAACACTTTTTCCCCCATCATGAGATTCTATCCCCTTTTCCTTTCCCCCTAAATAGATACATTCCCTAAATAGATACATTTCCCCCTTTATGATACATTCACCTTCCTCCCACTTCTCATCCTTTTGTCTCTCATCTCCACTACTCATTTTCCTCCTCTTTTATTTTCCTTCTGCCCATCCCCTCCATCAACTCAGTTGGGTTTTTTTGTTTGTTTTCTTTTCTTTTCTTTTTTTGTTTTTTTTTCCTAAGATTCTATTTACTTAAGAGAGAAAGAGAGAGAGAGAGGGAGAGAGAGCGCACAAGTTTGGGTTGGGGAAGAAGCAGGGGGAGGAGCAGAGGGAGAGGCAAAAGCAGTCTCCCCACTACGCAAGGAGCCTGATGAAGGACTCCAACCCAGGACCCTGAGCCTAAGGCAGACACTTAACCAACTGAGCCACCTAGGCACTCCCAACTAAGTTTTCATCAGACAGTTTAGTACTTTAAAAAGTTTCTTTACAGAAATTTGGTATTTTTATTTCGAAAGTCTGAAATTATGTTTTTACATATTTACTAGTTATCTATCTTAATCACTTTTTAAAATAGTTTTTATTTATTTTTAATTTTACTTAAGTAATCTCTATGCCTGACATGGGGCTTGGACTCACGACCCCGAGATCAGGAGTCACATGCATTAACTGACCCAGTCAGGTGCCCCAGCTTTCTCTCTTAAATGAAATTATACACACACACACACACACGCACACACACACACTCACTAAAATGCTTATTATTCACCACTATATTCCTTTCTTCATCATCTTCTTCATCTTGAAGTCTTTGCTCTGATTCATTTGTTGTTTGCTTATAATCAATCTGAGGCATTTTTTCAGATGGGGATATAGTAATTTTATGTTCTGAATTCTTGTTTAACCCTAAATGTATTCCTTTCACCTTCACTAGCAACTGGTAATTTTGGGGGTGTTGATTCTTGGATTGCAGTCATTTTTCTTTTGCAGTCTGTAGATGTCATTGCACTATCTTCTAACTCACTATGTTGCAGATAAGAAGTTCTATGATACTTTTTATTTTCCCCCTTTATAGAAACTTATTCTATTGGGAGATTGTAAGATAGTTCAATTTGTTGTTAAGAGTTCAGAGCTTTTATCAGGATATCACTATATGTGTATTTTCTTTCAGTCAAGACCATAAATTAGTAAACCCTTTCAATCCACAGACTCTGATCTTTCTTAATCTCAGGGAAATTTTCTTCTATCATTTAAGTTACCTCTCCTCCATCTATTCTTTTCTCTCCCTCTATAGTTCCTATTATTCACATGTTTTGACTTCTCATCTGACCTCAAAGACTCACCCTCTTAATTCAGGATTTTCATCATGTTTTACCTCCGTTCTATGCTTTGATATATTTCTTGCATTTGGTCTTTGAGTTCACGGATTCATGCTTCTTTTTTTTTAAAAAAAGATTTTATTTATTTATTTATTTGACAGAGAGAGATCACAAGTAGGCAGAAAGGCAGGCAGAGCGGGGGGCGGGGGGGGAAGCAGGCTCCCACTAGCAGAGAGCCCGATGCGGGGCTTGATCCCAGGACCCTGGGATCATGACCTAAGGCAAAGGCAGAAGCTTTAACCCACTGAGCCACCCAGGCACCCCTTTGATTCATGTTTCAACAGCAATCATGTTCTCCTTCAGTTTTTCCACTGGGTTGTCCAATTGAGATATGTTTTTTATTAATATCTGAAATTCTTTTTTGTTCTGAATTTGAGTTTCCTTAAATTTTCTTTTCCCCAAATTCAGGTTGTACTTATTTTTGCCAACAGCACCTGCTGCTTGGAGTATGTACTCTCATTTTCCTACCTGATCTTCCTATCTCCCTCACTAGTAGGTCCCCTTAAATGGATTGTTATTTTTCACTGATAGCTCACTGGAGCTCAGTTCTGGTTACTGTAGCATCCTCAATGGCAGACACATTTGGTGAAATGCAAAGGTAGAATCTGTTCGTTCCCTGCGGAGGCATAAGGAAGAAGATCTTTTTTGTCCTATTTCTTTTCAGTCTCAGGGACAGGAAAATTCAGCCAGCACGTTTATAAACTTTGGCTTATTTGTCAGTGGGGGACATTTAGATACTTAAATGACAAATACTGGTATTTTTCCCCCAGTGGTTCACACATCCCTGAAGCCCAAGCTCTTCTTCTCAACGTCTACTGTTTTCTGATCTTTATCTCTGAATTCCAGTACTGTTCTCTAGTTGTTTGCCCAAGTGAATGTAGAAGTTTCAAAGCAGTGTCTCTGCCCGAGGTGTCATGGCAACTGTATTCAGAAAGACAGTCAGGAATTGGAAGTGAAGGGGAAGATAGCCATATGTGTAGGTCACCTTGTTTTCAGAATCCTTAATTTTAAAAATGTTGTAGGTAGGGAGGTATGTGGATCTGGGTTGTGTTTAGGACTTCATTATATAATGATTGTCAAGAACCAATACTGTCCTCAAAAAACATATTCCTAAATATATAAAAATGACAATGTGTTCTCTTTATGCTTTTAGACACAGATCCCAAAATATACCACAGCTATTAATCACTTGAAGTAAGCTTTAATGCAATCCCAGTTTTAATTATTTCAGGACATAATTATCTTTTGTTTTAGAAACAGTTTCAAATCAATGTGTTGTAGTTTCCATTAGTAGAAAGACAAATTATGACTTTGCCCAACCATGTAAGTTTCCCAAAATCCAACAAGCAAGTCTTGTAAATATGAAAAAGCACGTCAGTGTTATGTAGGAATTAAACATGCATTCTGCATCGTGGTTACCTCACATTATCCTCCATATTGCTCACAGCCTAATAACCATTTTTGCTTTCTGGAAGAGCTAATAATATCTCCTAACATTAAAGTGTTTCTCTGTACTAGACTTCTAAACAACTTAGATAATAAGGTAAAATAAGCTAACACTCTATTCCTTAATTGTATGAACTTTTACAAACTTTTTTTAAGAATTAAGAAGCTCACATAAAATGTTCAAAATCTCAATTGCAATCTACTAAGTGCAAAAAATACTGTGAGTTATTTGTCCTGCTATCCAGATAGGAATCATATAGGATATGAAATTTGGGTTTCATCCTTGAATCACTAGGTAATGTAATTCTGTGTACTCTGTTCAACACAATATCCTGAATTGATTGTAATAGATTTGCTTTACCATTGATGGGTGGTATCTGATATATTTCTTTTCTGAATCACAGTAAATATAATTTTATATTGAAACTTCTGCCATGACTGAATTTCATTAAGAAATGAAAGATCTAAAAGAATGAAAGATCATGAGCATGTAGAAAATGTTTGAGTCTTAAAGTACAGAGAAGGCCTGTGATAGTTAATAACAATTTTAACAATGCTAAATTTGAACCGGTCAACAGAAAATAAGGAAACAGATAGCCTGGTAAGCGAGGATCCAAGTACTCTTCCTAAGACAGCTACAGAGGAGCCTGGTCAACACTGAATCCCTCCAGTGTACCAGGTACTATATATTCAGCACTAGAGCTTTAAAGAGGAACAAAACGTGGCACTTGCCCTTAAAAAAGCACAGTTCAGTGCTACCTTTCCTGAGTGATGAATATCAAAGAATTTGAGTCATGAGTTAAACAGCATATAAAATATTAAACTGAAATTTACTTTATACTAGATATACCCATTTTTACATAATAAAACTCATCATTACACAAATAATAGAAACAGAGGTATTATATATAACATGCAATTATAGAAAAGCAACAATCATTTATTTTCGGTTTTTATACACTTTGGAAATTCACTTTATAACAAATGTTGAGAATATAATGCCGAATAGCTGAATCAGAAAAGCCTGGAATCCTGTTTTTTTTCCATACTGTTTTTCAGCTTAAATTACCCATTTTAATACAGTATTGCCTTGTTCTCAACCCTTTACTAGAACAAGAAAGATTATTGAGAGCATGAGTTTTCAAAGGTATTTCTCTAAGGGTCCTATATATAAACAAAGGTCAGATGCAAACAACATAGCTGTCAAAAAGACTAGGTACCAAAGACGCCAAAAGAACAAGAACAAGAGTATCCATGACAATGAACCTGAAGGGGAAAGGTATTATGTATAAACAGAATATTATCTTTCTACCTTCACAGTATATTGTTCTTACTGAGGTGACCATTTAAAACATGCAAAATGGTCACTGTACTATATATCTTACTGCACTGAAGAGTCTGGGGAAAAGATCAGAGATATTGTCATAAGAAACAGTAAAGACATATAAGTAGTGGTGCAGCTCTTTGATTGTTCTTTGTCTCCGCTCCCACAGTCCAACTCATACAATACAGCTCAACAATGAGTAGTATCTCTTAAAAACCTTTGAAGTCTCTAGTACCTTGTAGACAAAGGGCATGGCATATATAGCTGTTTGCAATTGGTTTAATGTCTTTAAAATCATTTGCAGTAACAAAAATTCACTTTAAAAAGTTGCTATAGTTCCCTTTTCATTAACTCATGTTGACGATCCTAAATATAATCCAAACTCATGTATGCTAACTTAACTGGGGCTGGTCGTTTGAGCCTATAACTCTAACAGAAATGCATTTATCCTATCAAATAAGATTGAAGCTTTCTTTCAGTATAGTGACAAATTAAGGAAAAGTTACAGTTACATAAGAGAAGTCTAGACTCTATTCCACCTTAAGACTTGTGGAGCCTGGTTTAAAACTCCAATACTGTGGAAAGGAGGAGATCAAAAGCTAAGTTACATAATGAAATGAAATGAAATTACAGTATTAGTTATTTCATCATTCACATTCTTAGAAAAGCTAATAGGTGTTTTCTTATACTTGAAAACTGGACAGCAGGCAACAAATAATGTCCCTGGAAATAGTGATTTCAGAATTGAGTGGCACAGAGAAGATACTCAATAAATGACAGCTATTCTCAGATTTACCACATAGACTTCTGTGCTAAACCGCATTTCTTTGAGATACACCTAAACTTACTGATGACCATGTTTTTTGTGTGTGTGCCAAAAACACAGCAATTTTTGTATCCTAAACTCTGGGTGGCCCCTACGTAAGCCAGGTGCTGCTTTCAGAAACAAGGGGACAAACAATATACATATAAGGGCCTTCCAAAGTCAGCAAAATCTGTCCCACTTTTGAAGATATTGTTTCTGTTCTGCTTCAACCTTTTTTTCAGTACGATTCCCTGGTTCTTGTTACTCAATATCTGCTTAGATTTAGTTCTCCTTTTTGACATCTACCTTCCAAGTTTCCCAGTATCTAATGCTTCCTTTGCCTTGCTCCTACTCATGATTTCCTCAGCCTTCTTTGACATGTTACCCAGCTCCACTATTGTCCACAGAATCAAATCAGGCAGCAGCTACCCAGTCCATCCATTGTAAAACCTTTAGACAAATTCCCTCTCAGCATTTGTAATTCTAGACTGTAGAGTTACATTTTAAAAACAGACTCTACCATAGCAACCATTCCTCCCACTTATAGCTCTTTCACCTTGTGCCCTTTTCTGAAGCCTTCTCCAAATCCACTACGCCTTTCTTGAAATAAAATTACCAGTACTAATCTGGGCAAGCACTGAGTGAAAATGGTCCCAGAATAGAGTCATGGTGAGGTGGTGCTTAAGAATTTAGGCTTAACTTGAGTTTGAATCTCCAACTGTTATATACTAGCTGTGTGACTTTGAAAAACTAACTTTTCTGAGTCTCAGCTTGCTTACCTTTAAAATGCCATAGTAAAAGTACATGTCTCATAGGATTATGGAATTAATGGGAAAATATGCAGCTATAACAAATTCCTAGTATAGAGTAAGCACTCAATAAATGTTGGCTGCCATTGTTATTGTTATTATTTTAGTACAATGACAGATGTATTTCATTTCATTTTCACTATGTTTCCTACCAATAAGTCTTTTGGCACAGTGCCTTTAGAATAGAGTTTACATTAATTCCTCAATATATGTGCCAGGTTTCAGCTAAGTAATAGTCTAAAATCAGCTTCCCTTCTAAATATCCCTTAGTATATTTTTTCCTCTATTTGCATGCATTGAAGCACTCATATCATCTTTTGTGCCCTATGGTGGATCTAATCATTTTCTTGCCATTTCTCACTATTGGCTATATATTTGGTAGGCCAGAATAGTTAGCATTACCTACTACACTGGTAAATTTTCATATATTCTGCCTCTGAGGAGATTTATAAAACATTTATAATTAGTACCAGAGCATCTACAGCTCTGGGTGGGTATAGGGAAGAGGAAGGATCCAGGGATTGTAGAGCTTTCTCGAGACTGTGGTTTCCATTTGTGAATAGGTAAAGTATGTGATGTTTTTGAGCCTCTCACTACCATTCCAGCAAAAGAAATGTGAGTCAATTAAAAGGAAACTGAGAGTGAAATTTTAAATGAAAACTTTGAGGTTATCACTAAATAAATACCTACTAGCAGGTACACATGAATTCTGTATGGCCTTGTTTCTATATATGACAGTACAATATTTACTAAGTCTTTTCTAACACAGATTCTTTCTACTTTTCTTCATCAAATAAGAGTCAACTTTCTTCGTCTCCTTTCCATCCGTTCTATGTGAATCTATCTCTGGATAGGTATAATGTAGGATCAAAACTCAAATGCAGGAGTTAAAAATTATAATGGCTCCTGAGTACTCAGAGTATATTTCTTGCTTAGAGAAACACAAAAACCAAGTTCACCTTTCTTCTTTGAAAAATGTATCTATTTCTCTATCTATATATTTCATAGAATGATAAAATGACTGAGTTAGTTCATTCTGTTATTACCCACTTTTTCCAGTTAAGCAACTCTATGTGGAATAAAATGCAAGGAATCCTGTTTATAAATTCTGTTAGCAACATAGCTTCACGAGTGTAAATGAGCTGAGGAAAAATTCATGAAAAATAGTAAGTTTATTATAGTTGTAAACAAAGATTACAAGTACTTAATTTTTATGTATCTATACGTATATAGATATGCCATATTTGAAAGCAAGCATCACTAAAATGAAACTTATATCAAGGACTAAAAGTAAAAAGCAAAGTCAAATATTTTATATGTGCTCTTTCCCAGTACCTAACTTATCACTTCCAGTCATGTTACTTAAAGCTAAAAGAAGGATCCAAGTGTCAAAAGAAACATACTGATATTATTAAGCTGGAAGAAACCCTGAAGATGAAGAGGGCAGAGATTCAGATTATGTGACAGGCCCAAGATGATATAACTGGTGGCAGCACTAGGTCTGGAACAATCTCTCCTAACTCTACATCTGAGATTTCTGACAATGTGCAATAAAATAAAAGTTAATCTAACAGATGAGGGATTAATAAAAAGATTAGATGTTGTCCCCTCAAGCTGAAAACCTTTGGATTTAATAACTTCTACTTACATGATTTTGTATTACTAGGAAAATAAGTTTTAAATAACATAAAATTATAAAAACTGATGAGAAGTAATGAAAACTACAAAGAAAATTTATGCTTTTCCTTAAATCAGAACCATGGAAACGGATATTTTTTAATGTCTAAATAAAGCCAGAGATTTATTGGTTCTGTGTGCATGTATGGTAGTGGGTTTTGTTTTGTATTGTTTTACAAATTGTTAAAGGTTCTTCCAATTTCCCTGTGCAATGATAATCTGTGTTCTAAAAATGGGGTACACAGAAAATTAATTTCTGATAATTAGAAAGTACTTAACTATGCACATATAAGCCTCTAGAAACTTACTAATGACAGTAAGAAAATGGTACTAAGAATTTCAAAACTAAAAATCTAAATCTTTTTAATATTGTCTGAATTTAGAAATAAAGAGCATCTTTTAAAAAGTCAAAAGTAATTGAAAAAGAGATTAAATCAGTAAACCAATTGTGTATATTTTTCCTGAAGTGCATATTCATGAGCTGACAGTAGAAACAGGCTGGCTGCTTTGTTTCACTATAGTTCTGTTTACCTCATACTGTCAAGAATGGATTTTGACACTCACAGTATTAATATTGCTATTTTTATTGATATAATTAGCACTGCTATAAATAATTCCTCAGTCTGCTATATCTAAGTATATCATTCTAATCAGCAATATTAGGACTTCTTTTTTCCTAAATGATGATTTGGAAATAGACCACTGGCCCAAAGAACCACAGTACCTCATGATGTAGAAGATATGGAAAAAAAACACTGCCCTGTCAATAGAGACTACTGTTTTGTGTAGGACTTCACTAAACAAAATAGTTTATATTTGTTTGAAGCTAAAGTTTCTCACCAATCTGCTGTTTCAATTTCACATCACACCATATTGTACCTAAAACAGGCAATCTGGATTCCTATTGCTACTTCCCCCCCACCCCACCCCCAAACAGCTCAGGAATGGGTTTGAAATACAAGGCTTGAATATATAAAGCAAAAGAGTTAAGACACCCAAAATTCATAATGGGTGGGTGAAAATAAGTGTGCTTGAAGTCATTTGTGTAACTGCTAGTGGGTGGCCCACTTGTGAGTTTTTGATCATCACATGAAAGCAAAATCAAAACATATTTTATCATGCCTCTGGATCACATCAGCTGCAACGATAACCTTATCTAGACCTTGAATAGTTTGTTCACAAAACAAAGTGGGGTGACTGACCCAGCGCATATTCAACACGGAGTACGAAGGCCAAAACAAAATGACAATACAATTCAAAACAAGTTTGTAGAAATTTTAGACTAGTATATTAAACCTTTCTTTGTCTCCATCACTTGACAGATGGTTAGCCTTCACACAGCCTAGTATCTCTGGCAAAGAAATGACTGTGTCTAGCCAATAACACCCCAAATTTTTATTTAAAATGCAGTGTACACATACTTACACTTACCTTAAAAATATGAATATTAATAGTCTTTGATTTTATTGCTTATTATTGTAAAAATCTGACAGATATCAAGATTTGTCTTTTGCCCTATGAACACCCATTTTTGAAACTTTCAACTGTCCTGTGAATCCAGGATTCTAAGAACTCTTCACTTTAGATTTCATTAATTTCAGAGGATGCTTGCTAATCATGCTTCAAAAAAAACTTCCAGTAACTTTTAATCCAAAATTATTACAAAATTTACAAAGATTTAATTAGCTTATGTTTCTATGTTGCTTGGAGCAAAGTTTAGGTAGGTAACAGTGAGTTAAACAAAACACCTGGGAACATATTAAGGACCACGAGGCAGGACTGAAATTATTTATCCAATACGGAAATATGTCTTTTTTCAAAAATGCTCATATATAAATGTATACTCAGATACAGATAAACACACATTAATCAACCATTACAAATAGAAAAAGCTCTTCGTTTTTTAACATTCTAGCAACCATTCTTCCACTGCTGTTTAAAAAAAGTTTTCATCTAAGACAATATATTCCATTAGTATAGCCTCTGCTTTTCTTCCTAAATCTTCCTATTTATACCTTTCATATGCTGGCAGGTCTGTATACAAATAGCCAGAAGCAACCACGACTATTCTCTAAAGTGCATTCATACGTACCCTTTCTGGAAGAGGTGATTATGCTACAAATTAGCATAAATAGAGATCTAATGTAGGTATAGAAATTCAAGCCCTTCACAGCAGGGGATGGAAGGACTGGCGGTGGGAGAATTGTGTGTTTAAAAAAAAAAAAAAAAAAGTTATCCTACTTAAGAATGAACACTGATTTGGCTAACAAAATAAGACTCACTGGGACAGAGAAAAATAACGAAAAATCAGAACTTGCTATTTTAGAACTATGAACTAGGTTTTGGAAAGGTGAGACACCCACTACTTAAAGCAACAAACTCAGTGTTAAATCATACACTCCGTTAACCAAGCACCAAGTTTCCTTCTGTAGAAACCTAGGATTTTTACACCTACAGACTAAATGATTAAAGTAATGCTAAAATCTTCTGTAACGTTCCTCTTGCATTACAAATGGTCTATTAAATCAGAGAAGTGCCAATCAAATGCTTTTGTAGTTTGAAAGAAAGGTTTAAATAACAAAGCATTTTTTGCAGGCCTCTCTCTTTCTCTCTCTTTAATGTCACCTATAAATTAATTACAACAAATTTCCATCTTCTCTTGATAAAACCACAACTGAAAAAGATTTAGGCAGTTCATTTTTCAGATATACTCCTAAAACAAATTCTTACTGAAAAATTAAGATATTCTAGCTTATATTTCACCACAATTTGCTAACAAGATAAAAAGCTCCATCGGAATTTTACAGTAAATTCCAAGACACAGATTTTTTTTAATATAAAGTAACATTTTATTTATTTCATAGGCATGCTTAAAATTATGAAAAAAAATAAAACCTCTATCAGTTAAAAAGACCTACTGAAATGTATGGAGAATGTTTCACGACAAAAACTAAGGGGTACAAGTAAAGTTAGCTCTTCCTTTCTTATCACTGGCAATTAGTAAATAACTCCCTGCTCCTCAAACTTCTGTTAATTCTTTCAAATTGTACTCTTTAAAATGAAAAAACTGGTAGGTTTTAAAATTGCATACAAAAATCTCTTCTCCTAACAATCTGAAGTATGCAAACTATATGTGACATTAGAACATAAACTCCACAAAGGCAGGTTATTTTATATCTTGTTCACTGTTACATCCCAAGTGTCTAGAACAATTTCATAAATTTAAACATCCATTTCAGAAAAGCATGATTATTTTAGAGAATAAAGCAGAGCCCATCAAGCTCCACTTCTGTATTCCAAATGTTTTAAATAAGTCTCTCTTTGTCACTCATTCTAAAATATTTGAGATAATTTGTAATTCACTTATAAATTTTAGATCCTTTACAGTAAGTAAGTTGTATCTTTTAATGATCTTCTAAATTGACCTAATTATTCAGTCGAGCCTTTTTTTCTGGGAAGTCCAATTGGTTAGAAAGCCCTCTTCAGATTTTCACTACTAATATAAAAATAATTCATTTAAAATGGATTTTTCCTTAGATTTTTATTCCAATACCAAGTAGTCAAACTCATATTAATTTGATGGTAAGATTAGTTGGATACCTGTGGGTCACAAAAACTTTCTGAATTAACTACATAGTAAACCGGCATCACATCTAGTAGTTCTAAACATACCCCCAAAATTATAACTTTCACACAGAAGTTTTTCTTTTCTCTAAACTCATATTGTCTTTCAGTAGCTAGGGAGTATACATACACATGAACTCTCTCTTTTTTTGCTGTAGTCGTACTCTTAAAATACTGGCATCTTAATTGAACTAGACAGATAAGCATAACGACTTCTTCCCAAAGATGGATAAAATTTGACAACTTTTTAATCTTAAACTTTTTTCTTTAGTCTGTTAAAATCGGGACCTCACCATGAAAGGGCGTATTGCTTTGGAGGCTGGTGCACAGTAAACTTGTCACCTGATCTTCATATGCAAAAGGCCTGTATTCCACTGGTCTGTGAGATCTGAAATCACAAAACCAAAAATACCCAACTGCTGGACTCACTGAGCAGCTAATATATTTCTAGAAAATTCACTTTTCTTCTTCTTCTCACCTGTTTACTTGAGCACCATATATTCTTAAACCTAAAGCCCTCCAAAATTGAGCTCAATGGATATCACAACCACAATTTTAGGAATTAAACCTTGAGGTCTGAACAATGAGTAACATCAGGAATTCTTCAAGGGCAATTCCAAAAGCTTTTTTGAGGGAAGACCATTCCCAAGAGGGCACAGTGGTATCACCATGCACTATTTGTGCATCAACTTTGATACATTCTGATTGAGAACAAAAGAGCAAAACAAAGACTTGAAAAATCAGTGTAAACTGCTTTTTTTTCTTCTTCTTTTCCTAGAAATACAGAAATACCTACATGTAAAGCTGAAATGCAGATAAGTAGCCAAATCTGGACTGGTCAAACTTCTATGAGGGGCAGTGGGGCGTATATTTTAACTATTCCCATCTGACAGCAAATGGTATCTGGGATTAGGAGCAAGAGGTAAGAAAGTAAACCATTTATTAACTGAATTTGCTAATGTTACTGCTTATTTAAATGTAGTGTTTACAGCTATGGAATTTTTTTTACAAAATGTTCGTTCGTCACAATTTGTTTTAAAACTTTAGATGGCAACAAGTTACGACAGTAACTTTAGGATAGAACTAGCTTGAAAACATGGGGTAACGAGTAGTCTCTGCTAATTTTATTAGCTGAAACTTACACACGATCACGCAGAGAGAAAATCTCTCGCCTTGAGCTTCATCTTGGTATTATTCAATAGCTAGAGTAGTGAAGACAATTTTCACACGTCTAGAAAGTTGACGTGTTCAATTTAGCTTAGGCCAATGCTGATTCTTAGGATATTATTTAACCCACAGACTTCCAAATTACTTCCTGTTTCAATGAGATTTTTATTAGAGAACTGTCATCTTGCTACTGACCCCATTCAGCCGGGTTCAGTGTTAAGAGATCAGCAGATTACCGCGGTAGGTAGTGTAGCTGTACGCCATATTGTGTTTTTCGCTAATGTTTAGAGTTTATGTGTGTGCCTAGCATATGTTTGTGCAAGTGTGTTTATCAATAGAACTTTTAGAAAATCCCTGCCTCCTGCCTCTTCAGCATCCTTAAAAAAGGATAACAGCTGCGGGGGGAGTGGTGCGGGGCTGGGGTGGGGGGGCGGAAGGAGGGAGCGTGAGAGGGGGCGTGGGGTGGGTGGTGGAGAGGATCAGAAAGCCACACAGACAGTAATGCATTAAACAATGTGGGAGAGTGCGTTTCTTTTAAACTTTCAAAGAGCTTCCAACCGTTCTATCTCAGCTATCGAAAACCGTAAACATTTTTTTAATGTTTCCAAAGGGGCCCAAAGGAGGAGAGAAAGAAGAGGCGTGTCTTCCCTTCCCAAGCCCCCTCCTCTAGAGTCGTAGCAGCGAAGCAGGCGGGGGCCGGTAGCTTCGGTGTCTGGAGGGGCGTCCAGCGGCTCTGGGGCCAGGACACCTCCCTCCCCCCCCCCCCCAGTTCTCTGAAGACGCTCCAGAGACCGCGAGAGCCACGGCAAGCAGGGGAGGGCGAGGAGGGAGGGGGCGGAAGACAAGCCGGCGCCTCTAGCAGCTCCTGAGCCCCGGCTAGTCCCCCTCAGCTCCTCTTCTTGGAAGCGGCAACTCCAGGCGCAGGGAGTAGAGAAAAGAAGGCAGAAGACACGTTTCCAGCTGCGGGACGACCCGCCCGCTCCAAAGACCCGGGACCCTCCCGCATTCCCTCCCTCCCCGCCGGGTCGCGCGAGGCCATAGCCGCCGCCCGGCGCGAGGAGGGGCGCCCAGTGGGAGGGGGCGCGAGCGGGGCGGGGCGCGGGGGAGCGCGCGCTCGGCCAGTCGGCAGCCCGCGGGCTCGCCACTCTAACTCGTTCCCTCAACCCCACCCCAGTCCCCTCCTTTCCCGTCCCGTCGCCCCCCACTCCAGTGCCTCGCAGACGCCTCATCCCTCTCGCACGCACACACCCCTCCCTTCCACCCGCCCCACAACAAATTAGAGTTTTTGGGGTTACCTCCTCGCGCTCTTTAATCTTCTTTCCTCAACTCCTAAACTTCCCCCCGCCCCTACTTCTTCGGCAGAAGGCCCACATTGGGTGCCTCACGCCGCGAACCCTCTATCTTTTCCCGCTATTGGGTTGTTCTTATGCCACTCTTGACTTCAGTGAGCCAATAAGAGTGGGACGCCCCTCGTGAGGTTGCCGCCCATAAACAAAATGCACTCTTCCTCCTCCTCTCCCCCGTCCCCGCCCCTATCTGCTTCTTTCCTCATCTCTACCACCTTCGATTGGGTTAGAAGAGGCCCAATCCGCTATCTCAAGCACCCATTGGGGAACGGAAACTTCGCTCAGAGAATGGTTAACAGGCGATTGGCCGACAGTCTTCCCACTCCCCCCCCACCTCTGCCCACCTTCGCCCACTCGGGAGAGGTCAATCGTAACTCGTCGTTCAGTGATCCGAGAGGTGGAGGGCTATTGGTTGAGAGCGCCCGTCAGACCGGATTGGAGTGAACCATGATTGGTCAGCACCGACACGATCAGGTTTGGTTGTCTACTCCTCCGCTCCTCCTCCCCTTTTCCTCCACACCCCGCCCCCTCCCGACTGCTTTTACTTTCTACGCATTTCTATTTCCTCCTTTATTTATTTATTTGTGATAAACTTAAATGACCCGGCGACGGAGGCGGGACTCGCGGCGAGGCCGAGGATGACGAGGGACGGCCTGGGGCCAATTGCCGAGGGGGCTGCGGGCTGAGGGGCAGCTTCGGTGGCCAGTGAGAGGCAGGTGTCTGGAGCGCGCTAGGCCTGTGGAGCCGGGATGCCCCAGCGGAGGCGGCGGTTACCCGCTGTCTGGCGCGGCGAGCTGGCGGGGGGAGCCGCGGAGGGGAGGAGGGGGTGTCGCTGTCGCAGACAGCTGAGGCAGCAGGATGGAATCTGGATCTAGGGAGGTGGAAGGAAAGCGGGAGCGAGGGTCTGGCGAGGCGGTGGCGCGCAAGGCCATGCTAGGTCAGGCTTGATTCCGGCGGGGTAGGCTGCAGTTTGCCAAGCCAGGAGGTCAGCAGAGGCCGCCGAAGCAATGCCAGGGCTCAAAGGGAAAATTGGTCCGTTCAGGAGGTTTAGAAAAACACTGTGTAAAACAGTTCGTAGTAAGCCGCCCTTAATAAAAATGAGGATATTATCCTAACGGGAAAAACAGATTATGTTTCTTATTACTAAACGCCTGAAGTACCAGCGACACAACCGGAGCCCACAAAACTCAATATCCTGAGGGCTAGAAGGAACAAATAAAGCAACACAGAAAATTAAATGCGGTTCAGATGCTTCAATAAAACCTTCATCCTCGTCCATTTGTCACTCAACATAGCACTCCCCAGAGCCAAATTCTTACCAAGTGTTAGTCCAATGCTTAGGCATTGGGGAAAAAAATGAGGCTCAAGGCCAGCAAGATGCTCAGGAAGGATTCCTAAAAAGGGGTAACAGGGGGGAAAATTTCCTTTCGCTATACAAAGGAAAAAAAAATTTTTCTCTGTGAAAGTAAGTTGCACTTTTTAGGGAACTCCTAACAATTTTTCACAATTAAAGGACTTTATGAAAAATGCCATGCATACAAAGAATTTACTGTATTTTCAGTTTGAAAACAATATTTTTTATGGAACAGGCATTTAGTGTTAAGATATCTGAATTTTATGTAAGACTTTGTTGGCACATAGAGCATGCATTAAAGAAAAAGTTATTCATGACACTAGTTAGAGATGGTGAAGCCGACTTTATTCAGGACCACTGAGATAGGTTTAGATAGATAGGACCATGATGATAGAATTTTTCGGTGGGTCAGGAGATTGGCCTGAACTCCAGCTGCATCACGGGCAAGTGAGAATTTCAGCCAAGGAGTAAGGTGAAGGTCACTGTATGGAAAATACTACAAGGCAACATTAGAGGTGAGTGGGAATTTTGGCTAAACCAACCTAAAGTGATTCTTGCTGAAGACAGGCTAGAGTGATCATACATCACCTGGAGAATAGTGAAGGATGTGGAACCTGTTAATATATGAAGAGTTATCAGATTGGGGCCTGGGATAGGGCCTTGGTAAACTGACCTAGCAGGGTTCTTGCTAAAACAGGATTTTACAAGGAAGCACACAGATGCCTGCCTTTGATTAGACGTCTTTGGCAGGATCTAAACAAAATAAATTGGCCCTGGTGAAAAAAAATGTACAAAGCCTTGACCTTGTAAATACAATTATATCCATCTTTTGAGGAAAATATGAGTGTCTCAGAATCTATCAAATTACTGAATCAGGTGTGAAGTCTGAAGTCCACTAAAGTGTACAAATTGCTATTAAATCTGGAAGCTAAAATATTTTAGAATTTGTGTATAAATCTTGGCAGAAAAGTGATGAAGTAACTGTAACAAATATCCCATATAGAATAATGAACTTTACATAAGAAAATAGAGTAAAATGTAAGAAAGGTTTTTAAATAGTTAATCCCTTTAACTTTTCCAAGGGACAATGGCCACTCCCTCTATGTACTACTTAAAACTCCTCCTTTTCAACAAGTTTTTAACGGTATTATTCGATGTACTGGCATGAGACTTGTTAGGATTGTAATGATAAATCATTAGGAAAGCAGTGTAAAATATTCTAACATTCTAATTTATAAATGTGAAGTATTCTAATTTATATCCAGTATTCTTGATATGAGAATCTGGAGTTAGAATGCTCTGTCTATAAGGAATACCTCAGGTTTATATTTTATTACACAGACACAGACCTCAACCACCAAGCCACTCCCCCATCCACTCACAGATGTACAAACATCCTAAAAGATGTAGCAAGAATTCCATAATTGTATCAAAGGGCAACAAAGATGCTTTCCTGGTTTAGCAATTAGCATATCTGAGAAAAGGGATACAGTAAAAATGTGGTAACAAAGAATGCAAGGGTGATGAAGGCATGAGTGATAGAAAATGAAAATAAAAGTGATGATTGCTTAGGGAAGAATTTAAAAGAAATGTCTTTCAGTATCCTAACCTGTTGACTTCACAGATCTTAAATAGTATATATTCCCTGAAGTTTCAAAGTGCATTAAAAGAAGCCAAACTCTAGCAGTAAGTGAATTCTCCCTAGGTTACCAATGAGGGCACTTAGACTTTGAATGCTTTATCCATGCCACCAAGGGGCAGAACTTGTTTTCAAACTCAAGTCTCTTTTCCTTTTTTCACTATGCCATTTACTCGTGCATTCGTTCAAGAAATATTAAGGGTATTTCCTCATAACAGGTATATTTATGAGGATTTAAAGTCTCCAGGAACTTAGAACTAAAGATACACAAGATTTGACATTTTTCTCCAAAGAGTTTACTGTGTATTAGGATAGAAGTAAAGGAATAAATTACTATACTGTGTACATATGTGATATATGCATGAGAATACAGAAGAAAGAATGCCTAATCCTTAAGAATTTGGGAATATTTGCAGTACACTGAATTTATCACTATACCGAATACAAAAGTTAATCAAATTAGATCATGCTCTCAAGGACTTAGAGTCTAATAAGAGCACTAATTAGACATAAACAGTAAAAAAACTATATTACTAACAGAAACAAGAAGAGTCTTAATGATGGAATAAATAAAATGTTATGGAAAGTCAGGAAAAAAATGCTGTTACCTCTTGAGGAATGGGGTTAAGAAATCAGGAAAATCTTAATGGAAGAAGTGAATTTTGAAATGGTCTTTGAAGAATGAGTTAAAGAACTTAGCACCTTTCCTCACATAAAACCATATATGAAATACACTTGATATTTTTTTGCCATCTACTCAAAGACAAGTACTACTTTTCTATATTTGTGCTCACTATTAACCTGAGCAGATAATAGCCAATAAAAATATTAAAAGAAAAATGACTCCTTCATAGTGAAATAAAGTTGAGTTAAACATCAAAATGTGTTAGTACAACATGCCAATTATGAATGTTAGACAGTTCCATCCAAAGCAGCTAAAGGGATTTCTGTAAGTCCAGTTAACCCAAGTGTGATAGAAGTTATTTAGGCCCTGGATGCTTATTTAAAATTTGCCTTGACACCCTCCACCTTCATGGTAGAAGCATGAAGCCCTTTATAATTAGTTCACTGGATTTGTAGGGGCATGTGTTTTCCTAACTTTCTGTACCCAGAAATTCATTTCCTTGCATGTTTTCTCTTTTGCCCCAAGCCATTGATTTAAATGGGAAATTCACAGCAGACCTGTAAGTTTCCACCAAAACTTCATTTACATAATGAAAATATAATGGACTTGGTCAAAGATTGTGATATTAGGGAAAGTAGAGGGAGTGAAAAAGAAGAAATCTACTAACTAGTGTGGGGTTGGCCAGGATGGGCAAATGAAAACAGAAGAGAACCCAGAAACAGAATCATACTTATGCATAAATAGCCTTTTGATAATATTACATATCATCAACACGGATTACTGGGAGAAAAAGAGACATATTCGGTAAATTATATTAGGAAAATAGGGGATAAAGGAAACTGAATCTCAAGTTTACAAAAGATATAAAAATCAGGGGCTCCTGGGTGGCTCAGTCAGTTAAGCATCTGCCCTCAGGCCAGGTCATGATCTCGAGGTCCTGGGAATAAGCTCCATGTCAGTCAGCCTCCTTGCTCAGTGAGGACTCTGCTTCTTCCTTTCCCTCTGCCCCTCCCCCTCACTCATGCACACTTGTTCTCTCCCTCTCTCAAATGAATAAAATCTTTAAAAAAAAGATATAAAAATCAATTTCAGGTCCTAATAGGGGCTAGATTATCTATTAACCTGCAAGTGGGAGATGAGCACTATAATTGATGGTTCTGTCTGAATCTCATGACTGGATTCTGGGAGGAACACTCTTGCAAATGAGCACAGGATAAACAAAAACAAATGTATAGCATAGCAAAAAGCCAGGGATCTCCTTAAGTCCTTAGACCCAGTTGTGCCTGGGACCAACTATATCCTTATCATTCTTAATTATCACAAGTCAATGATTTTCTTTTAATTGGTTAAGGTGGTTTGAATTGGGTTTGTGTCACTTGCAATAAAATATTTGTAAGTCTTAGTTGATATCCATTGGTAATTTTACAGTTTTATTTACATGGATCACACAAAATTTCATCATTACCTTGAAATCACCAAAATTTCATCATTACCACTGAAAACAGTTTACAGTTGTTTTCCACAATTGTAAACAAGGATATTTTTTCCATTACCATTTTTTATTACTTATATGTAGAAAAATTACTCGTGTTTACATACTGAGTTTATATGAAGCAGCTTAGTAAACACTTTACAGTTATCAGTTACTTCTCTTGATTTTATGTCAAAATTCATATCATCTTATAATAGTGTTAATTTTTCTGTCTTTTCAGTGTTTGTTATCTATCATATTTCTCTTTCTTATTTTATCTTGTTGACCAGACTGAGAGCAAAATGTTGAATAGTAATTATGGTATGGTACATCTTTGTCTTATTTCTGAATTTTTAATGTTGTGCCTTTCTGTTTCTTGCTTAAAGTTCTGTTAAAGCAGTTGCTGTTTATTCATAGTTTCCCAAGTATTATAGTTTAAAAATCATGAATGAGTATTGAAATTTATCAAATATCTTTTCTAAATGTATAAAATAATTATAGTTATTTTCCCTTTATTCTGTTAATATATTGAATTACAATGATAGATTTACTCATGTAAACCATTCTTCCATTTCCAAATAAATTTTTTAATTTTATTACTGTTTTTAAAAGAATGTATTTAATTTACTAGTATTTTTATTTTGGAATTTGCAAACTTCAGAGATTGATGTTCATAGGTAAGATGAACCTTGTTCAGCTTTTATCTAATTTTGAGATTTTTTTTATTGGGCTCGCCTTGTAGATTTATTTGGGAAAATTGTCTTTTACCATATTTATGGTTTTTATTCCTCTTTTTTTAAAAGGATAGATCTGAATCTATTTTCTCAATTCTGTAGTCTTTGGTCACTATGCCTATCTATCTCCTCCTGAGTTATTTCAATAGTTTAAATTTTCTTAGAAAAGTATTCCTTTTCCAAATTCAATTTTTTTCTATTTTATTTTTTTCTATTTTTTTCTATTAATTTTTTCTATTTTATTTTTTAATCACTCATCTTTTTTAAGTGGCCAGAACCAGTGTCTTTGATAGCATCACATTTATTTCTTTGTGAGAGCAGATGATTTTATTTATGTATTTGTTTATATACTTGTGTTTGCAATTTAATTTCTTTAGCTACAGACATCTAAATCATCTTCCTACACTGGGGCATTTTAGAATTTTGGACCGTATCTATTACTATGTCACAAACTATTCTAAAATTTAGTGGCTTAAAACAAACACCGTTTTATTTGTTCCTGATTATATGAGTTAGTAATTTGGGCTGGGTTCAGCTGAGTGGCCTTCTACTGGACTTCCCAGTTATTGAAGCTATCCGGACTTCACTCCTGACCACGCAAATGTCAAAAGCTCTACGTGTTTCCCCTTTACATTATTAGAGTCACGTTGTCTGTGGTAGGCCTTCTTCTCAGTATAAGCACAGATGCAACAGATACTTCCCAGGAAAAAGTAGTTGGCAAATTCAGCTTAGCGAAGAGAAGCTCTTTTCTCCCTGGTATTTTAGTTCCTCAATTCTTTTTTGTATCCACAAGTCTCTGGTGTTTTTAAAAAATACAGTTCTGTAATTTATGTGATTTTTTTTTTCTAGTTCAAGTGGGAGTTATGGCCTGTTACTATCTCTACATCCTGCCTGGAGGCAGAAATTTAACATTTTAGTTTTGATTTCAGATATTTTTCAGTTGTAGAATTTCCATTTGATTACTATTGATGGAGTCACGTCTATGCCGAAATTCTCCATCTTTTCCTCTTACTCTAAACATATTAAACTTATTTAGTAAAACATACTTGTTTAAGTAAAACTCCCACACCTGTGGGCCTGTTTCTGTTGTTTTTCTCTTGGTTTGAGTCATTCATTCCTGTTTTTTTAATATGTCATATAATTTTTTACTGAATGCTGGTATGGTGATGAACAATTATGGAGGTTAAGTGTGCACAAGATGGCAGGCAGATCACTTTGATACTGATGCAGGTGGGTGTTAGTGTTTATTCAAGAACATCTCTTTGAGGAAGATTGATTTCCATAGTCAGAGCCTTTCTGGGGGCACAAATGAAAGCCTGGGTGTTTAGAGGTTCCCCATTTTAGCAATCTTTGAACTCCATCCTTTATCTCTCAAGCAAGAAATTTCTGCTCAGGTCTAGCCTCATAGCTGCTGTTAAAGAATGTCCATAGGTATGGTATACATTGGGAAGATACTATTGCTTTTGTAACAAATTATCACTAACTTAGTGGCTTCAAAACATAAAATTATTATCTTACAGTTCTGGATATCAGAAGTCCAGAATCAGTCTTAAAACCAAGGTTGTCATAGGCCTTGTTCCTTCTGGAGGTTCTAGGGGAAAACCCATTTCCTTGCCTTTTCTGATTTCTGGAGGCCATCTGTATTTCTTGGCTCATGGACCCATCTTCCATCTTCAAAGCCAGCAGCATAGCATTTTCCAATCTCTCTCTACTTCTATTATCTTCTTGTTTTTACTTTGACCCTCTTGTCTTCCTCCTAGGAAGATCCCTGTGACTATATTGAGCTTTCTGGATAATCTAGGGCAATCTTCTCATCTCAAGATTCTTACTCACTTCTACAAAGTCTCCTTTGTTAATGTCACACATTCTGAGATTCTAAGGATTAGATTATGGAACTCTCTGGCAAAGGGCTAAATATTCATCCTATCACAGAAGGCCTCTTACCATCCTCATCCTCTGAAAAAATCCCAAGAAATATATGGTTCTCATTTTAAGAATCCAATTTAATAGTCTAAACATAACTTCCTAAATCTTAGCAAGAGTCCTGGAATAAATCTTTTTTTAATAAGATTTATTTATTTATTTGACAGACAGAGATCACAAGTAGTCAGAGAGGCAGGCGGGGGGGGGGCGCAGGGGGGGAGCAGGCTTCCTGCTGAGCAGAGAACCCAATATGGGGCTCCATCCCAGGACCCTGAGATCATGACCTGAGCTGAGGACAGAGGCTTTAACCGACTGAGCCACCCAGGCACCCCTGGAATAAATCTTTTTTATATAGCAATTCCAAAACCCAAAAACTGAGCCACTCAATTTCTGCAGCTCAGAGATTTCTGCACTAGTTCCTAAGCTATAGACATTAGGGTAGATGAGGTGGAGAAGGCAAGTAGGATTTCTCCATCGCTAAATGTTTTGTAGAGAACAGTCCTAAAATCCATTCTTTTAAGATCTTTCAAACCCATGCAACAGTCTGGAAATAGCTCAGTTTGTCAAAGATTAATTACATCCCTCTCACAGGCCACTGGAAAATGCATTGGTGTCTAATTCAGAATCACAGTCAGGAAGCTAGAGTCAGAAGAAAGTCCATGAGCCTCACCAAGGTCCTTCCATACTCTAAGAGAAAGCTATTTTATTTTTTGTCTATCTGTAATTTACAGAAAGGGACAAAAAGACCTTTGGTGATTGTTTTTTTCTTGAAAAATATGACCTTATGACAGAAATCATTATCTTTGTGAACCATCCAAAAAGTGGATATTGCCTCTAGGTAAAGAAATACTAAAGTCATCACCTAATAGGGAAAAGAAGAAAGGAAGAGTTTTTTTGTTTTCAAATTGTGCATCTCTAAACTATTTTTGCAGAAAATTAATCATCTTCTGTGTATTAAATTTCCAGAGAAGATTGGTTTAAAACTTCTTTTTAGTAACTCCATTGTTTCTTGAACATCTTAGAATTTTCATGTTTCCAGGTTTATGAAATGCACCTAAATGAATGATATTCTAAATGCCAAGGACATCTTGAGTTTCTTTTCCTTTTTCTTTTTTCTTTCTTTTTTTTTTTTTTTTTTTTTTTTCAAAACGATGTCTTTTTCTGAGTTTGGTTTTTACAGCTATCCTCTTAAAAAAATTTTTCACAAACACAAAACCCACGATGGGTAATGACAA